>NC_141071.1:39999838-40112338 GCF_041138505.1 Cibotium barometz | reverse complement strand
AAACTATATGTTTATTATGTAAATAAATATAAAATTATATCATAAATATTTATTTATATAATAAATATTTACTATATAATAAATATTTACTATATAATAAACATATATTTATTATATAAATTAATATATTCTACATATTTATTATATAATACATATATATTCATATATACTTATTATAAAAATATAATAAGTATATATATATATTATATGATAAACACATAATACATATGTAAATTTATATACTTTTCATAAATATAATAAATATACTTTATATTTATTATACATTTATATACATATTTATTAGAATAAAGAAAAATATTTATTATATAAATATATATTTATATTTATATGTTTATTATTTAAATATTTAAAATAAATATTTTTATTATATGATAAATTTATATTTATAAATATATACATATATAATTATAAATATTTGTTATATGAAAATAATGTATAAATAAAATTATATGTATTATATATACATATATATAAACATATAATATTATATTAAAATGAATAAATTATACATTGTTATCATATTAAACACATAAATTATACATTGTTATCATATCCAAAGAGAGAGATTGTATAGAGCATTAATGACATCATAATCGAGTGCAAAGAGTAACCTTGGTTTGAACTTTTTGAATTCATCATCAAGAAAGGGAGAATGTACATTGAACTTTGCGCCAAAGTGGCCTCATTGACATCGAGAGAGGTAGATTGTGTCGAGCATTAACGTTGTCACTGAATGTTAGAAGGTGATTAAAGTTTGCGAGCAATTTTGAAATTGATATATGTATAAATTAAGGTTCTTAAACCTTAGAGCCCTAGGAGTTTATTTACACGAGAAAAGAAGGAATATATTTTGAAATCATGTGGAAGTGAGGACATCTTTCTTCTTCTTCTTTTCTTTAATCTTCGGCTTCTTCTAAATATTCTATATCTTATGTGAAAGTTGCTAGGTTGGGCCACGTGACAGCCTCCCAAGAGCTCCCAGATGTTCAATGAGTTGCACATAGCCACGACAACGAGCGTATAAACCCTAGCCTAGAGAGATACTACCAGCGGGTAGCTATTAATAACATAGACTCTAGAGAGAGAGGGTGAGCCGATTACTATGATAGTCACACTCTATGTCAAGAAGCCTAGAAAAAGAGTGAGCCAACTACTGTCACACTACAAACTATGAGTGCATTATTATCCAGTCAAGTTGGTAGTCGCTAAGATATTATATAAGAGAGAGGCGATTGACAGTGTGAGCTAGACAAGATATTATAGAAGAGAGGGGCCATTAACAATGTGAGACAAGGCAGTTACCAATTTTTTATTTTTTATGTTGCCCCCTGTGGCATGTGGTAGCCAATTTTGAAACTAGTATATATAAAAATTAAGGTTCTTAAACCTTAGAGCCCTAAGAGTTTATTTACACAAGCAAAGAAGCAATATATTTTGAAATCATGTGGAAGTGAGGACATCTTTCTTCTTCTTCCTTTCTTTAATCTTCTCCTTCTTCTTCTTCTTCTATATCTTACGTGGAGGTTGCCACGTGGAAGTCGCTAGGTTGGCCACGTGACAGCCTACCAATAGCTCCTAGATGTTCAACAAGTTGCACATAGCCATGTCAGCGAGCGTATAAACCCTAGCCTAGAGAGATACTACCAGGCAACTATTAACAACATAGACTCTAGAGAGAGAGAGGGTGAGCCGATTACTATGATAGCCACACTCTATGTCAAGAAGCCTAGACAAAGAGTGAGCCAGCTACTGTCACACTACAATCACTCTATGAGATATTATAGAAGAGAGGGGAGATTAACAATGTGTTCTAGACGAGGTGATTACCAATTTTTTATTTTTTATTTTTATGTTCCCCGGTAGCCCTCCACCATGAATGTGGATTGTACAATAGTAAATGTACCTCTGCCTAGGGTCGTGTACCCTCCATTGCATTGGTGGAGATATGTACACATGCGACCGATAACGTGGCGCACTATCGTTTGCGTGTAGAAAAATCAGTCATACTCAGAATCAACGACTAAATAAGGGATTTGAAAATGGCCAGCCAGATCAATGTTCACGAAAAACATTTTTGCGAACAAACAAAAAAAATTTGCAAGTCTAGATCTTACAAGTTTGTTCACAAAGGTTGCAAACTTTCTTGCTAAATTATAACTAAAATGTATATAATTTTGAAGATTTTGAAACTTAGTATTAGAATACTCACAAGTGAAACCACAAATTTTTTAGTTTCATTGTAGCTATTTGTGGGTTTTCACTAAACACTAGGGCGGATGTGTGCCTTTAAAAGGGCCCACCAAGAATAATAATTGCGGATGACAGCAAGAGCCGTCTGATCCCATCAAGGTCACAAATGATGGTAGTTGTTTTCACAAAATATTAAAGGAATCATGATAATAAAAAATAATGTGTTTATAATAATAGCAAATATACATTGATTCTTAATGTGATTATATCTATCTATAATACCTTTGATACAGTTCTCTTAGAGTTGCCACGTGGTAGTTCCCAAGCTCCATCACACTTTAGAGATGTAGCCGCTAGCGATAGTGTAGGTAATGTGGGTAAGGGTGGCAGAGGCACATACAGCAAGGGCAATAAAGGGCATGAGATAAATGATGAGCATGAGGGCCTTTTTATATGGGACTTTGGACACTTTATGCTGGCCGACTGCTGGTCGGCCAGTTCCATGTCCATACAAGCCCTTTTTGGTGCTGCCCGACTGCTGGTCCTTGTCCTTGCTGCGCCTACTGCCCAACCTCTCTGCTGACTTCAGCCGACAGCCAACATCCTCTTTTCTTGCAGCCGACAGCCCTTGTCTGGGTTCATGTGCTTCAGCCGTCTGCTTCCCTCCATGATCCCATGTATTATGCGGAAGCTTCGGAGAAGGATCGTCACTTCAAAACTCAGAAAACAGCACTCTTTTCGCGACGGAATTAACGCACAAACTGAAAGACGATGTGCAGAAAATAGAGAGAGAAAGGGGAGATGGAGAGGACACAGTATTGGGTCCCAATTACCCTCTGTAGGGCCCCCACCACGGATGGTGTATTTGCTTTATTAGAATGATGTAAATCTGAAAACAAATACAAAGTACTTGACCTTTTCTTGGCTGGAAAACCTGCCCTTGACCTTCAGTCCTTCACCCCTTTGCTTTAGCAATGTTCTTGGCTGTCCTGGCCCTTGTTTGCTTGGAGCACTTGGTGAATTATGAGATGGATTCATGGATTATGGGCTGGGGTATTTATACCACCTTCAGCATCCAGTAGAGGGCACATGCAGCAAAGAAGGAGTAAAGGAGAAAGTGTGAGCAAAGGGCACACGCAGTGAAGGAGCCTTGAGGCACACGCAACATAGATGGAGTAAAGAAGCCTTGCTTTAAGGGCCATTTCAACTTAGCATTAGAAGAGAGAGCCGGGCAATCCTAGGTTGCCCAAAATGGATAGCATCGACACCACCATCTCAAGAAAAATGTGAGCTCTTGGCAGAGGTGTTGAATGAGGTGGAGCAAGACATATTCGTACTATATTGTAGCATGCTTAAAAAATTTGATGTTTTTGAAGAAAAACTAAACAAATTAGAGTTGTTTTTTTAAAAAAGAGCCTTAATGTCAACCATAGAGAATTATACTTTAGTTTGGGTTTTTGTTATCAAACCATAGTGTTTTCAACTACTATCTTGTGTTGAGAATATTTACCTCAAAAGAATCTCTTTGAAACCCTATAATCAAAGACATAATAATTTTCTAAATAATTTCCTCCAAAAGTCTCTAATAGCCACAAAATGGCTTTTCTTCCATAAGACTAGTGATAATGTAACAAATGCATATTCAAAGTTGTAGGAAACTAGCATGACGAAGAAGGTTGGTGCTCCATGGTAGGTAAGAATAGGATGAAAAGACAGTAAAAACACAAGTTTAGTGTCATGTGGGTAGTAGATCCATCAAGCTTAGGGGCACCAAGAACATACATGGGCGCGTTGACATGTGTGACATAGAAGTGCTTGGTGAGATGGGTAGTAAGGGCATCAACACATTCATGTGAGATGGAGGGCGGAGGTTGCATGCACAATGGGAAGTAAAGATGAATGATAGACGAGCACTTTGAATACCTTAGGAGTGGAATAGGAGGACGAAAGCCTCCAAATTGCCAGTTTTGTTTAGAATCTAGATTCTCTACCCTCTTTTTTTTAAAAGGTGGTTTTGGGGGGTAGAGCTCAAAAAAATGTTTTCTCCAACCAATCAAAATAAAGGTGGTGCTCAAAAGTAATGGGGATTTATCACTAAAAATTAGATAAATGCTGGGGTTATAACTAAGATTATAATTTTTGTCCTTGAAAATAAAGGCAATGGGGGTGCTTTTGGGATGGGAGGGTTTTTTTATTGGGAGAATATTTAATATATAAGTGAGGGTTTTAGATGGGCATTGGTTTTGTGTGTTTGTGTTTGTTTTTCTCTTTCGTCTTGGGCAGGGTAGAATATGTGAAGTAAAAGTTTGTGCTGGTGGGAATGTGCCCTTTCGGCCAGCTTAGCAAAGGCATGCAAAGAACACCATGATGCCTTGCATTGCAGTTGGAAGCTTTTCTCTTTTGTGGGTGTGCTGGGTTCTTCCCCAAAAAACCAACCCATTCACATGGTTTAGAGCTTAGCACAGAGGAGGAGCCAGCAGTAAATCATTCAAAAGCCCTGCCAAATTGTTTTGTTGTGAAGTTGCTGTTAGCAATTTTGGAGGAAAAAAAGAGGTGGGTAGAAGATGACAGGGCCTCGAAGGGGGCAAATGTGCAGCAAGTCAATGCCAAAAATAGCATGCACTACAGTCTCCAAAGAGATTTAGCTTATCTAGCCTTAGCTAGAACGCCTCCTAGCAGAAGATCACAGCTTCTGTGACAGAAATCGGCGCTTTTGCAAACATTTGGGCTTGTGGGTTGGCAGCATATGGCTTGATCTGCACAACCCATGAGCCAAACACCCTGCATTTGCTTTTGCGGCTTCCCTCAGAGGAAAGACGTTTCTATGCACGCGATTTACTGACATTTTGTCATGTAAGAGCCGATTCCTGCGTTGAATTTCATGAATTGCGCAGACGGACTTTGATTAACACTAATCTAGGTTGTTCTTAATGTTAATTTGGGTTGTGGTTTTTTCTTAATACTGACTTGGGCTTTGTTACTGTTTTGTACTATTAAACTTGGTCTTCTCAACATAGCAGGTTAAGAGCGCCTTGATGAAGGGGTTATCTGAGAGCATGCAGCAATTAGCTTGGAATGGGCTTGCAGGAGATGGAGGCGATGAAGGCCTGCACGAACATTGGTCAGGGCAAGATGTTCTGCAATTTCTGTGTGTGGAGACAAAGAAAGCTGGGATCTCCAGCAAGAGCAATATGGCAGCAGATCCCTTTCTCAGGCTTTTAGCAGGTTCTGAAGCACAGGAAACTCCTTCAACCCTCCATCAGGGCTCTGTCTTCACCACTTCCAAGAGACAAAGAAAGGGCTATAAACCTTCTCGTGTTCCGCCCACATGTGATAGCTCATTACCCACACTTGAAAAATGTGGCCACATAGGTGATCACCAGCGGAAAGAGAGTTCTGGATCTCCAGTGCCCATAAAGGAGAAAACTGCCCTTATAGAACAGCAGCCTGGAGCTGCTCTGCCCACATCTGAGAAAACCACCTACTTAGATAAACAGAAACAGAAGGAGATGAAGACGCTTGAGACGCCACTGCCCACCATGGGAAACTTCGCCCTTATAGACAAACGGCAACAGAATGAAATGAAGAAGCTTGAGCCTTCACTGTCCACAACAGGAAACTTCGCCCATTTAGTCACACAGCAACAAAATGGGATGAAGAATCTTGAGAGTTCACTGCCCACGATAGGAAACTACGCCCTTACAGACAAGAAGCTACTGAATGGGACCAGAAAGCATGAAATAGAAAACTCCTCCCCTCTACACAATCCACAGCAGCATGAGAAGATATTTGATCTGCATTGCAGCACAGTGTGCAGGAATGTAGCATGTAAGGCCCAGCTTTCTTCAGGAGCTTCCTTCTGTAGTCACTGCTCTTGCTGCATTTGCAAGCTTTTTGATGACAACAAGGATAACAGCCTTTGGATCTCTTGCAACACCGAGACTGGTGGTTGTGGGCTTTCTTGTCACATAGAATGTGCTTTGAAACATCTTGTTGCTGGAGTGGTGATGACTAATGGGAGTACTCCCCTCCTCGATGGAAGTTATTTTTGCCAGTCTTGTGGCACAATCACACCTTTGATTGGGTACATTCTCCTACCTACAAGATGTTTTGATGTGTGATGTGGTTGATTTGTTTATTTGTTTGTTTTTTTATAAATGTGTGTGTGTGTGTGTGTGTGTGTGTGTGAGAGAGAGAGAGAGAGAGAGAGAGAGAGAGAGAGAGAGTTATTTTGCAGTATTTTAAACTGCATGCATATCATGTTGATTATTTGACTTACTATCTGTGTACAAGTTGCATGGTGCAGTAGTGTGGATGAGTAAAACCTGGCTCATTAGCTTGAGAGCTATAACCCCTAATACTATGTTGGCAATGTGGATGACTTGTATACCTTGTTTTTTTTTTTTTTTTTTTGAAGCTCCAGAACAATTTATCTAGCATGTTCAGTTAAGTGCCTGGCTTGTGCAGCATTTGTAGCTGGTCATTATATAGATCTCTGTTGGTTGTCCTTCATCCAACATATCTAGTTCCATATATTGTTGAGGCTTCAAAGCACTTTATGTTGCCGACTTTGTAGAAGTTTCAAATTTACAGTTTAGGTTGCATTTCTAGCTTGTCATTGTTGGAAGTTCTGAAGCAGCATTCAAGAATTTTTAATGGCTTTGAATTAGTAACCCTCGTAACTCTGTGTTGCTTCCTTAAAGTTTGTGTACTAAAACCGTGCAGTTGCTGGAAGAAACAACTTCTAGTTGCAAAAGATGCTCAGAGAGTGGATACACTTCAATATCGCCTCCTCTTAAGTCATAGACTACTGAAAGGGACCAAATGGCATAAAGATGCTCACAGTCTCATAGACGAGGCTGTCAGGAAATTGGAAGTAGAAGTGGGTCAATTGGCAGCAGGTGCAGCGAAGCTGGCACGGTGCATTGTGAACAGGCTTTCATGCAATGTGGAAGTGCAAAAGCTGATGAGCTTGGCCCTAGAAAAGGTGGACACCCCGAGTTGGGATAGCATAAAAGACACCAAACATGCAGGTATTTGTATTGGCCATGCCTAACAAGTTGATTATAATAAGTTGCATACCGTAGCCTTTGGTTTTTGCCTCAACAGTTTGGGGTTTTGGTAGCAGGACATAACCTGGCACCTTGTGTCATGTACTTCGAAGATGTAAGCTCATCTTCAATAGTTGTCGCTGTGAATGATGACACCTTCAATATGACGCCAAAGTTGCTCGGTTATAAACTGTGGCATCGCAGAGCAAGTGAACCCAGCTATGCATGCACTCCGACATGCATTATCTCTAGCTCCAAGGAGAAGTTTGTGGTTTCGAACTTGCATCCTCTTACAGAATATACTTTCAAAGTGGTTCCCTTTTCAATGGACGGTGATTTAGCAGAGTGTGAAGCTGGATGTTCCACTAAAGGGGTAGAAGAAATAGAATCACGAGTGAATGTCTATTCCTCATTAGATGTAGTCCTCATCAATGCAAGGAAAGTAGGGGAGGGAACTTCTAGATGCATAAATGAAGTGTTTGATTTGAACTACAACATGGATGAGCTCAAGGGTGGGTTTAAGTTTCAGGATTGCAAGGATGTTCTGGTAGACCAGCACGAGCAGGTGTGCAATGTGAGCTTGGCATTTCCAACTACACCAACGGAGCAGAAGAAAGATGCTGAGAGTTTTGACTGTGTAACCTCCCCTTCATATGCAAAGACACATGCTATCTCAAGCCTCGATTGGGGAGGAAAACAGCTTGCATGTTCCAACACTTTTGGGGTGCATCAAGACAGAAACCTTCACCCTACAGATGGGCCAAGTCCTTTCAAGTTTGAGATAGCCCATACGGCAAAGGGCAATGTGAGCATGAGAAAGAGTCCTTGTGTATACCTGGAAAGTCGGGATGAAGAGCCTCCAAGAGTAAGTCATCCCTGCAGCTCGGAGCTGGAAAATGGGAACAAACAGGTGTTTCTTCTTGACACAGTGGGATGTTTACACAGTACCAGTGTGAACTGCCCTTCAATGGGAAAAGCTTCAACAACTGAGGTTGTGGAATGTGATCATCCTTCTCAAAGTTGGGTCATGCAAGTTCACGGCGAAGACAAAGGTATCAGAATGAGTACACAGGTAGGCATGGGGATAGTTCAAGGAGCACATGAGCACATGGAAGGTGGCATAGACTGTAGGGGTGTAGCTGATTTCAATAACTATGAATTTTCTGTGAAGGTAATTCGTTGGCTGGAGTGTGAAGGTCATCTTAAAGAGGAGTTTCGTATGAAATTCTTGACATGGTATACCCTTAGGGCAACTGAACATGAGAAGAGAGTGGTAAGTGTTTTTATTGATACTCTTCAAGACGATCCAGCAAGCTTGGCAGGCCAACTAGTGGATGCTTTTGAAGACCTTATTGCAGCTAAGAGGCAGCCAATGACAGCAGATGGCTACTGTAAGAGGCTGTGGTAACGCAGATAATGGAGTCTGCACGGTGCTTTTGCCGGCACAAGCCCCTTCAGAAGAGCTGCAACAAGACTGTGGCAAGTCAGAAGAAAGTGTTCATACCCAACTCAAAGGGTCTTGCTTTCCTATACTGCATGCATCTCCTCATTAGAAAAGATTACTCCTTCAAATCAGGCTCCCTCATTTTGCAGCAAAGGCCTGTTTTGAAAGCCCCGAAGAGAACTCTTTTGAACCCAAGGACTTGTCATCTGTTTATCACCCTAACGACCCTTTTACATACAGAGTTTACTCAATGGTCTATGCCCAGAAAAGGGTACAGCCATTGGTTTGCTGCTTTGATGGGTGAAAATCTTAATTCTTTGTAAGAGATCATACAGAAGGTTTCTCTTACAGCATTTTGTACATACATTTACCACTTCACCAAAGTGGGCAGTTTTAACAAGGCACAATGCACATTGGTTTCATTCATCTCTTGTCAATTGCCCATGAGGCTGAGCAGTTCTCACAGGTTTACGGGTTATCATTTAGCTTTTGTCCTTGAACTTGTTTTATGATTGTGCTGAACCTTCATTAGCATACATGACAACATTTATCAACTGAATAATGTACTTAACTAGCTGACTCCTAGCCTTGCAAGCTGCAAGGGAGAGGATAACCATTTTATGGAAGTTGTTGCTGCTAACTTGTAGTGAATGTTGCTGAAGCCCTTGTAGATTTATTGTCAGTGAAAATTTGCGCTGGCTGGCTTTGTTATCATTACAAGAGTTCTTTATCACCCTAACGACCCTTTTACATACAGAGTTTACTCAATGGTCTATGCCCAGAAAAGGGTACAGCCATTGGTTTGCTGCTTTGATGGGTGAAAATCTTAATTCTTTGTAAGAGATCATACAGAAGGTTTCTCTTACAGCATTTTGTACATACATTTACCACTTCACCAAAGTGGGCAGTTTTAACAAAGCACAATGCACATTGGTTTCATTCATCTCTTGTCAATTGCCCATGAAGCTGCGCAGTTCTCACAGGTTTATGGGTTATCATTTAGCTTTTGTCCTTGAACTTGTTTTATGATTGTGCTGAACCTTCATTAGCATACATGATAACATTTATCAACTGAATAATGTTCTTAACTAGCTGACTCCTAGCCTTGCAAGCTGCAAGGGAGAGGATAACCATTTTATGGAAGTTGTTGCTGCTAACTTGTAGTGAATGTTGCTGAAGCTCTTGTAGATTTATTGTCAGTGAAAATTTGCGCTGGCTGGCTTTGTTATCATTATAAGAGTTCTTTAGATGGGCATCCCTTGTGGTTCATCCACATGATGAAGCATGAAACTTTGCACCTATTGTTTGCCTTGTAAATGATATGCTGATATGCTCATAGTTGTGCTCTTAAAGCTGCTTGAAAGAACAACCACATATAGTTAGATGATTGGAAGGTTTTACATGAAAGTAAACCTACTCTTGATCTGAGAAGTCAGCCTTAGAGGCTGTGGGTTTGAGACTCCTCTATGTTCTACATGGGGTGAGGTGTATATAAGAATGCTTAAGAAAAATCACCTTTAATTCTTCTCTGATCAGCTTAATACACTTAGTTTCTTAAGTTTATAATCTTGTTCAATTAACCTTGCTTTTAAAAATCTCCTGCAGCCACTTGCATGAGCAGTAGGCACTGAGAAGCTGCAGAAGTGATTGCACCAAAATATGAAACTAGGTCAGGATCAGAGCACTGTAGCATCTGATTCTTGCACAATATCCCACAAACCATTTCATGCCACAATAGCACGTTTTCTTGAAATTTATGCTTTTAGAACGTTTACTGAGGCATTTCACATTCGTTGGGAAAGAAGAGAGGAAGCGAGGGAGGGAGGAGGGGAGGGGGGAGGGGGAGGGGGTGGTGGTTTTGTCAAAATACGCAGCGCAGATGATGACCAGATCTGGGAACATGAGCAAACGCAATGCAGAAAACAACAGCACAAGAGAGAGAGAGAGATAGAGGCGTGTAACTCTGCTCTATATACACAAAGAAGATCCCGTAATGATACAATATGTGGCAAGGGCTGTGGGGCCATTTTATATGGCCCCCATACAGCAGTCGGCCTGCTGTAGGGCAGCCGACAGGGCCTGAACCTCCACGACCAGCCATTATCACCAGTCGGCCAGCAGCAGGGGTGTCGGCCAGCTCATGTGGGAGGTCGTGGACCTGAAGCACCACAAACAGCCAGCACCAACATGTCTAAATGCAGTCGGCCAGCTTCAGAGGTCCTCCTTCCACCACAGGGCTACCACCCAAGCCACAGAAAAATAGGGAAAAAATACGGGGAGTGAGGAAAAATGAGAAAACACCTACAAGGGCGGGCACACCCACAACAAAGGCCCTGGTGTCAACATAAAGACAGGAGATGACTTCTAACACCCCCTCTCAGCTCTTGGCTGTGAAACCAACCACAGGGAGCTGGGGTGCCGCCTGAGAGCAAATCCTGAGATAGCGACTTCGTCAAGAGATCCACCGTATTGTCCTCCGTCAAACAGAACTCTAGCAAGATGTCATCAGCAACGATCTGTTCACGAACAAAGTGCCTCTGGATGACCATGGGTTCCTCCTGTGGAAGCCCAATCCTGCAATGCAACCTCTGCAACCTCACCACCTCACAAGCAGCATCACAAGCAGCCCGGTACTCTGCCTCTGTCAACGACAAGGCAAAAGATGACTGCCTCTTACTGCTCCATACAACTGCTCCTGGGCCTGAAGTAGATCTCCTCGTGTCCGGATCTCCTCCCCAAACTAAGTCACTCCAACTGTGGAGTCGGACTCCATCAATCAATCCCCCTCCTGTGTAAAAGAGTCCATGATTCTCCACATGCCGCAGAAACCACAAGATACACAATCCTGCCTCCCAAAGAGTCATCTGCAACCATGAGCTCAACTACCTCATCAGGAAGCTCCCGTCCAATTTGGTGTCCATCAACCAAATCAATGAACCATTTTGCTTCCGAGTAAAAGAGGCATCACACTGCTCACAAGGATCAACACCTGTTACGGTGCAAAGCCAAGTCCTGGAAACCTGCTGAAGACCACGCAAGGCCTTCTGGAACCTGTGAACCACCCCCTCTGAATCCGGAACCACAAAGCCTGGAGTATGCACCTCCTTCTGCAAGTAATCAACTGCCAACTGCGTGGCTTTCTGAGAGGTCTCCGTGGAAAGAACATCCTCATCTACAGGAGTTTCTTTGTCCCGAATACTACGAGACATCAGAGCATAAGTTACCTGTTCAATTTCCTCTGACTGACGAACACAAGAACCACCAGCATCAGTACTGGAAAGTTCCTGCCAACTGCTGCCATCAACTGGCAAGCTATCCACCATCTGGTCCTGGAAAGCCTGCACCTGCAGCGTATCCACACTTAAGTGGCCATTACCAGACTGCCACTCCTCACAAACCTGAGGACCTGGGAGAGAGAGTGCTGAAAGCTTGTAAACTCCATTCTCTACTCCGCCTTCCCAAACCACCTGGCCTGTTGCTTTGTCCTGGAGAGCAACAAAATGCTCATCAAACTCCACCCGTACGCCAGTCTTGCAAACCTGATGCACTGGCAAAAACAGATGAAAACCAAGTGACGTTTCCCCCTCTGCCATCGGGAACTATCTCCATCCTGCCCTCACTGTGAACTGGGATAGTGGATGTATCCCCAGTAAGAATGTGACCATAATACTTGCAGAGATCTTGTAAATCTGAACGGGAAGGAGTCATGTGCCTGGAAGCACCACTGTCTAGAATCCACTCCCGAGTATCCATTGCGGAGAATCCTCCAAACTCCTCCCTGCCTGAAGAAAATGAAACATCGGTGTCCATCACCTCGAGGTGCACAAAAGCCGGAGTCTCATGATTGCTGCTGAGGAATCTTCATCCTTCTCGGTCTTCCGCTTGGGACACTGCCTCCAATAGTGGCCTTTCTCGCCACAATCATTTCAGGTCCTCTCTGCCTTTAGTTTCTCGCGGTCAGCGACGGACCTCTTCTCAGAAGACTTCTCTGATGAAGCCTTCCCTTTGCCCGTGTTACGGCCTTTCGACCGTTGGTCAGTTAAGGCCTCCGAACCTCCACCCTGAGGAGGGTTCGTGAATCGTTCCTCCTGGTCCAAGACCATGGACACAAGCTCTTCCCACGTGATGGTGCTGAGCCTGCCACTGGTAATCAAAGACGAGTAAAATGCTGAGTACTGAGAGGGCAAATGAGACAGCAACGTTATGGCCATGTCCTCTGATGATATCTCCTTCCCAGCCTAAAGAACTTCCTGCTGAAGAGCTTGCAGCTTGTTAATATGCTCCCGCATCGTCAGCGACTTTGCAGGGCTCATAACCCGCATCTGTACTTCCAAGGAAATCCTCTTCATGGGCGATACCCTAAGCCAAATGCTGCCATATACCTCTGGCCAGCGTCATATGCTTTACATGATTGATTACCTGCGGTGTGCAGTTGAGGAAGATAAACGAACGGACCCTGGCGTTGATACGATCCCACATCTATGCCTGTGCCTCTCGGTCCTTTCGGATCGACGGTACCTTCCCTTCCTCTACTTCCGGCCGTGGAACCCCAACAACGATGAAATCAGCGAGGTTGTAAGACTCCAGAGCAGATTCCATCATAACCTTCCATATGCCGTAGTTGTTCCCGTCCAACTGACGGTCCACCGGGAACGTGGGGAGTGTAGGGATCTTCACATGCCTCTCGGCCATTTCTAACAGATCTGCCATTGCGGGGATGTACTCTGAAAAAGGGTGGGTGGGTCGGAACAACAAAGAACTTACACCTGCAAATGGCTGTCCAGCAAATCAGCCCGTCGTCCTCTTGCTTCTCCTCTTCCCAAACAATCCCGTACAATCCACCAATCAGCAACCCAACAATCCCCCTCTTGCTCACACAAATCCCAAGAACTATCTAGAGCCTAGGATTTGATACCATGTCAGAATACGCAGCGGAGATGATGACAAGATCTGGGAACACGAGCAAACGCAATGCAGAAAACAACAGCACAAGAGAGAGAGAGATAGAGGCGTGTAACTCTGCTCTATATACATAAAGAAGATCCCGTAATGATACAATATGTGGCAAGGGCTGTGGGGCCATTTTATATGGCCCCCATACAGCAGTCGGCCTGCTGTAGGGCAGCCGACAGGGCCTGAACCTCCATGACCAGCCATCATCACCAGTCGGCCTGCAGCAGGGGTGTTGGCCAGCTCATGTGGGAGGTCGTGGACCTGAAGCATAGAAACAGCCAGCACCAGCATGTCTAAATGCAGTCGGCCAGCTTCAAAGGTCCTCCTTCCACCACAGGGCTGCCACCCAAGCCACATAAAAATAGGGAAAAATGGGGAAAAAATACGGGGAGTGAGGAAAAATGAGAAAACACCTACAAGGGTGGGCACACCCACAACAAAGGCCCTGGTGTCAACATAAAGACAGGAGATGACTTCTAACAGGTTTGTGTGTGTTGCTGATGGTGGTGTTCTCTTATCAACCCTCTTACTGTAGTTTGGTTTTATCAATCTTTTTGGTGGGGCGAAGGAGCTTCTCTTTCCTTGCTAGGCAGCCACAAACAATGGGCCATGGTGTAACTGTGGATAGCCACACCCATAAGAGAGGACATTCCTCACAAGAAATTGCAGCAGTGACCTTTGATTTGATTTGAGTGAAGTAGATGAAATTAATCATAAGCAATTCCATTGTGGAAACCCTAAGTAGCAATACCATGTGGTAGTGTTAAGTTCAGACAGTGCATTCTTTGTGATTTTTATATGTTGAGTTTGATGGTAAATTCAAAGAGTGTATTCTTGTCTAGGAAGAGGTTTACCAAACCTAGCTCCAGAACGATAGTGTGCTTAGACATGTTCAAGGCTAGGTTCAGAGTTTGCTTAGGTTTAGAGTGGTGGGCCAAGACACGAAAATGGTTCGCCCTCGTCAATGGCAGATGACCTTGTGGTAGTCTTAAGTTTAGACAGTGGTGCATTCTTTGTGATTTCTTGATGTTGAGTTTGATGGTGAATTGAAAGAGTGCATTCTTGTCCAACAAGAGGTTTACCAAACCACTTAGCTCCCTACACACTAGTGTGCTTAGACACTGTTCAGGTTTAGGTTCAGAATTTGCTTTGAAGTGGTAGGAGGCCCAGACACAAAAAATGGTTCACTTAATCAATGGCATTTTAGTTAAACCCTACACAAGGGTAGGTGCTGAACCCGCGTGCCGAGCTTTCGAAGCCGAAGCTTTAACCTTAGGGTTTTTTTTTTTTCTTGGCTCTGGAAATTTTTAAGTTCACTCCTCACACACACTAGAAGCCATGGCTTGCACAGGGGAGAGATTTGAACCATCATCTAGGGACTCTCAAATTCCTTCAGTAGCTTCCTGTATCATCGTCATCGTCATCTCACACACACATTGACCCCTGCCTATTCCCCCCCCCCCCCCCCCCCCCCTCTCTCTCTCTCTCTCTCTCTCTATATATATATATATATATATATATATATATATATATATATATATATATATATATATATATATCACAGACACACATATCATCGTCATCGTCATCTCACACACACATTGTCCCCTGCCTATCCCCCCTCCTCTCTCTCTCTCTCTCTATATATATATATATATATATATATATATATATATGTATATATATATATATCACAGACACGCATACTAGTGTGCGCTGCGACCCTAAATGGAGGCATTTTGAGACGGCCGAGCTACCGCCAAGCTATCGTCTCCCGCCACCCACGCTCGCTCTGTCAAGCCCCCACAAAAGGCCCGGGCGCTGCCTCCTGTGCAAGTCGAGAGCTAAGCTTCGCAGAAGCGCCCTCTGAAAAGCCCGGTCGAACAGGCCGCAGTCATCGCCTCTCGCCTTGCCGCCGCCGCCGCCGCCTGTGCTCAGCCCAGGCCGTTACCTGCGGAGTCGAGCCCGCGCTGTCTCCTTGAGAGGAAGGAAAAGACGTTAATTAAGTCCCACTATTCCTTGCGGTAATAAACAAGTTTACTTTACAGGGTACGTAACTACGGACAAAAAAAAAACCAAACAAACACGGCCCAAGGCCCTTTTTGTACCCATAAAGATGGCCCTTTCAGTACCCATAAAGAGAGAGCCGTTTCTAGGTGTACTTTCAATAAATAGTCTCAAAATTGGCTCTTCCCATCCATCCCTTGCACTTGCACACACGCGCGCTCACACACACACACACACCACCTACCACAAATAAATAGTCTCAAAATTGGCTCTTCCCATCCATCCCTTGCACACGCGCGCGCACACACACACCACCTACCACAAAAAGAACATTGCATGATGATATTTCAAAGCACAGAGGAGAATATTTAAACAAGCATTCCTATGCTTCTAAAATCCACCATCGGTTCACGCCCACACATACGCCTATTGCAAATCAACTAGCAATACATTTCTTTAAGACCAACAATCACAATCCCTTATTTCCAAACGACAATCACTCTCAACTAACCTTGCAAACCATAATCAAGCTTATAAAATCCACACATCCCCAGCCTATAGGAGTAGAGCGGTAACTACAAGCACTTTATCATAGACACCTCAACATGGACTTCTTTGCATACTCTCCTCTATGTTAGCACACTTTTTTTTGCCACATTGCTACCATAGTTTTATATATAATCAAGATATGGATGTAATGGAGTTTAGCCACTAAATCCAATTGCTATTGCTTTTCAAGGATTCCCTTGCCAAAAAATTGATGTGTTGGAAGATTAGGGTGTGAACCTTGAGCATGTAGTCACATATGGAGATCATGAAACATGGGATTCTAACGCCACAAAATAAACCTATAAATGTGGAAGGGTTGCTCCGTTAAGCAAATGTCTTGGAAATGATAAAAACATGCCATTTGCAAGTCTACACTTATCTTAACACGTGATCATACCGTTAAAACTACACCCCTAAAGAACACGAGGACGATAGCGATTATTGTTGTTGCAAAAGAGGCCAAGAGCATAGACAAGGATGGTCATTAGAAGATATAGAACATGGCCTTAGCATAAAAGAAGAGGAAGAAATCAAAGCATACAAGAAAGAACAAGATTCCTATAAATCTTGGAAGAGGTAGCTATTTAAATGTGTGATCTTGCATTTGTGTAGCTTCTTGGAGTAGTTTTTTTGTGTGTGGGAACCTTAGCAAATGGTTCAAAGGTAGAAAAGATGTGTAAAATCTTAGAGGTTAAAGTTATTCGTGGATTTAGATTGTATGAGTCAATGTGACTAGCAGGTGTGATTAATCATAGAAAAGGTAGAGTTCATTAAGGAGAGCAAAGAAATTATAGGGCTTAGGTATACGAGGAAAAATGCCTTTCTTTAAGGCTTTAACTATGTAATCTTTCATGAAGGATGACATTTTTAAGTCTTCACATGGTATCTTGCTAGCTTGTTTTCATTTATTATTTGAAGTGCCCTCGATGTTCTTTTTATTGGTGTCTTGAGCTCTCACATTACCACTTACCATGAAATTTAACATGCTATCAGAACATAGGTTGGTGCTAACGTTTAAGGTTGCCATTTTCTTCTTCTTCTTTTTTTACCTTTTCAATTGTGCAGTTTAAATGTGTTGGTGGAAAAAGTTTTGGTTTTCTTGATCTGTAATAATAATAATAAATCTTACAAAATTTTCTTTAGGAGGATCTTGCTTGTAATATTACTAAGCTTTTTACAAAAATTTTGCTCAATATTCCCTAGAAATAGTGAGAACAAGGCATTATAAAAGTTAGTGCAAGTTGCAAGTTGCAAAAATATAGGCATCTAAAGAAGGGTTTATTTCTCCCCAAATTCCTTAGAATTAGTGAGAACAAGGCATTATAGTAGTTGATGAAATTTTCAAGTTGCAAAAATAAGGCATCGAAAGAATGGTTTGTTGCTCTTAAATAGTGCATTTGATTCTTAAAAAAAGAAAAAGACAAAGTCAAAAAGGTCATTCAGATCAATTTGCTCATAAATGTTGAGATTAATTGGAGCTTGGAATTGGGAGAATTGGCAGTAAAAAAAGGTGCATAAGTTCAATTGATAGAAAAGCAACAATAAATTAAGTGTAATTCCATTTTTTTGTTTGGATGAGATTTACATAATTACAAGAATATAAAATATCTATTATCTCGAATTTATTATATCATGGATTGATAAATGTAAGAATATTTATAAAAAATGAAAAGGCTGTTTAGATTGTTATTTTTGGTTTTGATTTGAAGTTTATTTGGAGTAGGGCATTCTAGTTTTATCTCTTGGAAGTGAAAAACCTTGATTTCATTAGCTATTTGTGGTTTTAGAGCCTAAGAGGCTTAAATTTCATTGTATTGAGCTAAGGAAAAGATTAGCAATTGTGATTAGGAGTGGAATTCACTCCAAAAACATGAGCATTAAGCTCCATTAGGGTGGATTAGAGTGGGATAGTTAATTATGTTCATGCATTTCATAAATTTTCCATGCATTCTTTGAATTAGTATCTTAGAAGCATGTGAACGTCCAATTAAAAAAAATCCAAAACACTTAATTGCTTGCATAACAGCCATTAACTAGGATTATGACCATTAATCACACCCCGTCAAGTCCCAAAAATCTCAAAAAAGGATCAAGCCAAACCAGCTCTTGGGTTGAGGATGTGAGGCCAGAGTCCCACACAAAAGGATGTGAGCCTAGACGTGTGAGCGAGCCTAGACACATGAGCCTTTCAAACATGAGCCTGGACACATGAGCCATGAACATGGAGACGTGAGATGTCAGCTTGTACATGTGAGACGGAGCTTGGAGTTGTAAGTCTAGAGGTAGGTATACCTAACACTGTATCGACCAATTATTGCCTTCTTAAAGACTCATACCTACTCATGTCCTTTGAGGATTTTCTCGTGATACAATATGTACTCAAATTCTAAGCAAAATTCTTGTCTTCTTTGTAATTATTAGGGAATCAAAGTATAATTATCACACTAACCTTGTCATGGGCCAAGCTCTAAAAAGTCTATGCCCTAGGTAGGAGTATTTCATAAAAGGAAAGTACGTGAGCCTAGTTTACACAAAAAAAGACGTGAACTTTTAAACATGAGTCTAGATGCATGAACCTACATATGTGATCCTGTAGACGTGAACGTGAAGATATGAGTCTAGAGGCGTGAGCCTACACATGTGATCTTGTACATGTGAGCCTACAAATGTGAGTCTAGAGACATAAGTCTATATATGTGATCATACAGACTTGAGCCTACAAATGTGAGCTTGGAGACGTAAACCTATCCAAAAAAATATCTCTGAAACCATTTTCAAACCTACTCTAGAAGCACACAAGAACTTTGATGCTATTGAGAATCATGGATCAAGCTCTCATAATGACAAATGAGATTCTAATCTTACTCTAATAACAACACATTTAACATGACTAATCTAAGGTGGGTGATACCTATGTGAACTTATCAATGAGTGAGTAGAGCTAATGAACTCAAGTATAATTAAGTTACAAGACTCATTAGAGAGATTTGAGATTTGTGCAAGTGATATGATTTCATTGCTCGAAATGCCCCCCTTTTATATGAGGAGGTACACCCTTGGGCTTCCACATCAATGTGGGATAAATCCCTTTGCTCATATGGCTTCATGCTAGATTTTGCACTTTCTTGGCTACTCATTATCACTCCCTACCTCTTCCTTGTGCTCTTTGGCACCACATTTCTCAACAACCCCCCTTGGTGCCAAATCTTTGGGCTACTCAAGGTGGTTGGATATCGGTTACAACATGTTTTTAGCCCCCTTCATTTCTAACTTGGCTGGGTAACTTAGAGGCTCTTTGGTTTGGTTACTCTTAGAGACGGTCGGGTTGATTTTCATTCCCCCAGGGTGTTACTTTGGCTACTCTCTGGTAGCCGAGTGTTTTACATTTGCATATCAATTTGCCTACTCATTTGGTGGCTTTTACAATATATGATGTTAAGTTAGGGTAGTGGTGGCTGCTAGCTCCTTTGTTGCTCATGTTGATGTCAATATTGTGGTAGCATTTTGGTTGCTATGACCTTGACTCCACTTCTTGCTCTTCTTGTCGATAATGGCTTGTTCTTCTTGTCGACTCTTTGGTCTTTGCTTGAGCACACCTACACTGGCATATTCATTTGGTTGCAGCATTTTTACAAAGATTCTTCTATTCTTTTCTTTACAAACATATGTTAGTGTGCTCATTTGGCCGCTCACAAGAGTCACATAGAATGTAAATGATGATAACAATCATGCTAGTGAAAAACCTATGATAGCATGGTCTATGTTGATGTTGAAGGTTTTGGCAATGCCCGTCAACCTTATGAATACTCAATATACAAAGCTCAAGTGAACACCTCTTAATAAAGAGGGTTTAAGATTTCTATTATTATTTTTTAAATTATATCTAAAAAAGGGTTTTTTACCTTATCGCTTTTGCTCCTCTTGTTTTTTTTTTGTAATGTGAGATTTTCATTTATACCAACAAGCAGTGTCCTTATTACGGATGAGAGCTGGAAGTAAGACTCGATCACACGAGACCTTACCCCCAAACACACACATGCTTCGACGGCGGCGCGGGTATGATGATGGCTTCTAGGTTTTATTCTTCTCTCTTTGTAGAGCATGCACCTACACACACACATACAGACGTGAGTTTGAAAATGTGCTACCTTCTCTAACGTTGGGTGAGCTCGAGCCGCTGCTCCTTTGTGTGATGTCTGGGCCCATAGCACAGCCATGATCTCGTAGGCGACAGAGACATGGCAGGTTAACTGTTCTTTCTATGTCCCCTTGCAATCGTAACTGTTCTTTAAGTACACAACGTTTGCCATGGCTGCGACCAGCATGACGTTGACTTGCTAAGTTGTGGATAGCTGGGTTGACCTTCGATTTGAGTAGGAGAACTTTGCCTGCAATAGCAACTCGACTCCAGCCTCTGTCTCCGTCCAACTCTATAACTACTTCTTTTGCTTATCGCGTAGACGCTAGCCGTTGCTCCTCTGTGATGTTTGGTACTACAAGGAAAAGTGACCGTAGGTACGTTTATAGACGCGTTTTGGTTTAAAATGTTATGAGCACGTCTAAAATCGCGTCTATCGATAGGCATCTATAAGCGTGTCTATACGCGAGTCTATAAGTGCGCCTATAAGCGCATCTATATCAGTATAGATGCACTTATAGACGTGTGTATAGACGTGCTTATAGATGCACTTATAGACGCTCTTATAGATGCGCTTATAGCTTCCATTATAGACACGCATATAAACACGCTTTGGAATTTAAAAAATTTTCAGAGTTGCTTGTGCAGATGTACAGCTGCATTTTTTGCACAAGCAGCTCTCTGGTTTAAGGTTTTGCTTACATGTACATAGACGAATCAAGATCAACAAAGATATCAATATAAAAACTTAAATTAAAGATAGATATGCACAAAAAAATTTGTGAATACACTTCGAATATTGATTAAAGAAGATGAGAAATTACATTTTATATCCAAAAATTTATCCATACATGATCGTAGCCACATAAGGCTTAAATAAAAACATAGATACATAAAGAAGATGAAAAATTTCATCTTATATCCAAGAAGTTGTCCATACATGATGGTAGCCACATGAGGCTTGAAAAAGAAACATAGTTACAAAAACCAAAACTATACATGAAGAAAAACTAGCGGGCGACTACTCGGAGGAGTCATCACTCTCCGAGTCATCTTGTCCTCCTTCTTATCCACCTTGTGCCTACACAAGGTGAAGATATATATAAATAAAAATAGAAAGTATTATAAAGGTCGAAACATGTTTTGTAAATAAAAACAAAAAGTATTACCTACATTGGTGTTCTCCTTGCTCGATTGTATTGTTCGTCAGAGACGACCCCTTCATCGTGGAGGTAATCCCATGTATCTTCTCTAGTGTGGCGATGATGGTAGCCAGTCTTTGCTGGGGTAGGATCTCTACCCACAATGTCACGCTGCTACATCACAATACAAACATTATAACACAACTCAAATAGAGAGAATACAAAGAAAAGACATGAAGTTGCACTATACATACAAACTTGGCCTCCCATGATGCACGACCTTAAACATGAGGCCTTAAGCATAAAACTATGCATGAGGCCTTATGCATAAAGCTTATGCATAAGGCTTATGCATAAAGCTATGCATGAGGCCTTAAGCATAAAACTATGCATGAGGCCTTATGCATAAAGCATGCATGAGCATTGTTCATAAAGCATTATGCATAAAGCTTATGCGCAAACCTACAAAACAAATCCCCAGCACACCCAAGGGTGCAATAATAATAGAGGAAAGAGACCAACGCTTTTTACCTCATCGAGAGGCACACCCGTTGATTCTTTTCCATAAAACAATTACTATTCAGGATTTACTTCATCTATCGTACCATAACAGAATTGAGTCTCATTTTAGGCATCCATCAGTCCAGCCTAACCCCATCCGGTCAAATGGGTTAGCCAACCACCCAACCACTGTAGTGATGGGATCCAATCAGGAATTTGGTTAGGTTTTGTCCCGGGTACTAGGGAAAAGAGTTCCCAGGCCCCCTAGCCGGCGCTTCATTTAAACTTCAAGATAGTCACACCACTTACACACCCAATATGAAATTACATGTTTCACAGATTCAGCTGACTTTAAAATAATCTTTTAACGAAACCGTAGTATCATTGATCATAATCCTCCACCAAAATATCCGATTGAATTCTAATTTCCAATCATTTCTTCATCAGTGTACCTATGGCATCATTGGCAACCAGAACGCTCACCACCTGTCCACTCAGGGGCCTTTTCGATAGTTCCTAGCTCATAGTACCTGGCAATATATTCACTTATAAAAATCCAGATGGAATCTCCGTTGAAGATCAGCAAGATCAACCAACAGATCCATATAAAAGAGTCATGGACTTATCCGCCGTTGAGGACCACCAAGGTCAATCAACCAGATCCATGCCTGAGTTCAGAAAACAACTCTAACTCCTTGTTCCATTATCTTCCTTGACGCACGCGTGGGTATCTTCGATGACCGAGAGCCCGAGCACCGTATAGTCAACACCCTCTAGGATCCTTTGCAAGTCACCTAGAGCTTCACTCATAGGCCGCTTCCTTGGTCCCTCATCCACCGTACCGGAAGCTCACCATTTAAATCGAACTGAGGCTGGTCAAGACCTCGGCCGACCTTGCTACGCGAGACGTCCTCCGTTGACTCTCCGTCAGCTGTTGCAACTTTATCAGTTAGGTCTCCATGACCTCATTCACAAGACGGTCAAAATGCTTCCCTAACATTCTTGACATAAAACAGTCATTTAAAGACAGGTCATAAATACAGTTTCTATAACGAACTCTCGTCTTTCCACATTGTTCCACATCAATCCACATTACTTAATCCAAGTCCTATCATATGTATTCCCATTGTCCTTCATCCATTCTCATCCAATCACATCATTTTCAATCTCATCACATCTTTCCACATTTATACTCATCACATCTCATCCACTCGCATCTACCCATATCCACATCTCATCACATCACATTCATTCACATCTCATCCATTCATATCTACCCCGATCCACATCACATCACATCCATTTCACCTCATATCTCATTCGTTCACATCTATCTCGATTCACATCCCATATTCTTTCTCAATTTCTTAATTAAATATATTCAATATTCCTCTTTTGAATAAAAGAATTCATGGGATTTACAAAAATCAATTCTACCCATATTTCCACTTTTGATAAATAATCATAAATTGAATTATACTAAAAATTTCAGGAATTCCCATTTAATTTCTTGGACCTCAAATATCATGGGAATTCCTCTTTTTGCATTTTATTATTTGCATTCCAATGTCATGGGAATTCCTCTTTTATCATCAAATATTTCTCATAAAATAATTTCATCAAAAATAAAATGTCCATTAATTCAGTATGCTAGGAATTTCTCTTTTCCCATTTAAATGATTGAATTCCAATGTCATAGGAATTCCTCTTTTATCATTTAAATATTCCTCATACTTAAAAAAATTTATGTAAAATTCATCTTTGAATAAAAATAAAATATCCATTAATTCCAATATGCTAAGAATTTCTCTTTTCCCATTTAAATGATTGAATTCCAAATGTCATAGGAATTCCTCTTTTATCATTTAAATATAATTACCATAATTTTCTCTTTTCTTAATTATTTAATTACACATAAACTTAAAAATTAGTTTTCCATTGAATGTGACAAAAACCGTTCTTTTAGCCTAGGATATTCAATCCTAGAATATGGTAGGAAGTCCTCTTTTCTCACGTTATGCATAAGAATGAATTATGTATCAATTTTCTTTAAATTTTTACCATAGTTTCGCTGCTATTACTGGTAATTTTTAATTTTTATGAAAAGAATAAGACATAGTAATGTAATTATGATAGTATAACTATCTTTTAGCCTTAAATCTAATTTATGGATTTATCTCATAATATTACCATAATTTTCAAGCGTATAAGTATAAAAACCATTTTCTTGAGAATTTCTCCATGAGAAGCACTAATTGAATAGAGAATCGGTCATAGGAATGACCATTCTTTGGGGGAGAGAGAGATAAACATAAAAGCATTCTTATTTAAGCATAAATGTAAACTTTATGTGATTAATCAATAAAATTCATTAGAGAGCTTCATTTGCATTGAAGAACCATTTCAATTGAATACTTCTCAAGCTTGAGAGGGGTTAAGAAGTGAAAAAAATTTAGAAGATTGACCCATAAAGTCACATTTTACCTCTTGTTTTGCTTGATTCTTTAGTCTTAAGAGAGGTCCCCAAACAATCAATTGGTTAGTATGTTGAGGAAGGCTCCAAAGAAGGTTGAAGAGAGAGAGAAGCTCCAATCTCTCCAAATTGTAGAGGATTTTTAGAGGATAATAGAAAATATCATTATTTTAGTATAATACTGGCATGGTATAGCTCACAGATTTTTTTTACAAAGAACTAAGGATCTATATATAGGTGAGGGAGGCCTCTAACCAAGTCCAACTAGGTTCTAGAATTTTCCAAGTTTAGTTTGGCTGAATTTGGACAAGATTTGGACCTAGTTTGGCTCCCTTTTGATTTGGTTTGATCTAGAATTTTTTTTTGAGTTAAAAACTCCACCACATGTGTGAAATATCATAATTTTTTTGAGTTAGAAACTCCACCACATGTGTGAAATAGGTGCATCCTTGAAGTGTCCCTTCTCCTTACAAGGTGTCAAAAATGTATCATTATACCCAAAATATCTCATTTTTTTTAGTAATATCTCATAGTTTTTTACTAATAAACCTTGTACTCAGTCAACTCTTCATCTTATGTGGGCATTTACTCATTTTTGGGTATTTTCTTTTATTCATTGGATTTATCTCCTCCCCACACTTGGATTGATCCATTGGCCCATAGGAATCTTAATTGGACCATAATCCAAAAATTTCTAAAAATCTAGACCCTTAGGCTAAGGTTCTTTATACCTAGTTTCATTTAATTCCAATCACACATTGGAAAGTTCTTTTTGAATTTTTATTTTAGGGGAAACCATTTTTAGACACTAGGAGGATTTTTATATCCAAAAATATCTCAATTCTGGATTACCTCCCTCTAGACATTTTCTCTTTCTAGGTCAAAACAGGGTAAAACACGATCTTTTTTCCATTTCAGAGAGGGGAATAATTACAAGATCAGAAGGGGAGGTTCTTACACCTGTACACCTCAAAAGCTAGAGGGAGGAATCTTACATCCTACCCCACTTAAAAAATGCGAGATGTCCTCATCTCGTAGTTGGAGGACAACTCTTTCCTTTAAGATCCAACTGATTCTGGGGTTCCTTATAATCTGGTCACCCCAACAGAATCCTGGGATAAAGATCCCTTCATATAGAACTCATTATCAGATAAAAATTCATTCAGAACATATCATTCATATCCTTAACACAATAATGGTCCATCAGACCGGAAATTCTATCTGAACATTTCTCCACGAAAATTTCAGTCATGCAGGTTCTCAATTTGTCATCCCTTAATTAGATCCATTGGGTCAAAGGTCAAATAGCAGCAATCTGTCAGCACAATCCACGAATCTCATAGTGATTTGCTGAAGTCATTATCGCCATTCTAGTTACTAACATCATCACAGGGACTCGTCCCATTCATCCTCATTGTGGCTTTGTTCAACTTATCGCTTTTCAATTAAATTTCAGGAATCATCATTTTTCAATCAAAATCCAAATCAACACATCAATTCTTAACCAGAATTTTAAAATCATATCAACCACATTCAAATTCATCATCTGGATAGCATTTTTGCTTATAATTTCAAGGTCTTAGATTTATTGGTATATACTTCCAGTAAAGAGCTGCAGTTATACCCTCGGTATATACGGGTAGACACGGTCCTTAAAATTATAAGGTAAATGCCATCATGTCTAGGCCTCAAGCAAGTCAGGGATTCCATACGATCGCGGTACTTCATCTGAAGACCCAATTACCTATTTATGAATCTTCATTCTGAATATCAATTTGTATGAATTTCATCACACAATTACAATCTTTTATTGGTACTTCATAAATTTTTAACATTTCTTGCTTCTCGGTTCATCCACTTTAGCCAATTCGCTCTGATACTAGCTGAAAGATCCTTGCCCCCTTTGCACAACAAATTCGGGGGTGCTAGCAGCGGAAGTAACACTTCTTGCGGGGGGCAGGGTACCTCACTCGGGGCCTCGCCCATGGATATCCGGACAAGAGACTAATCCCTCGGTTCTTCCAAAACTGAACCCGGAAAAACTTCCCTCGCCCGAAAAGCACGGGCGATTCCTCCAAGATATTTTTATTCTAACGTAGTCAAGGTCATCACTGACCAAACTGATCCGACCGAACCTGTAAGTCACTTGGTCAGATCAAGGAAGAAACTTGCACTTGGATCATAGAGACCAACGCTTTTTTCCTCATCCAGAGGCACATCCGTTGATTCTTTTCCATAGAACAATTACTATCTGGGATTTACTTCATCTATCGTACCATAACAGAATTAAGTCTCATTTTAGGGATCCATCAGTCCAGCCTAACCCCATCCAATCCCATGGGTTAGCCAACCGCCCAACCACTGTAGTGATGGGATCCAATTAGGAATTTCGTTAGGTTTTGTCCTGGGTACCAGGGAAAAGAGTTCCCAGGCCCCCTAGCCAGCGCTTCATGCAAACTTCAAGATAGTCACACCACTTACACACCCAATATGAAATTGCATGTTTCACAGATTCAGCTGACTTTAAAATAATCTTTTAACGAAACCGTAGTATCAGTGATCATAATCCTCCAAAATATCCGGTTGAGTTCTAATTTCCAATCATTCCTTCATCGGTGTACCTATGGCATCTTTGGCAACCAGAACGCTCACCACATGTCCACTTAGGGGCCTTTTCGATAGTTCCTAGCTCATAGTACACGGTAATATATTCACTTATAAAAATCCAAATGGAATCTTTGTTGAAGATTAGCAAGATCAACCAACAGATCCATATAAAAGAGTCATGGACTCATCTGTTGTTGAGGACTAGCAAGGTCAATCAACCAGATCCATGCCCCAGTTCAGAAAACAACTCTAACTCCTTGTTCCATTATCTTCCTCGACATACGCGTGGGTATCTTCGGCGACCCAGAGTCCAAGCACCGTATGGTTAGCACCCTCTAGGATCCTTCGCAGGTCACCTAGCGCTTCACTCATAGGCCGCTTCCTTGGTCCCTCATCCACCGTACCGGAAGCTCACCATTTAAATCGAACCGAGGCTAGTCAAGACCTTACTACGCGAGATGTCCTCCGTTGACTCTTGTGCGCTTTTGCCGCACAGGTCGTAGCTGGGGACTTGCCGGACACCGTATGCGAGCCACGAATGGCTGCAAGCATACAACCAGGAAGGCAAGCTCAAAACAGAATGCAAAAGGTGTGTCACTCACCGCTTAACTGCCGCCTTGAAGGATTCCCGCGTCGCAGCCGTGAAGGAGGAGCCGCCGTCGCCGCTCTACCGCCTCGCCGCCGCCGCCGTGCCGCTACACAGTGCTCGATCGCTCTCTCACTCACTCTCTCTCTCTCTCTCACAAACGCAGGAGAAGGAAACCAAAGAGATAAGGCAAGAGCACTCTTGTATTCACAACACATGAGAATGAGGATTTTAGGGTTACATTTGACTCTTATAGGTGACTTGGCCGTTCACACTTGGGCGCCCATACATGGCCGGCCGACCCTAACCCTTATCCTACTGATATCCAAGGTGCGCCTCTCATCGGCGATCACCCAATCCCTTTATCCTTAACATATGGTGCCGACAAGCCCGGCCCATGACTCAGAATATTTAAATTAATGACGTAAAACATAGTGCGTCCGCCCATGGGTTAACATGCCCCCCTTCCTGATGTAGATTCCGTCCTCGGAAGCTATGGTATGGTAAGCTCGAGAGGGTTGTTGTGGTAGACCGTCTGCAAAATAGGGAAGTAGAGTGAAAGTATGCTAGAATTCAAAAGATATAAAGTGTAGAAATGCAAGCATGCTAGACCACAATGGATGATGAGAACTTAGTTTAAGGGTTACATGAATGAGCTAGTGTAGTAAATTAACAAGAGTTTAAAATTATTGAAAGTAAATCAAGAGTTAGCAAGGTGTCAAAGGTTAATCAAGGTTTATAACTGGCCTAAGTCAAGGAAAAGAACCAAGCTTAATAAATAAACAGATGACCACACTGTGTTTACTCTAAGAACAAGTTTATACCACGAGCCTAGGGACACAAGAAACATCAGAGTTACAGGAGCCTTTTGCCTTTTTTTTTTGTTTTTTTTTTTGCACATGACAATTTTTATACACAATGGCGACCTTCCTAAGGCAAAACTAACATCGATCCTGGTACCATGTTTAACACAAGGCATTATCCAGGAATCTATTAGCTCACTTTAGGCAAGGCTACCCCCTACCAACCAAGGCCTCGGTCTGGAGTAGAATACTCCTCGCCTACCAAGTATCAATAAGGCGATAGGCCAACATTAAAGCACACTAACCCTTGTATTGCCATTTATTGTAGGCTTTTTTTTTTTAAATCTATTTCTTTTGATCTTTGCTCCTGAACTAAAATGTGTTCTTACATCCTTTCGACAAGGGGTAAAAGCTATGTCCTAGAGGTCAACACACACATGGCCAGGTGTGAAACATTAAGATGGTTTGACCCTAGACCTAAGACAATCGTATTCCAAGGTTAACTAAAGACATCATGCTGCCTAGGAATATTTCCAATAAAGTTAAGCTCATTAATGTTTTACACTAGCATGCAAGCAACTTCAAAAACTAAGTAGTACAATGACAATTTCCATGTGGTCATGCCGTATAGTTTATGAAATTAATTGAACAGAAAAAACGAAAGAGAGTGGGTATGGAAGAATTACACCTGAAATTGGAGATCTCCTTGATTTGATGAGACAGCTTGCAATGTGATGTAGATATATTTTGATGATCGTTGCGGCAGTCTCAAGATATGGAAGCGAACCCACCTCAAACTTTTTAACCTGTACAATCAACTAACAAGCACTATACCTCGAGAGGCACATCAGTGTGAAAATTTCAAGACTCGTTTAAGGAATCTAAACTAGAAAAAACTTGAAAACACTAACCTACCTACCAGTCACCACACTACTACTGAGAATACGGTAAGAGGATGTTGTAGAGTCCTGGCTCTAGCCCTAAGGCTAAGCCTCTATCCGCATCATCCAAACAAATAAAGTCAACCTCAGTAGTGCCATGAGTTTCATCCGTCCATTCATCATTGTCAGATATTTCCTTTTCATTTTCCCATCCACATAAACTCATCAAGAATATAACCATGCGAGGATAGTCATCCTGTGGAAAAGGAAAGCATTGGGCTATTGGGGATATTTCCTCTACGGAGTAGGGGTCAGTCATGGTCAATAGGCGAATTAGCCATTCTAATTCTTCAACATTTTCCTCTCTGGCCAGTACATCTATATGATCCCATTCAGTTTCAATAACAGGATAGCACATGTGAAATATCTGAGAAAGGTACAGATGATACCTCTCATCAAAGGCGGGAGTGGATGAAGTGTATGATGATCGTGCATCTGCCATATCTGCAAACACAGATATAGCATCAGTAGGTTTGTGAGACAGGTCAATCTAGTTCTTGATTGTATACAGATATTTATCCTCTTTTTGTGCTCTTGCTCTTTTTACTATTTTTTGTTTTTCTTTTCTTTGTTTTTGTTTTTTTTTATTTTTTAAAAATGTATGAAGCTATATATATACATCCCCTTGAATTTGGCAATTACATGGTCAGGGGAGAAGGTTAAGGAGGAAGCATTAGAATGTCGAGCGTGAGTACATGCTCCCCCTTTCCTTGGGTAGATCATATATTTGCAATGATGTTGCAGCCTCTTGGAACCAATTTGTCCAGCGGGTCATAGGTTGTGATGTGGGCAAATAGCTTTTTATGACCCTTGTGGCCACATCCAATTGTAGAGATGGTAGTGTACGCTCCCATTGACGAATGGAGGAAATGGTTTCCGACGATACTATTACAAGGGGAGACGTAGACTCATCGGTTTTTTGTTGGGTGTTGACAAGAGTAGGTGTAGAGCATGTAGAAACTTCTATATGATTGTGTGCCTGGCATGAGGAGCTAGAAGCTTCATGTGGCTCCCCCCTTCCTGAGCTAGGTGGTAATGATCGATATCGTTTGGGAATCCAAACTAACTCTGGAAGTGGTGCGGAGCACTCTGTTACCTTTCCCTTACCACGGTCTTGAATTGTCATTGGGGTGGCAACAATTGGTTTGCAAGGTTTTATAGGTGATGTAGAGGGATTCACCTTATGTTTAGGAACCCAAATCTGGTCATTCCCCTCGTAGTACCCTTGGGCTACTAATAATTTTTTAGGGATCCACCGCAATGTTACATTGCCCTTTCTCGGGTGGGTAGCTACTTTCCTTTTACGAGGCTTCTTGGTGGCTGAACGAGATTGAGCAGGGGAAGTAGCTGTTAACGAAGCTTTGGGGACCCATTTATATGTACTCTTTGGCATAGTAAGCGAAGCTTTAGGGACCACCTTGCCTGTTTCCACTCTTGGCATTGAAGCGTTAGAGGGGTGGCCAACAATCGAAGATGGTTTTGCCACTGGACTTTGTGATTTTTTGTTATCTAATATTTGAGTGGATGACTTGGGTGCGGGATTTTGAGCGGTCAGACCTAGTGTTGGTTCTTGCGTTGTGACTTGTCTGGTTGCCCAATCGATATTGCACTTGGTGGCCATCATCCATTTACGCCCTAAGATTACAGTCCCTTCCATGGTACCAGCAGGCATAACCAAAAAGCTTTGAATTATGGTTCCCTTGTCATAAGCAACCGGAGTGTGCAGAATTCCTGAGACAGGGGTTTTCTTCTTGCTGATTCCTTGAACTTGGATAGAACTCTTGGATAAAGGTGGTTTTCCCAGTTGACACCACACGCCATATGATAGCAAATTGTGTTGAGCTCCTGTATCCAATAATGCATTATACAGCACCTCCCCGTAAGGACTCTGTAACTCAATTGGGTATCTTAGAGGTGGGTCAGATTCCAATGCATCCTCCTCTGCTTCCTCGAAAAATACTTGCGTAATTCCCAAGTTGGCTTCTCGTTGTCTCCTAGCACGCTGTTGACGTTCTTTGGCTTCGACTCTTGCTTGTATCTTTTTAAGCTCAGCCTGTTCTTTAGCTGCCTTCTTTTGATGGATTGCGTGTAACTCCTCCTGGCTCAGGGGGTCATAGTATCTTTTGAATTTACTCCCATTAAGGAATCCAATGGTTTCAACTCCGTACAGAAGACAAATTGCAGAAACAGAGATTGAAAACCACAGAAACACCTCAACAGCAACACAGACGCCTTTCCTACAGTGTAGATTAAACTTCACGCAGCAGCCGAGCTGCAAACTGGAGCTTGGTGCAGGGCAACTCCCCGGCAGCGGCGCCAAAAATGTGCGCTTTTACCGCACAGGTCGTAGCTGGGGACTTGCCGGACACCGTATGCGAGCCACGAATGGCTGCAAGCATACAACCAGGAAGGCAAGCTCAAAACAGAATGCAAAAGGTGTGTCACTCACCGCTTAACTGCCGCCTTGAAGGATTCCCGCGTCGCAGCCGTGAAGGAGGAGCCGCCGTCGCCGCTCTACCGTCTCGCCGCCGCCGCCGTGCCGCTACACAGTGCTCGATCGCTCTCTCACTCACTCTCTCTCTCTCTCTCTCACAAACGCAGGAGAAGGAAACCAAAGAGATAAGGCAAGAGCACTCTTGTATTCACAACACATGAGAATGAGGATTTTAGGGTTACATTTGACTCTTATAGGTGACTTGGCCGTTCACACTTGGGCGCCCATACATGGCCGGCCGACCCTAACCCTTATCCTACTGATATCCAAGGTGCGCCTCTCATCGGCGATCACCCAATCCCTTTATCCTTAACATATGGTGCCGACAAGCCCGGCCCATGACTCAGAATATTTAAATTAATGACGTAAAACATAGTGCGTCCGCCATGGGTTAACAACTCTACGTCCGCTATTGCAACTTTATCAGTTAGGTCTCAGGACCTCATTCACAAGATGCTCCAAATGCTTCCCCAGCATTCTTGACATAAAACAGTCATTTAAAAATAGGTCATAAATACAGTTTCTATAACGAACTCTCGTCTTTCCACATTGTTCCACATCAATCCACATTACTTAATCCAAGTCCAATCGTTTGTATTCCCATCGTCCCTTCATTCATTCTCATCCAATCACATCATTTTTCATCTCATCACATCTTTCCACATTTATACTCATCACATCTCATCCACTCACATCTATCCATATCCACATCTCATCACATCACATTCATTCACATCTCATCCATTCATATCTACCCCGATCCACATCACATCACATCCATTTCACCTCACATCTCATCACATCACATTCATTCACATCTCATCCATTCATATCTACCCCGATCCACATCACATCACATCCATTTCACCTCACATCTCATTCATTCACATCTATCTCGATTCACATCCCATCACATCTCATCCATTCACATCACATCTCATTCATCCACATCTATCCCGATTCACATCATATCACATCACATTCATTCACATCACATATCTCCATTCACATCTATCCCAATTTACATCACATCTCTTTCATTCATATCTCGATTCACATCACATCACATCTCATACATTCACATCCCATATCATTCATTCACATCCCGATTCACATGACATCACATCTCATCCATTCACATCCCATCTCATCCATTCACATCCCATCTCATTCATTCACATCTCGATTCACATGACATCACATCTCATCCATTCACATCACATATCATCCATTCACATCTATCCCAATTTATATCATATCACATCACATCCATTCCACATCACATCTCACCTATTCATACTTATCCGTCTCACATCAATCCATATTCATCACATTCATTGTATCCCCATCCCATCACATACATTCTATCCACATTACATCACATCCACATCATATCTCATTCATACATATCCCATCTCATTCATCCACATCCATCAATCATTCACATGCAGGACTATCCACATCTATCCATACATTCACATCTATCACTTCACATCCACATATATTCACATCACATCTCATTCACATCCACATCACATTCAGATCCACATCTCTTTACATTACACCACATCTCATCCACATCTACATCACATTCACATCCACATCCCTTTACATCACATCACATTCTTTCACATACACATCCACATCCATTTACATCACATTATTTCACATACACATCCACATCCATTTACTTCCCGTCTCACCGTTTCACATATCCTCTCATCTCATTCTCATCTCATCCCTCACATCCACATCCATTTACTTCACATCTCATCCCCATTCATTTTCATTACACCACATCCTATCACATCTCATTTACATCTTATCATATCCCATTTACATCCTATCGCATCCATTCACATCCTATCGCATCCCATTTACATCTTATCACATCCATTCACATCCTATCACATCCATTCACATCCTATCACATCCCATTGACATCTTATCACATCCATTCACATCCTATTACATCCTATTTACATCTTATCACATCCATTCACATCCTATTTCCATTTAGTAACTTTTTCTACTTCGATACTAATAATGGAACTTTTTCTAAATTTCTGCCAATTTCTTGGCCTAGATAAAGGTTTTTTTTTCTCAACAGCTATTTCCATATTCTTTCTCAATTTCTCAATTGAATTATATTCAATATTCCTCTTTTGAATAAAAGAATTCATGGGATTTACAAAAATCAATTCTACCTATATTTTCACTTTTGATAAATAATCATAAATTGAATTATACTAAAAATTTCAAGAATTCCCATTTACTTTCTTGGACCTCAAATATCATGGGAATTCCTCTTTTTGCATTTGATTATTTGCATTCCAATGTCATGGGAATTCCTCTTTTATCATCAAATATTTCTCATAAAATAATTTCATCTAAAATAAAATATCCATTAATTCAATGTGCTAGGAATTTCTCTTTTCCCATTTAAATGATTGAATTCCAATGTCATAGGAATTTCTCTTTTATCATTTAAATATTCCTCATACATAAAATAAATTTATCTAAAATTTATCTTTGAATTTAAATAAGATATCCGTTAATTCCAATATACTAGGAATTTCTCTTTTCCCATTTAAATGATTGAATTCCAAATGTCATAGGAATTCCTCTTTTATCATTTAAATATAATTACCATAATTTTCTTTTTCTTAATTTTTTAATTACACAAACTTAAAAACTAGTTTTCCATTGAATGTGATAAAAACCATTCTTTTAGCCTAGGATATTCAATCCTAGAATATGGTAGGAAGTCCTCTTTTCACGTTATGCATAAGAATGAATTATATATCAATTTTCTTAAAAATTTTACCATAGTTCCGCTGCTATTAGTGAGGACAATTTTTAATTTTTATGAAAATCATACAAGTATAGAGTGCCCAATGCTAAGGCCTAGCAAACAACAATTTTATGCTCATTACTAGTGCCACAAGAACCATGACATAGCTCATTGTTGGTACCAACGAAACCCAACAGGGTGGACTTTGAACACCACGACTTGTCGTGCACCAAGGCAACCACTGGCCCTGCTAACACCTCCACTCATCACTCCCCATAGCAAGCACAAGCTTCGGTGCTTAAACCCCTTACCATGTGGTATATATAGGCCACCCAAGTTTCCATATCCACCTTTGGCACTACCTGTTGCCATATATATAGGCAGTGATGTGTGTGAACACACTTAGGACCGTCGGGGTACTTTTTTCCTCTTTAGGAGGTTTTTTCCCTCGGCTTGTATATACGCCCATTATTCTAGGACTAATGTATCTTTGTACATTGACACAATCTAATACATTGTGTGTTGTGTGAATTCTCACTTCTTCTTCTCCAAGCTTTGTGTGCTTTCCTGCAACCCTAATTCCAACAATTGATATCAGAGAGCAGGCATCGGCTCCTAGGGCTACGCCGCCAGCACCCTCCGACTCACGTTCTCCGATTGAGGTGAGCTTTCACAAGCGTTTGCAGGTCCCTATACTGTGCAAATTAGCCCGTAGGGCATTGTGTTCTCAGAAATTGCATCTGAGGTCGTTTCGGACTCCGTTTTTGCATTTCAAGTTCTGCACAGGTGTTTTCGTCATTTTGTGTAAAAATTTTGACAGTGCAGTTTTCTGCAAAAACAGGCATACATATTCTATTGTGGACCGTGCTACATAGCACGAGTTGTTTTTTGTTCAATCTTTGCTTCATTACAGGTAGCTTTTGCATCAGTTTCAGTCAATGGCCATGACTGATAACAGCAAAGATGTATTTCGCATGTTATTTGTGCTGATGAGACAAATTGGATGGAGACTGCAACTACCCACTTTGGGCATACATGATGCAGCATGTTTTGGTTGCAAAAGGAGTGTGGAATATTGTGCAAGGTATGGATGTACGTACAGGTTCTGTGGATGTAGGATCTGTTGAGGATGTTGCAGGTTCTAGCAGCTCTACTGTTGCTGCTGTTTTACCCACTACTGAACAAGCTCGTTGGGATGGTAAAGATGCGTAGGCTCATGCCTTGATTGCACTTTCTGTCAAACGTAACATCACCCCACATATTCATTCAGCTAAAACAGCAAAACAGACTTGGGATATTCTAGCTGGTTTGTACGCAGGTCGTAACGAGGCAAAAATCTCTTACCTGCGTAAAGAGCCAGAATCGAAGATTATGCACGAAGATGATGACATAAATGTTTTTCTTGCTGAGATTAAAGATCTCAAGGAACAGTTGATTTCTGCAGGTGAGATTATTCCTAATCATTCTCTTGTGCAGACTATTCTTGATGCTTTACCTGAGTCATATCAGACTTTTTCTTCCACGTGGAGACTTGTTACTGAGGACAGACTTGATGTTGTCAAGTATGATACTTTAGTCAGCAAGCTCTTGCAAGAAGCGCAGTCCATGAAAAACAGGGCTAGACAGCGTGCAGTTAAGCATTTGTTGCTGCCCAGCAGAGAAGAGAAGAAGTGGTAAGGCAACCCCTTCCACTGCTTCTTCTCCTATTAGTAGGTCTGCAACTTCTTCTCCTTCCACAGGTAGCAACAATAGGTCTAAGAAGGATCTTGATAAAGGCAAGAAAAAAATGAGGTGCAACTATTGTAAGGCAACTGATCATGTCATTAAGAATTGCCCTAAGCTAAAGGCTAAAGAGGCAAAGAAGAAAGAGTCAAATGCAACCACAATAGCGGATGCTTCTACAAAGGCAGATTCTGCAAATGTTGTGCAGGATACAGAATGGGCGTTTAGCGTGTATTGCCAGTATGATCCATCTGTACATGATGCATGTTTGGCAATTTCTGTTGACTCTCATGTGTGGTATTTTGACAGTGGTGCTACAAAGCACATTAACTCGCATCGTGATATGTTCACTTGTCTTGAGGCTGTCCCTAATGGAAATACTGTCACATGTGCCAATAATGCTTCTTACCCAGTGAAGGGCATTGGTAAAATTATGCTTACTTCTGCAAATGGCAGTGCTTTCACACTTTCAGATGCTTTGTATGTGCCAGGGATAAAGAAGAACCTATTGTCTATCTCTACGCTTGCTAGACTTGGACTTGCAGTCAAATTTATGGATGACAGATGTAGTGTTCATGATTTGACTTCTGGTGATACGATTATTGTATCTGGCACCTTGTTTTGTGGGCTATATAGGCTCAATTCTTATGACAAGTGTGTGGAAGATTCAGCAAATGTAGTTTCTGATGAAAAGGCAGTTTCAGGTGCAAAACTATGGCATGCTCGTTTTGGTCATCTAAACTTTGCTAGTTTGCTGCGTTTGCAAAAATTTGATATGGTTGCTTCATTGCCCCCTCTTGAGGCACCATTGAAACATGTTTGTGAAGGCTGTATTTTGGGCAAAATGCAGCGTTCTGCATTTCCAAAGGATGGTTTTGTGCAGGCCAATCGCAAATTGCAACTTATACATAGTGATGTATGTGGGCCTATGCAAACTCTGTCATTTGGTAAACACTTGTACTTCGTGACTTTCATTGATGATTACTCAAGGCATGCATGGGTATATCCACTGAAGGCAAAGTCCGAAGTGTTTTTGTGCTTCAAACAATTTTTGCTTACGGTTGAAAATGTATCCAATTGTAATGTGGGCACTCTCCGTTCTGATCGAGGGAGGGAGTACATGTCTAAAGAGTTTGATACATTTCTGGCTAGTCATGGGATAAAACACCAATGTACAGTGCCGTATACCCCTCAGCAAAATGGTGTTGTTGAGAGGAAAAACAGGTCACTTATGGAGATGGCACGATGTATGGTCAAGAGCCAAGCTTTGCCACATGCGTTTTGGCTTAAGGCTGTCATGTGTGCTGCATATGTACTCAACAGGTGTCCCACTAAGGCCTTGCAGTCTATTACTCCATATGAAGCTTGGCATGGCAGGAAGCCTTCTATTGGTCACTTGCGTGTCTTTGGTTGCTTGGCCTATGCTTTAGTGCCTGTGCAACAATGTAGAAAATTGGATGATAAGGCTGTCAAATGCATTTTTGTTGGTTACAGTGCTGAGAGCAAGGGTTACAGATTGTATCATCCACAGTCAAAGCATATCTTGATTAGTCGAGATGATGTTTTTGTGAAAGATGCTGTGCAGCCTTTGTTATCATGTAGCAAAGAGACAGGTGTGAGCTCACGGGATGTATTTGATACGTTGTTGCCTCTGTTTACAGGTGGGAATTCAAATGTAAGTCCTAATGAGGCAAATATTCAGCCTATGCAGATTTCAAATGACATCATAGATCAGCCTATTTCTGATGCAGATTTACAGGATGTAATTTATGAAGATAGGGCTGAAAATGAGTAGGCTAGAGGTATGCCTAAATGGCTGGTGCAAACCTTGCGTGATAGTAAAATTGATGCACCTATTTCTAGTCGTACTCGTTCAGGTTTTCAGCATGCCTCTTATGTATCAGATTGTTATGCTTTGGCTGTGTCTAGTATGTGTGAAGAGGAAGAACCTATTTCATTTGATGAGGCACAAAAATCAGAAAATTGGTTGGCTACAATGCAAAGTGAATATGATGCTATAATGAAGAATGGTACATGGTCTTTGTGTGATTTGCCTATTGGTAAGAAGGCCATTAGATGTAAGTGGGTTTTTAAGTTGAAACGAAAGCCAGATGGCAGTGTTGATTGCTATAAGGCTAGACTTGTTACAAAGGGTTATGCTCAAGAAAAGGGCATTAATTTTGATGAGACATTAGGGGAAGGTTGAGGTCTATAGGGACCCTTTAAGCTGCCATATTATGATTTTAATGAGTTTTTATTAGAATGTTAAGTTTCTTTGACTTAAGATACCTTCTTATTCTTCAAATGGCTAGAAGTTTGAATTTCAAAGTTTCCCGCCAAGATTGAATTTAAAATTGAGTGGGCAAAACCATATCATGTGACATATCTATGGAAAGAGCTCAGCGAGTAGATTCTGGATCTCTAATCTCTGACAAATTTTGAGCTCATATGTAGAAGTTATGGATGTCTGAAATTTCAAAAACTTTCCCTCCCACTTTTTGGGAATGAAAAGGATAAAAAGGCATCTTCTAGAGAATCTTTTGACCACCTTTAATCACCCAACTTTTTTGTATACATGGCATCACATGATTGGCCCTTTTTCTTAATAACCTTTTAATCACATGGCATCTTAAAGGGCCCCTATAGACCTCAACCTTTCCCTAATGCCTTTGCTCCCACTTGTCGTATGACTACCATTCGTAGCATTTGTGCATTGGCAGCTCATAATGGTTGGAATGTACATCAGTTGGACATAAAGACTGCGTTCTTAAATGGAGATTTGCATGAGGAGGTGTATGTAACGCAGCCTCGTGGTTTTGTTCAAAGAGGGCAGGAAAACAAAGTGTGCAGGTTGAAAAAGGCTTTATATGGTTTAAAGCAAGCTCCACAAGCTTGGTATGAAAAGATACATGCATATTTGACTGCACATGTTTTTCAGAATAGTCCAACAGAAAGCACTTTGTATGTTAAACGTGTGGATGATGTACATCTAATCATGTGCGGATGATGTACATCTAATCATTTCTCTCTATGTCGATGACATGCTACTCACAGGACTAAATGAGAGTCATATTGCTGACTTTAAGGTGATTTAAATGCCTCGTTTGAGATGTTAGATTTGGGGCATTTGCATCATTATTTGGGGATACAATTTAAGCAGTGTGATGGAGGTATTGCTTTGTGTCAGACAAAGTATATTGAGACATTGTTGTGGAGATTTGGCCTTGAAGACTGCAAGCCTATTGCTACTCCAATGGAGACAGGTTTGAAGTTGAGTCTTCATGATGCTGGAGATCACTTTGATGTCACACTCTATCAGACAGTTGTTGGTTGCCTCATTTATGTATGCATTACGAGGCCGGACAGTCAGTTTGCAGTCTCATAGGTGAGCAGGTTTATGCATAGCCCAGGGTCTCTGCATTGGAAGACAGTTAAACGCATCTCTCGCTACTTGAGTGGCACCATACATCTTGGGTTGTTTTATCCCAAGGGGGGATCGTTGCCGCCAGATTTACATGCTTTTTCGAACTCGGATTGGGCTGGTTGCTATGACACAAGAGTGTCCACAAGTGGTTTTTATTTCATGCTTAGTAGCTCATGCATATCTTGGTTGAGCAAGAAACAACCTACTGTGGCCACTTCTAGTTGTGAAGCTGAGTATAGGGCAGCTTTCACAGTTACGGTTGAGTGTGTGTGGCTCAGACGGCTTATGGTGGCTAACTTGGGTGTTGGACAGGAGTCTGCCACCTCTATCTACACTGACACAGTCAGAGCGCATTGGCAATTGCGAGAGAAACCCAGTTTTTCATGCTTGCACAAAGCACATTGAGGTGCAAGAGAGATCAACTTGGCCTATGTGCCAACACAGGACAACCTCGCTGATCTTTTCACAAAGGCGCTTCCTCGTGAGAAGTTCGAAGCTTTCCGCAAAGCTTTGGGCTTGCTCCCCTTTGTGGACTAATCTACTTCGGGCATGGCACTTCCCTATACATGAGTGCCAGCTCTTGTTCACACTATCACTCCCAGGGGGAATTTGTTGCCATATATATAGGCAGTGATGTGTGTAAACACACTTAGGACCGCCGGGGCACTTTTTTCCTCTTTAGGAGGTTTTTTTCCCCGGCTTGTATATACGCCCATTATTCTAGGGCTAATGTATCTTTGTACATTGACACAATCTAATACATTGTGTGTTGTGTGAATTCTTGCTTCTTCTTCTCCAAGCTTTGTGTGCTTTCCTGCAACCCTAATTCCAACACTACCACCCGAGCTTGTTCCTCTAAGAAATGCACCAGTACATTAGTACTCGATGTGAAAGATCCCTGCCCCTCTGCACAACGAATTCGGGGGTGATAGCAGTAGAAGTAGCACTTCTTGCGCGAGGCAGGGTCCCTCACTCGAGGCCTCGCCCATGGATATCCGGACAAGAGACTAATTCCTTGGTTCTTCCAAAACCAAACCCGGAAAAAGTTCCCTCGCCCGAAAAGCACGGGCGATTCCTCTAGGATATTTTTATTCTAACATAGTCAAGGTCATCACAACTGGCGAGACCGAACTTGTAAGTCACTTGGTCGATCTCAAGGAAGAAACTTGCACTTGGATCATAGAGACCAACGCTTTTTTCCTCATCCAGAGCCATTGATTCTTTTCCATAGAACAATTACTATCTGGGATTTACTTCACTATTATACCATAACAGAATTGAGTCTCATTTTAGGGATCCATTAGTCTAGCCTAACCCCATCGAGTCAAATGGATTAGCCAATCACCCAACCACTGAAGTGATGGGATCTAATTAGGAATTTGGTTAGGTTTTATCTCGAGTACCAGGGAAAATAGTTCCCAGGCCCCCTAGCTGGTGCTTCATGCAAACTTCAAGATAGTCACACCACTTACACACCTAGTATGAAATTGCTTGTTTTCACAGATTCACTTTAAAATAATATTTTAACGAAACCGTAGTATCACTGATCATAATCCTCCAAAATATCCGGTTGAGTTCTAATTTTCAATCATTCCTTCATCGGTGTACCTATGGCATCATTGGCAACCAGAACGCTCACCACCTGTCCACTCAGGGACCTTTTCAATAGTTCCTAGCTCATAGTACCCGGTAATATATTCACTTATAAAAATCCAAATGGAATATCCGTTGAAGATCAGCAAGATCAACCAACAGATCCATATAAAAGAGTCATGGACTCATCCGTTGAGGACCATCAAGGTCAATCAACCAGATCCATGCCCGAGTTCAGAAAACAACTCTAACTCCTTGTTCCATTATCTTCCTCAACGCATGCGTGGGTATCTTCGGTGACCCAGAGCCCAAGCACCGTATGGTCAGTATCCTCTAGGATCCTTCGCAAGTCACCTAGCGCTTCACTCATAGGCCGCTTCCTTGGTCCCTCATCCACCGTACTGGAAGCTCACCATTTAAATTGAACCAAGGCTGGTCAAGACCTCAGTTCGACCTTGCTATGCAAGACGTCTTGCTATGCAAGACGTCCTCCGTTGACTCTCTGCCGTCAGCTGTTGCAACTTTATTAGTTAGGTTTCCACGACCTCATTCACAAGACGCCCAAAATGCATCCCCAACATTCTTAACATAAAACAGTCATTTAAAAACAGGTCATAAATACAGTTTCTATAACGAACTCTCGTCTTTCCACATTGTTCCACATCAATCCATATTACTTAATCCAAGTCCAATCATATGTATTCCCATTGTCCTTCATCCATTCTCATCCAATCACATTATTTTTCATCTCATCACATCTTTCCACATTTATGCTCATCACATCTCATCCACTCGCATCTACCTATATCCACATCTCATCACATCACATTCATTCACATCTCATCCATTCATATCTACCCCGATCCACATCACATCACATCCATTTCACCTCACATCTCATTCATTCACATCTATCGCGATTCACATCTCATCCATTCACATCACATCTCATTCATCCACATCTATCCCGATTCACATCACATTTATTCACATCACATATCGTCCATTCACATCTATCCCAATTTACATCACATCCATTTCACATCACATCTCATTCATTCGCATCTTGATTCACATCACATCACATCTCATCCATTCACATCCCATATCATTCATTCACATCCCGATTCACATGACATCACATCCCATATCATTCATTCACATCCCGATTCACATGACATCACATCTCATCCATTCACATCCCATTTATATCTTATCACATCCATGCACATCCTCTTCCCATTTAGTAACTTTTTCTACTTCGATAGTGATAATGAAACTTTTTCTAAATTTCTGCCAATTGCTTGGCCTAGATAAAGGTTCTTTTTCTCGACGACTATTTCCATGTTCTTTCTCAATTTCTCAATTGAATTATATTCAATATTCCTCTTTTGAATAAAATAATTCATTGGATTTACAAAAATCAATTCTACCCATATTTTCACTTTTGATAAATAATCATAAATTGAATTATACTAAAATTTTAGGAATTCCCATTTAATTTCTTGGACCTCAAATATCATGGGAATTCCTCTTTTTGCATTTGATTATTTGCATTCCAATGTCATGTGAATTCCTCTTTTATCATCAAATATTTCTCATAAAATAATTTCATCTAAAATAAAATATCCATTAATTCAATATGGTAGGAATTTCTCTTTTCCCATTTAAATGATTGAATTCCAATGTCATAGGAATTCCTCTTTTATCATTTAAATATTCCTTATACATAAAATAAGTTTATCTAAAATTCATCTTTGAATTTAAATAAAATATCCATTAATTCCAATATGTTAGGAATTTCTCTTTTTCCATTTAAATGATTGAATTCCAAATGTCATAGGAATTCCTCTTTTATTATTTAAATATAATTACCATAATTTTCTCTTTTCTTAATTAAAGTTTACATTTATGCTTAAATAAGAATGCTTTTATGTTTATCTCTCTCTCCCCCAAAGAATGGTCATTCCTATGACCAATTCTCTATTCAATTAGTGCTTCTCATGGAGAAATTCTCAATTCACAAATCAAACTCTAGTCTTGTGAAGCTAGAGGTTTAAGAAAATGGTTTTTATACTTATATGCTTGAAAATTATGGTAATATTATGAGATAAATCCATAAATTGGATTTAAGGCTAAAAGATAGTTATACTATCATAATTACATTACTATGTCTTATTCTTTTCATAAAATTTGAAAATTGCCAGTGATAGCAGCAGCGAAACTATGGCAAAATTTTTAAGAAAATTGATGCATAATTCATTCTTATGCATAACGTGAAAAGAGGACTTCCTACCATATTCTAGGATTGAATATCCTAGGCTAAAAGAATGGTTTTTGTCACATTCAATGGAAAATTAATTTTTAAGGGGTTGAGAAGTGAAAAACATTTAGAAGATTAAGAAAAAAGACCATAAAGTCACACTTTACCTCTTGTTTTGCTTGATTCTTTAGTCTTAGGAGAGGTCCCCAACCAATCAATTGGTTAGTATGTCGAGGAAGGCTCCAAAGAAGGTTGAAGAGAGAGAGAAGCTCCAATCTCTCCAAATTGTAGAGGATGTTTAGAGGATAATAGAAAATATCATTATTTTAGTATAATACCGGCATGGTATAGTTCACAAATTTTTTTAACAAAGGACTCGGGATCTATTTATAGGTGAGGCCTCTAACCAAGTCCAACTAGGTTCTAGAATTTCCCAGGTTCAGTTTGGCTGAATTTGGACAAGATTTGGACCTAGTTTGGCTCCCTTTTGATTGATCCAAGAGAGAGGAGAGATAAAAATATCACATTTTTTTTGAGTTAAAAACTCCACCACATGTGTGAAATAGGCGCCTCCTTGAAGTGCCCCCTTCTCCTTACCAAGGTGTCAAAAATGTATCATTATACCCAAAATATCTCATTTTTTAGTAATATCTCATAGTTTTCTACTAATAAACCTTGTACTCAATCAACTCTTCATCTTATCTGGGCATTTACTCATTTTTGGGTATTTTCTTTTATTCATTGGATTTATCTCCTCCCCACACTTGGATTGATCCTATTGGCCCATAAGAACCTTCATTGGACCATAATCCAAATTTTTTTGAAAAATCTAGACCCTTAGGCTAAGGTCCTTTATACCTATTTTCAATTAATTCCAATTGCGCATTGGAAAGTTCTTTTTGAATTTTTGTTTCAAGGAAAACTATTTTAGACACTAGGAGGATTTTTATATCCAAAAATATCTCAATTTTCGATTACCTCCCTCTAGATATTTTCTCTCTCTAGGCCAAAACATGGTAAAACATGATCTTTCTTCTATTTCAGAGAGGGGAATAATTACAAGATCAGAAGGGGAGGCTCTTACACTTGTACACCTCAAAAGATGGAGGGAGGAATCTTACATTCGTAGAGGTAAAAAACTAAGAACAAGAGAGTATTGAGTCTTATGATCAACAAGACCCATATGAGCAACATCAATATGATCCATATGAGTGGCATCAATATGATCCATATGAGCAACATGAATATGATCCATATGAGCAACATGAATATGATCCATATAGGTGTCCTGAACATGCTTTACCCATACACTATGCCTCTCTAGTAAAAGCCATTATGGTGCAAGAAAGAGCAAGGGACCTTAACAATATGGTACATAAGACATCGATGAAATTATTTTAATGTAAGGAACCACACCTTATTATGGAGTGCCCTTCGAAATACCTTGCACCAAATTCCTCGACGAGTGCTCCCAACATGTTACATAATGTCCACTCTTTAGCTGTATGGGGACGCCCAGACGCTAGTGTGCCATCCTAGTGAATTGGTATCGTGGGTGACCCCACATTAAATACTGGTTACCTAGTGTTTAGGTCTCGTGAAAGTCGTATTAGAGCCTATCATGGGACTTAACGCAGTTCTTGAAGAAATAATTAAAAAGTCACAAAATACATCAAAGATTAAAACATAGACGAATCAAATTGATATGATAGAGCATAGCATAGCATAAAATAAGAGAAATAGAACATCACCATCAAGATACTATTGGGTGCAATCTCCCACCTCATGCGTGTAGCTCTGCATCCTGACATGAATATTTTGAGAATTCTATTCAATAAATAGCCCCAGGAGCTATTAATTGTTGTGCGTACAAAATTGGACTTGCCTTCCACTTTTACAAAAATAGCTCAAACACTAGAGCTTGTTCACACACTAAGTGTAAATAATCAAAACTCTTCTAACATATATGCTAGGAATATAGCAATGGCACAAGTGCACATAAACACATATTTGGCATGTGACCAACAAAATAATATGAAATAATAATATTTTGAGATGATATAGACAAGATCCTCCATGTATGACATGCGCACCTATCTCACAAACATAAACATGTTGGTTGTTTCAATTAATTTCCCTTCTCTACAATTAATCCCAATGTGCGACATACGCATTGGTCATCACCTATCTCCCAAACGTAAACACATTAGTTGTTTCAATTAATTGCCCTTCTCTATAATTAATCCCAATATAAAACGTTGATAGGCACAAACACAATATACACTTTAGTTGTTTCAATTAATTTCCCTTCTCTACAATTAATTCTAATATGAAACGTTGATAGGCACAAACACAATATACACTTACCACTAGTTTCACTACGATGAGAATATCATTATACACATCATCTAGCATGGAATTTATTGCCACTTGTTAACATTTTAATTAGAATGGCACATCAATTGCATAAACCACTTGTTTCACTTCGGCCACAATACAGTTGTCAAGCATGGCACTACTTGTTACACCTTAACAACTTATACCCGCCGTCAAGTATGGTCTCATGCTATACCAATAACACTAGGTAACCAGTATTTGATGTGGAGTCACCGAGATGATACCAAATCACTAGGATGGCACACTAGCGTCTGGGTGTCCCCGTACAGCTAAAGTGTGGGCATTATGTACTGAAATGGGAAACCACGGACCTTGGGAAAAGTGCTAACAAAAAAACACAAAAATGAGAGAGAACAGCAGATTGGGTCCCAACTGTCCCCCAGTGTGCGCCAAAAACCATCCACGCTTGAGTATTTATAGTTTTTTTATTACCTACAAAAATAGGTTACATGGCTATTTTAGCCCTTGCTTGCTCCACAATCTTTCTTTTACAAAAATTGGATGATAAAATATCTGAAAAATCCTTGCTTGCTCCACAAGATTTCTTTTTCAAAAATAAAATATTCTAAAAAATCTCACTCTCGTGATAGTCCTCTCAGTTGAGAATACAATTGTCCTCGGTTGTAAATATCAGTGCACACAAGTGATTAAACACATTAATCATTCCTGTATTGGATTCACTCACAATGTCTTTACACGCATTGCACATGTCTTAGACTTGATCAAATTCACTCACAATCAAACTCACACAACCTTTACATGCACCACATGTTATAGAGTTGATCGAATTCACTCGCAATCAAACTGGCACATTGGATTCACTTACAATGTCTTCATATGCGTCATAATGTCTTAGAGTTGATCAGATTCACTCACAATCAAACTGCCACATTGGATTCACTCACAATGTCTTCATACGCGTCACACATATTCACAGAGTTGATTAGACTCACACCACATGTTTCACACGTGTCACAGCTGGTTGGATACACTCACAACCAACTTGGGTCACCCTCTAAACAATTAATCAGATTTGCTCTTAATTCTTATACCACACTTGGGTCACCCTCTCAAGAATTAACTAGAAGAGTTGATCGGATTCACTCACAATCAAACTCGCACATTCCGTGCACGCCTCACACATGTCATAGTTGGTTGGCTTCACTCACAACCAACTTGGGTCACCCTTTCAAACTTAATTGTGATAATTTATCCCATACAAATAAATATAGCTAAGTATTCATCACAGACATGTAAAAGAGACATTGCATCAAGGACTTATATGTGTAATAAATTCTAGTGTCCCATACCACGAGAAATTATCCCACACAAATCTAGAGATAATTATGCATTGTAATACTTCACACAAGATTAGTCTCGTGTCCCATACCACAAGACTAATACATAGTGAAAAATTTATAAAGTATAGGGCAAGTTCCTCCAAAAAGTTCTACTTTTGATGCATAAGAACTCTTCTTGAAATTTATAAAAATTCTTAAATAAAATTTATTATAAATATAATCAATTGAATATGTTACTTAACAAACTTTAAATCTGAACAAGACTCATAGGTTTTGAAACGGTTTAAATAAACAAGTCTAAATCTATATAATTAGCTTAATGTCCAAAAAGATGATGATGAAAAGATTAATTTGCACTTGGAGTTAAAATAAACTTGAATAATAAATATGAAAAGATTAATTTACACTTGGAGTTAAAATAAACTTGAATAATAAATATGAAGCTTGGCAATGTAAAATAGAATGAAAAGGTAGGAAGGTCTTACCTTGATGTACTATTGACAACAAAAATGAAAAAGTTAAGAAAAATAGAGAATTTAAAACAATTTTTCAATAGTTGAAAATATAATCATTCGCTAAAGATGAGGACTTATCATGAGTGAGTTGAGTTGAAAGTTGTCAGAAACTCTACATGGCTTCATCATAGAAATCATTGAAATAACTTGCACATCATGCTTACACCACATAACAACATGCCTACCCTCATGCACAAACTCAAGACTATTACTATCATGATTAAGACATAAACTGCTTAATAAGAATTAATCACACAGCCTAGAATAACATTGGCCTTGAGCTAGGTGCATAATCAAAAAATTTACTTAAGTCTCGAATCCTTGTAGAGTTGAGGACACATCGAATTGGGTTTGGTCGTAACCATATTCATTTTTGGTCTTCTTCTTTACCTTTTTTTTTGTTTAATATAAATAAAATTCTTCTTTTCTTTCTCTTCTTGTTTTTCTTCTTCTTTCTTCTTTCTCTTATTATTATTATTATTATTATTCTTTTTCTTATTCTTTTCTTCTTATTATTATTATTCTCCTCCTTTTTAGTCTTCTTCTTCTTCTCCCTCTTCGTTTCTCTCTTCCTCTTTTTCTTCTTCTTCTTCTTCTTCTTCTTCTTCTTCTTCTTCTTCTCTTCCTTCTCTCACCTCTTCTCTTTATTCTCTCTCCTCCTCCTCCTCCTCTTCTTCTCTTTCTTATCTCTCCTTCTCTTCTTCTTATTCTTTTCTTTCTTCTCTCTCTCTCTTCTTCTTCTTCTTCTTCTTTTCTTTCCTCTCTTTTCTTCTTCTTCTTCTTCTTCTTCTTCTTCTTCTTCTTCTTCTTCTCCTTCTACTTCTTCTCCTGTGGCTCACCATAAGCTGCCACGTAGCTTTCCCTTAATCCAACATAGCGCTTAAGGGGCGGGGAAGAGGGTATAAGGAGTAAATGATATGCATATTGCCATTGTCTCTTAAGGAGACATATGCACTGGTCGCTCCCAGTCGATGTAGTGTGCTGCCAATCATTGCCACAATTGGTGTCGATGGTTTTGCCAGGCACTTTGCCATCGGCTCTAATGATGCCCTTCCCATCTAGCCGACAAATTGCTGAGCTTGTGTATTCACTGCGTTGACTTGCAGGGTGTACTAAGGCATCGGCTACTATTGCACTTGATATCTTGGGCTTCGTGCCGTGCTCCTCTGTTACCTTCAAGCACACAGGACCCCTGGTCCTAGGCCATCTGAGTACCCTAACAAACACACACGTTATTGATAAAGCGTGCCCTCGGCTGTGATACCACTGAAATGGGAAACCACGAACTTTGGAAAACGTGCATAACAAAAAAATATAGAAATGAGAGAGAACACCAGATTTGGTCCCAATTGCCCCCCCAAGCATGTGCCAAAAAGCATCCCCACTTGAGTATTTGTAGTTTTTTTATTACTTACAAAAACAGGTTACATGGCTATTTTAGCCCTTTCTTGCTCCATAAGCTTTTCTTTTACAAAAATTGGATACTAAAATATCTCAGAAATCCTTGCTTGCTCCATAAGCTTTATTTTATAAAAATAAAATATTCTAAAAAATCTCTCTCTCATGATAAACTATCACGGGACCTAAAGTACTTCTTGAAGAAATAATACATCAAAGATAATAACATAGACTTGAATCAAATTGATATGATAGAGTATAGCATAGCACAAAATAAGAGAAATAAAACATCACCATCAAGGCACTATTGGGTGCAATCTCCCTCCTCATGCGGTGTAGTTCCACTTCCATGACATGAGTATTTTGAGAATTCTATTTAATAAATAGCCCAAGGAGCTATTAATAGTTGTGCGTACAAAATTGGGCTTTCTTTTCCACTTTTACAAAAATAGCTCAAACACTAGAGCTTGTTCACACACTAAGTGTAAATAATCAAAACTCTTCTAACATATATGCTAGGAATATAGCAACGCCAAGCACAAGCGTGCATAAATAATATGTATAAATGTTTGGCACATGGCCAACAAAATAATACAGAATAATAATGTTCCGAGATGATATAAATAAGATCCTCCACATGTGACACACGCATTGCTCATCACGTATCTCGCAAATGTAAACACATTAGTTGTTTCAATTAATTGCCCTTCTCTACAATTAATCCCAATATGAAATGTTGATAGGCATAAACTGTTGGCATGGATTTCTGCAAGGATAAATGATAAGTTTGTGTATTGGAAATCTCAGGGTTGGCCTATGCATGTTCGGTTGAAAGTGGAACAATCCATTATGATTAGCATTATATCTTTTTTCTTGCCTATATTGCCATGGTGGATGGGCAAAGCTTTGCATCAGATACAACAACCAATTAGATTTGTGCTATGGAAAAAGAGCAAGAAATAAGCTAGGGCAGACTTAGATTTCATGGAAACATGTTACTACTCCGAAGAGGAGTGGAGGGGCATCCCTATTAGATGTCAGATTACATATGGTCACTAGTAGATGGCCCTTAAGATATGTGTGTATATCAAGAGCCATGGATGGTAATGGCTAAGGCACTCATAGAGGAGGTCAGCCCGTGAATCAACATCAACTCCAATCGGATAATCTAAGTGGTGGGTGATGCATCCCCTTTGTATGACCTACCCATTCCATCCCAAACCAAGCAAATCGCTCTCGGTACAGCTTATCAGAGTAAATTTCTACATATTAATGTATAACCCTGAAGCAAGACTAAAAGTATCCAAAACAGCCATAGCCTTCTAAACATTATCTCTTAGCCTTAAGGAACATGAAAGAATCATCTGCCAATGCATGGACAACCATCTGCTCTTTGTTTGTGGAAGAGTAAGCCCTACAACTTCACTGTCCTCTACTAGCTTATCCAGTCGAGATAAGATTGGATGTATAACAATTACAAACAAGAGAGGGCTAAGTGGGCATCCCTGCCTGACCGATCTCATTAAATGAATGGGCTTAGCCACCCCACCATTAATCATAAGCCTAGCCACTGTATGTTGGCTAATAGTATAAATCAAAGAAGACATGTGAGGGGCCAAATCCCATAGCTTGCATAAACTGTGAAAGAAAAGACCAGCTAGCCATAATCATAAGCCTTTTCAATATCCAGTTGAATCATAACCACCTCTTTCCTCAAAGCCTTGCATAATCAATTCCAATTTGTACATTCATTATATTATGCAAAATATTCTGACCTTTAATAAATCAATATTGCATTAGATGAATCAAAGTAGGAAGAAATCGTTGTAACTTGTTCGGAAAAGACCTTTGCAAATATCTTATACACGGCCCCCACCATCAATGTGATTGGTCTCCATTAATGTAGATTAACTGGGGATGGAACTTTAGGCAATAAACGTACAAGCCCAATCTTCCAACTTGTAGGCATGATACCTATATTCCACACCTCTTGAAAAATAGAAGTGAGAGGGACCTTCAACTCATCAACATACTTAGTGAAAAGCTCATTGGGGAGCCCATCACATCCTGGAATTTTTGCTTTAGGAAAATGTTTCAACACATCTTCCACCTCATCCATAGAAATATCTCTTTCTAATTTATTTGTAGAAACGTCTGATACAACCTGGTGAGTGACGAACCAAGTGAAATAAAGACAATCTAGCTGCAATGACATTAGGAGATATGACCTCCTGTGGACCCAACAAATAGTGTGATGAAAGTCCATACACATCTAGAACACAAGTAGGATCAGTAATCAATACTCCTTGCCTATCTTGCATCCTGACAATATTCTCATGTGTATGCTTTTGTTGCAAATGAGCAAAGAACATATGTGACTGACAATTAGAATCCATTAGGGCATCCATTTGAGCCATAAGCTTATTGATTCTCGTGGAATTTTGCATCCTGATGGGACAATGTAACAAAGTGGAATGGCCTCAGATGAATAATGGCCAATTGACCATGCCCATGGATAACACTTATGATAGTGTGAACGGGGGTCATGTATATAGGTCACATACACCATATTTTGGGTACCTTTTGATAATCATCAATATACAAGTCACCTACTCTCTCTAAATCTAGGTTAATCATCTTAATCTAAGCTAATCTAAAGCTAATTAGGCTAAATCAAGGCTAATCTAGATGCTACTTTCTTTCATTGGTATCAAAACCATGTCTTTGATCCATTTCCATCTTAGTTTCAAGAAAATTTAAGGAATTCTTGGATTTTCTTGATAAAAAAATGGGGGACATGATGATGGAATTGGTCTTGCTTGAGTGGAATTGATCTTTTTATTCACCTTTTCCTAAGTTTTGGGGCCATGGGATGGTAGAGGACCAGATTCTGAGGGATTTGCCCCTAATTTTAAACCATGGGACCAAATTTGGGAAAACTGTTAATCTTGATTAGTGTGTTAATCCAAAGCACTTTTAATCTTCCTCTCCTTCTTGCTTTCTCTTAAGGAAATAGGGATTTAATATGTGGCTTAACACTGGCATTGATTTAGGGTTTTGCATAGGCGCATCAAGATCTTCACAAGGATTGTCTTCAAGTAGCGTTTGATGGCCGCTTGATGCCGAGAGCTGCTGGTTGTCATTCGCGCATGTTTATTCTCCAAATTTGAGCTTCAAGGTCACAAGAAGATGAATTAAGCTTGGAGAATCTTAAGAAAGCAAGACTTGATCATTTTGGAGAGTAGGAGCGGACTATAGTGCCTGTGGGTGGTGGCTACACGTTTTATTTCAGGACCATAGAGGCTCGTGTTTTCTTATAGCACTATGGAAGCTACGTTTTTATGGTAAATCACTCCCATTGCCTCACACAAGGTTTCCAAGGGTTCCATTGCTGCACATAAGGGTTCCAATGGATGTTTTCAATTGAATGGCTTCTCAATGGCTTCTTTCTCCTTGATGCCTTCAAATCTTGCAAAGATTGGTATAATGGTGAGCTATTGGTCTTCTTTGGGCTGAAAATTTCTACATTTTTCAATTAAGAAAGGAAAGAAAAAAAAGAGAGCATTATCTTTCAATATAAGATTTACTTTTCACCATTTAAGCTCCATTGAATGCAATTGCAAGCTCTTGATCAAGATACATGAGTAATGGAACTTCCATGCCATTCTTGATTGTATGGGGTTATCATGATGGCCATGCATGTAAACCTGGCATTGCATTTGAATCCACATCCAATTGGTGATTCAAATGGTAATTATATTTCTATATTGGCTTGATTGATGAATAAATGGTGGATAGAGGAGTATATTGAGCTATTGGTGGGATGCATGATGTTGGGAATGAGACATGCTTATGCTCCTTTGAGATGCCTTTTATGTGTTTCTTTGAGCTCATGGTGAAAGGAAAGTGATTGAAGTAGTACATGTGAAGACATCCTTTTGAAGCTCACCCTTGCAATCCTCATATCACCATTAAACTCTTGTATTGATAAAAATTGGCATGCATATATAAGTGCCATTTGTAAGTGAACCCCTACTTCTACACTTTTATTGCAAGCTATTTCCATTGTAGAATCTAGTTTGTGGTAGAGGAGTACCTTGGCATATAGGCAGAGATGCCAAGGGGAGAGTTTTCTTGAATCTTCCATGCCGTGAGTGCCGTGTGATAAAGTGGTAAGGAAGAGGATGGTAAAGACTTGGCCCAAGCCCTTGCTCTCAGATTTCAAACTTGAGTAAGAGGGTTGGAAGAGCTTGGTTGGGAGATCGGAAAGATTCAGTGCTCTACATCAACTTCCAAGTGCTCAACGGTTGCATTTTTATGGGCAAAGATTTGGCAAGCATTGGATATAGTGTTGCAATTGAATTTCAATTGAGTTTATATTGAGATTTTGTTGCAAATACAAAGGAGGTACTGCTAATTTTTTTTGTGAAAAGAACTTATGCAAGGCACTTGAAGTTAGATTTGGATGCCCAAGATACAAATTGATGCGGTGCATGCCTGTAAATGGGTCCAAGACATTACCAATGCAAAGGGGAAGTGTGGATAGCAATTGGAGAAAATCTTGACAATTTTCTACTGTGTTGCTAAGCCCTAATTCAGCCTCAGAAGGTTAGGGCTATTTTCAAGGTGTTTGCATAGCTTCATTCCACTCTCCAAACGGCTACGTTTGGAGCCCTGAAGTGCTCCGTTCTGACTTCGTTTACTTCTCCAATTGGCAAGTCTACCCACAAGACAAAAGTGGTGCTGAGTCAAAAACATAGAATGAAGTTGGAGATTTGAGGATGTTGGGACATTACACATACCATTAGCTCCTCGACAAACAAAGGGCTCTTGATTTTTGGCACCATTGACTTGGTAAAACGACACAATTGACTAGTCAAAGGGGTCAAAACAGAGGATAGTTTCCTATCAAGTTTGGTCAAGGCATTGACATGGATGCGTAGGGCTTGTTTGGAGAATTCCATCAAGCTAACTGATTTCAAAATCGGTCTCCATTTGATCGAGATTTGGTAACTTTGGTGTTAAAGTTGACTTTTTCAAAAGTAGTCAAAACATAGAATAATACAAGGTTGACCAAGTCAAAGGCAACTACATACGTGGATAGAGTATTGAAATACCTCTCTATAGAGCCAAAGACCATTCAATTTGTACTTTGGGAACTCTTCCAAAAGTCTTTTGAGAAATTGAGATGATGCGAAAGGCCAAACTCAACAAGGGAAAATACAAAGAAGCTCTTAAGTATGAAGCGGGCACATCGAAAGCAAGAAAAGAAGCAAATCAGGATGCTCAAGGATCTATGCAATAAGAAATTAGTTGCAATGTCAATGAAGGGTACGTCAAGAGGCAAATGTTCCACAAATACCTAAAGAAGGTGGGGACATGAACATGAACAACATGATGCATCTCATGCAAACTATGGTTGAAAGGATGGACCAAAGATGTGAGGTTATGCATAAAGGTATGAAGGAGTACAATGATGTGTTCCAGATGCCAAAGTGCTTGCCGCCCAAAAAGGGAGGTGGATCATGGGATAGAGCTTGAGCCGCATACCAAGCTTGTTTTAAAAAACCACCTTATAGATTGTCAAAAGTGGAGAAAGATGAAGTGGAACAGCAAGTGCAAGAGCTTATGGAAATGGAATGGGTTACTCCTAGCCAATCACCTTTTGCATCACCCGTACTCTTGGTCAAGAAGAAGGATGGCACTTTTCGCATGTGCGTGCAATATAGGGATTTGAATAAATCTACAATCAAGAATAGATTCCCCATTCCACAAATTGATGATTTGAAACGTGCATTCTTATTTTTGATATAAAGATTCTTTACGCATCTATTTATGCATAAGAACAACTTCAGTGGGAAATAACACTTTTATAAAAATCTGTTTGTGCATCTATTTATGCATAAATTCAATTTTAGGAGAATAACACTTTCGAAAAAAAAATAAATCTTTTATGCATCTTTCTATGCATAAAATCAAAATTGATGAGAATAACTCTTTTGAAATAAAAATAAATTTCTTTATGCATCTTTCTATGCATAAAATCAAAATTGATGAGAATAACTCTTTTGAAATAAAAATAAATTTCTTTATGCATCTTTCTATGCATAAAATTCAATTGATGAAAGTAACGCTTTTATAAAAAAATTTATTTTATGCATAAATTCAATTTTAATGAAAGTAACACTTTTATAATAAAAAAATTCTTTTATGCATCTATTTATGCATAAAAATCAATTTTGATGAAAGTAACACTTTTATAATAATAATAATAATTTATGCATCTATTTATGCATAAAAATCAATTTTGATGAAAGTAACACTTTTATAATCAAAATATTCCCAATATTCATCTTTCTATGCATAGAAATTAATTCTAATGAAAATAACACTTTTATTATAAAAATATTTCTAATATGTATTTTTCTATGCATAGAATAAAAATAACACTTTTAGAATACACAAGCGATGGGGATTACTCTTTTTGAATAATAAAATATAAAACTTATTTTACAAAATTTAAGAAAATTTTACCATAACCTCCTTTGTATGGCTGACCATTTTTCTAATTTTTTCATTCTCAAGTTACTTAGAAATTATCCCAAATGGTTTAAAGCATTCTAAACTAATCAAATTCTACTTTTTAAAGAGAAACAATATGAAAAGTTTAATTCTAACAATTTGATTACACATCTAGGATAAAGAAAGGCTAAATTCAAGAATGAAGAGAGGGAGAAAGCCTTTCCAACAAGGCATAGCATCATTTTTTATTTTAAAGAAAACAAAAATTAGAAAACCATTAAATGGAATAAAGAAAAAGTAGGATTTCTAGCTTACATGAATTTTTGTGAGCTTTCCTTTGGCTTGATGGTTTGAGGGATCTACTCTTGTTTGCAACAAGAGTGGCCACCAATTCTTTTGAAGAGGAAATGGTCAAAAACTAATGAATTATCAATAAATTCACCGTTTTTGGCTCTGGGAGGAGGAGTAGAGTAACAGTGCATAAAACACTATTTACCATTTACAAAGGGGAGGCTTCATTTATAGGAAAAAGTGAGCCTCTAACCAAGCAAACTAATTCTAGAATTTTCCAGATCAGTTTGGTCAAATTTTGAGCATTTTTAGGTCAGTTTAGCTTACTTTTTAGATCTAGTTGAAGCAGGAGAGAGGAGAGATAAAAATATCTCATTATTTGTGAGTTTAAAACTCAACCACACATGTGAAATAGATGCCTCCTTCATGAGGGGAATTCTCCCACACTGAGGTGTCAAAAATGCATCATTTCTTCTAATATCTTTTCTTTTTTAACTAACAAACTTGTCCTTGGTAAACTCTTCATCTTATGTGAGTATTTAATCATTTTTGGGGGGATTTCCTTTTATTCTTCAATTTATCTCCTCCCTACATTTGGATTAATCTAATTAGTCCTCCATAGGAACCTTAATTCAAAAAATTTTCAAAAAAATCTGGACCCTTAGGCTAAGGTCCTTTTTTAAATTTATTCCAATTGCACATTGGAAATTTCTTTTTGAATATCTGTTTCAGGGGAAACCATTTTAGACACTAGGAGGATTTTTATATCCAAAAATATCTCAATTTAAAATTACCTCCCTCCAGATATTTTCTCTCTCTAGGCCAAAATAGGGTAAAACAAGATCTTTCTTTTATTTCAGAGAGGGAAATAATTATAAGATCAGAAGGAGAGGTTTTTACACCTGTACACCTCAAAAGCCGGAGGGAGGAATCTTACACATATCAATGGTTTCAAGGATGAAACCTTTTGGGTGGGAATGGTTTGTAACAAAGTGAAATGGTCTCATATGAATAATGGGCCTAAGGCCAATTAACCATACCCATGGATAACACTTATGATAGTGTGAAAGGGGGTCATGTATATAGGTCACATACACCATATTTTGGGTACCTTTTGATAATCATCAATTATAACATGCCCATCTTCAATAATAATATATACCCATGAATTTATGGTCTTTTGTGGTGTAAAAATCAACTATTTTAATAAACGAGATGTTTCCACTTAGAATCTTAGAATTTTGAGTCCAAATTTAGAATCTGCGCGTGATTTTACCCTATTATAAGATTTTACAGCATCCAAAACGGACATCGGATCGAGCTTATACGTAAATTTTCAGTTATTTTTAGTTAAAATACGGTAAACTTAAACCTGAATAAATGCAAAACCGGGTGTCCGATTGACACCCCTACGACCAGGAAGACACCTTGGACATTTCTGTCGAAAAAAAAATTTCGCACCGTCGAGCGCTCCAACATGCATATTGAGGTTGGCGCCCCAAATTAGGGATCTCCGCCCCAAAAAGATATCGTACACACACCCGAGCGCCATACAAGGCTCGTATAAGGGCCAAAAGATGACTGCCCTAGCGTGTAGTCCACACAGACTGCCACGTGGATGCCCATGCTGCCTCTGACCCGGAAGCTACATACGTACAATAGCTTTTGCCCATGCATAGGTACCATTCCTTTCCCCAGACACATGCAAGCCACATGTTAGTGTACTTTCACCGTACACCGTCCTTTGCACCCACACTTTGCTCTTCCTTTCCCTACACCTGTACTTGTACCCGTACCTATATAAGCCCCCCAACACCCGGTGGTCAAGACATCCAACACCCTGCTCAACACCTTGCCCTGTGCGCGACACTCTACAGAGTGACTGTACCCAGCAGTCCGTACCCGACACTGTGCGAAAGTGTACCCGACAGCCCTCTGCACCCCTCTTCCAGCAAGCCCTTTTTGCCTATCTCCAAGTAAGCCCTTTGCATTTTATTTTATTATTTGCCTCATCTCACCCTTGTGGGTAGAGTGTACTTAGCTACTCCCACCCCTGCCCCCCCGCCCCCCCCTTTGGTGCGCGTGAATAGACTTAAGGGAGGACTCTCCCTTCTCTCCCTCTAGGTGTAGTATTCTTCCCTTCTCTCCCTCTAGGTGCAGCATTCTTCCCTAAAAATCTAGTTTAAGGACACTCCCCATTAGCGGTGACTTTAGTAAGTGCTTTTTGGCTCTTAGAGGCGGTTCCCACCTAGGAGTGTTTTTCTCATAGCTTGAGCAAACGAGCTCCGATTTGTGATCTGTCTAAAGTGTTGGATTCATGACGATGTGGGCTACAAGAAGGCGGGCAGAATTGCTCCTTCATGAAAGTGCCAAAATATCACCTTGAGAGACGCGCACAACAAATGAGCATAGAGAGGTTGCTCCAGATGCAATCCCAACTCTTCCCTTGGGAGTCCCACAAGGAATTAATGGCCAAGTTAGCTTGGTCATCGTTTAAAAAGATATTTTTGATTAATCTTTAATGTTAACTTTAAGAAATTAAGGAAGAAGATGCCACTTTCCTTTATACCGAAAATTTTGTGAAATTGCTATTTTCTCAAGAAAGCGATGTTATCTATCATATTCTATGGTTTAGTTTAGAAATTGTTATATTGATTAAGTTAAGAAGTACATGTACATCTTCTCCCCTCCTTAACGCTAAACTCGTTTCTGTGCTTGTCTGGGCACGGTGACGTAGCAAGGCCCAGAGTCGACCCAAGGTGTCCCTTATACCATTGGGAGAATGAGGTTCGCTGATAGAGGCGAGTACTATGATGCTACCTACTTCTGCAAGCCCAGGTGAGTGCGATGAATAAGCCCTTCCTAGCACGTAGACATCTCTATGAGGGACAGGAGGATTAAGCAATGGAGCCTGAGATGGTGACGGCCCGGCTTGAGTCCACGATGAGGTGTATGGTCCCGTAGGGATTGCCAAGTCTATAGAGGCTAGAAGACTGAATTCTAGATCGTCGGCGGCGGAATAAAGTAAAGAGCTTGGATTTGGCCACCATGGATAATTTTTATATTGGTTTTTTAAATCATGTTTATAAGCATTGTTGTATCATTGATAAAGACTGTTTAAATGAACAATGTGTAAGGCCATTAATTAAGGATCTTGCTTATTTATATCAAACAGTGTGGTAGGATTAATTAGAAAACAAATTGATGCGTGAGTTAGGTGGGAGGATGTAATTCCCTAATGGCAATATCTTATGGACAGGTGGACCCGATTAGTCGTCGGGTAGCTTTCCAATAAATTAATTGAAGCTTCTACGTTAGATAAATTAATCCCTAAGTAATCCTACTCTAAAGGACTAGGTAAGCGGGTTGTGCCTTCTTGCATAGATGGGAAAAAAGACGTTTCCAGAAGTCAAGAATAGAGGTTGCCCACGTTAAGGTTGATCACTCAATGAGTGGTTTGATTTTAGGAGTCCTTTAGAAAGACCATGCTCCCCCTGCGGGATAGAACTACGTCTTGCCTACTAATCGTATCCTTGTATCTTACATGGTCAAGGTGTTGAGAGACGAGTAGGAAATTATCCCAAGTTAGACTTAGTAGACTATCAGAAGGTTACCCCCTATTTAGGAAGGGGGGACCTTACAATTGGTATCAGAGCCGATCTTAGTTCCTACTAGGACTTGTTATTTAAGATTGTTTTGGAATGTATGTTTTACCTAATGCTGATTGATAAAATAACTTACTAGAATAATTTGAATTGGTGATTGAATGATTGTAGGAAGAAGGTGATGCTTACTCGAGATTCTTAGTCTTCTAGTGCATCTTCCAAATGGCTTGTCACTCTTCAAATTTTGAGTTCCGTGATACTATGGTGCAGATACTTGAGAGATTGTCCCTCCCTCATCCCTCTCATATCCAAAGAGGGTGGGGTAGAGATCACCTTTGGAATCGCGGGCCGAGGTATTTTTTCATCAGAGCGGACCGAACTGGGAACATCACCACTGATTTAAAGTGAATTCGTTGGATCAAAAAGTTGAAGATGGCCTGTTTATTTTGGTTTGTGGATATTCCCAGACCTGACAGCTCTGTGATCATAGATAGGAATCGCATGCCAGAGGACTGTTGGGTATATGACCAAGTAATGTAGGTCTTATCCGCCAACAAAGTAGTCGTTTTGGGACACAGCCCAATCAAGAGTCTACCACCCTTACCACCATCTGTCTTCCATGTCTTAGAAACTACGGTGGAACCCCCATATTTCACCTATGTGGACCGCTCTAGTCTCATGTCTAGTTGAGCCTAGGATTTTCTTTTATGATGAATAAGGCTAATTATATTAGTCTCAAACTCTTTGTAATAAAACTTATCCTTGTAAATATTTGAGAAATAAAATGATTTCAAAGTTTTACGTTTAAAAGCATGAGCGTAATGTAAAGTATGAATCTCGTAATCCTAAAATTTAATCTTACAATGATGGCTAGGACGATCAGCCTCCACTCCCCAATGCACTATATATAGATGTTTAGGAGAAGAAGCTCCTACTCAAGCAAATGCAACCTCTCTCCTTTAAAGGGAAAGGTTCAAAGATTGAGAAGGATGTTGAGGTTTGGATCGAAGCAATGGAAGATTATTTCTCAGCTACTGCTGGTGTACTACTGGAGTGGAAAACCAATCTATGCTTGCACGATTTTGCCTCACCGGAGATGCTAAAGTCTTGTAGAAGTAATGGCGCCGTGACAAGGGAGTCACTGAACACTCCCAAACATGGGAGGATATCAAGCAAGCTGTGTCATAGCCTGGTTCATGCTAAGGGCTGAGCTACAAGCAAGAGAAGCACAGGAAGTGATACGAGGGTAAGAGCTTCAACTACTCTTCCCTATTTGTGTTGGCGACTACACCCTTGTCGGAGCTCTACGGGAGGCACTGACAAACGATCTCTGATTGAGGAGCTTTATTCACGAGAGTAAAGCTATAGGGTAACTATACTGTCCTGTCAGATAAAAATTTTTTGGTCGAAAATGCGTTTCGAGCGCGTTACGATCTCCATCTTTCAGAAAGCAGGCGATTTCGAGCACTGCAGGGGTAAGTCATAGATTCTCTGCAGAACTCTGTTTTAAGAACTGCAAGAAGACAGATTGGTTGTGCAGACATTGTGTGTGCTGCAAGGAGGTCAACAGTTGCCATTAGGTGTATGTATGCACATTGAGGTCACTGGTTGTGACATTTGAGTGTACTACAGTACCGCTGCAAAAAATATAGCAGTTTGTGCAGGACAAACCAGAGTGCTATTTCTAGTAAATTTGTGTGTCTGGCAAGATGTCAAATGATGGCATAAACTAGATTGTTGCTGAGAAGCTTAAGAATAACTTCCATGCTTGGAGGTTCAGGCTACCAAATTTCCTAATGGAAAAGGGCTACTGGGACTATATAGAAGGTGAGCATGAAGAGGCACCGGAGATATCGGACATCAATCCGATTACTACAGATGTGAAATAGTTCAAGGATTGGAACCAAGGAGCCATAAAAGTTATGTATTGGCTCTCTATCAGTATACAGGGGACACCATGATTGGGCACATACAGTAAGGAGGTGTGGGACACCTTGGTAAAACTCTATGAAACGAATAATAAGGAACGAAAGATACAGTGGAAGAATGAACTTCATAGTGTGGAGAAAAAGAGTATGTCTGTGAATGACTATGCATTGAAGATAAAGGGTATTGTGGAATCCCTTGCATCTATTGGTGTTTCAGTAGATGATGATGATAAGGTGGAAGTCTATCTACGGGGTCTCAAGCCACAATACAAGGCGTTCAGGACCTCTATTCAGACTTGGAAGGAAAACATTCCCAATTTTACAGATTTGGTGTCTATGTTGATTATAGAAGAGAAGAGCTTGGGTGAAGACCAACACTCTTCACAAAACAAAAACAGTTCAGAGCAACAGGCCTTCTACACAAGTTCAGTAAGAGGACGAGGTAGAAGAGGCCGTGGACGCGGTCAAGGAGGTGGCCGAATAGGTAATCAGAATTATGGCCAGCAGCAGCAACAACAACAGTCCTAGAATTCACAACAACAACAACAACAACAACAACACGCAGGTGAAAGAGGCCAATTCAGAGGCAGGGGGAGCCAAAGAGGTCATGGAAATTGGCAAAGGCAGTATAATGATACACGTGGATGCTTTTATTGTGGTAAGCCTGGACATGTGCAAGCAGATTGTTATAAGAAGCAAGCTGACATACAAAATGGAAAATTGCAACAAAACAACTATGCATCCTCGAGCAGAAACAATGAGGATAATAAACGGTTGTTTATTATGCGGCATGTCGTTAATGCCATGTCTGAAAATGTTGAAGCAACACATAAAGATGATGTATGGTATGTTGATTCAGGTGCTTCAAACCACATGACAAGTCATGGGGAGTGGTTCAAGGAGATGAAGAACCTTGAAAGACTAGGTTTTGTGGAAACAGGGGATGACACTGCTCATCCAATTGCCCATGTTGGAGATGTGCCATTGTCTATGCAGGATGGCAAAGTGAAGTACCTTGTAGATGTACTTCATGTTCCGAACATAACAAAGAATCTGGTTTCAATTGGCTACATGATTGAACAGGGTTTGCAGGTTCGGTTTAATCCTGATGGGGTTGTTATGTTGAAGACTTTAAAGACAAGTGCAGGTTGGTTGCAACAGGCAACAGAGTGGGCAGAATGTTTACATTGAATGTAAACATGCCTGAAGTGAGTGCTGCAATGTTTGCAAATGGTTCAGGAATTATTGCAGACATAGACATTTGGCATAAAAGAATTGGACATGTGAATGTGCAAAGAATGAAGTCTATGCATACTAAAGGAATTGTGACAAGGCTGCCAAAATTTAAAGTTGAAGGTATGCAGAGAATATGTGAAGCATGCCAATTTGGAAAGCAAACAAAGCATGTATTTCCACGTTTTTGAGTAGAAATGCACTAGATGTTGTGCATTTAGATGTATGGGGTCCTACGAAGACCATGTCTATGGGAGACTGCAGGTATTATGTGACATTTATTGATGACCACACAAGGAAAGTGTGGGTATACTTCATGAAGGAGAAGGATGAGGTGTTCACTCACTTTCAGAATTTCAGAGTTATGGTTGAAAAGCAAACAGGGAAATATGTAAAGTGCCTAAGGTCAGATGGAGGGGGAGATTACTTCTCCAATGAGTTCTTTGAATTTTTGAAGAAAAATGGTATTCGGAGACAATTTACATGCAGATACACTCCGCATCAAAATGGAGTTGCTGAGCAGAAAAACAGGCACATTGCTGAGATTGCACGAGCATTGATGGAAGAGAAGAATATACCGCATAGCTATTGGGCTGAGGCTATTTCTATGGCAGTTTACATCATGAATAGGACTCCAACTGTAGCCATACATGATGTGATGTAATTCCAGAGGAGAGGTTTATTGGTAGAAAACTTGATTTGTCTCATCTAAAAGTTTTTGGATACATTGCATATGTTTATGTGCCAGATGAGCTGAGAACTAAGCTAGATCCAAAAGCTAAAAAATGTGTATTTATTGGATATTCCCTTGAGCAAAATGGATACAGGTGTTATAACCCTGCTACACGTGAGTTGAGGGTAAGCAGGGATGTTGTTTTTTATGAGATGAGCAACTGGTATGCTACTGAAAAAGAAGCTGTTGGGGCCGATGTGAGTGGAAATGTGGTTGCACAAAATGCAAGTCAACAATCACAGTCTTTGAGTGGACACCAGGAGAGTCCTCATCTAGTGGTTTAGGAGTGGTTTAGTTGGGATAGACCATGGAGTGGCAGGCTACATCATAATACCAGTCCTGCAAATGTGATTAGTACATCACATAAAGGCAAAGAGAAAGTGGTTGAGCCCCTTAGTATGCCTGACATTTTTGCAGGGCATTCTCATGTTGATGGAGAGTCTAGTGGCTCAAAGATGAGCCTTGATGAGGAGCTTGGGATCCCAGCTATGAGAATACCTAGTGTAAAGAAGGCTATGGAAGCCATGAATGCAAAGCTGCGAAGATCTGGGAGAGTGAACAATCTTGTGCAAAGGTTTACCTATGATGGTTATGTGGCACATCACTATGCATACATGGCAAAGGTTGTGCATGTTGTAGAGCCCACATGCATTGATGAGGCTGTTGGAAATGTGTGTTGGGAGAAAGCTATGGATGAGGAGATGGATACACTATATGGAAATGAGACTTGGGATTTAGTGCAATTGCCTGAAGGCAAGAAATGTGTGTTGGGAGAAAGCTATGGATGAGGAGATGGATGCACTATATGGAAATGAGACTTGGGATTTAGTGCAATTGCCTGAAGGCAAGAAAGCCATTGGATGCAAGTGGATGAGGAGATGGATGCACTAAATGGAAAGCTATGGATGAGAAGATGGATGCACTATATGGAAATGAGACTTGGGATTTAGTGCAATTGCCTGAAGGCAAGAAAGCCATTGGATGCAAGTGGGTGTACAAAGTAAAACATAACAGCGATGGAAGCATAAGCAGGTACAAGGCTAGATTGGTAGCCAAAGGATATGCACAGACATATGGCATTGATTATGAGAAAACTTTCAGCCCAGTTGCCAAGATGGCAACAGTGAGAGTTGTGATGGCAGTGGCTGCATCAAAGAAATGGTCTTTACATCAAATGGATGTAAAGAATGCATTCTTGCATGGGGATTTGCAGGAAGAGGTGTATATGTTGTAGCTACCTGGTTATGAGGATGTGAGTCACCCCGAGCGTGCAGGTTGAAGAAAGCCTTGTATGGATTAAAACAAGTACCAAGAGCATGGTCGGATAAGATTTCAGAATATCTTGTCACTATTGGCTTTCATGTAGCCAATGCAGATTTCTCGCTATATGTGAGACACAGTGATAGAGGGATTGTGCTTGTTGTCATCTATGTAGATGACTTGATCATTACAGGGGACCATGATGCAGAGATCTTTGACGTAAAGATCTTGCTTAGACAGAAGTTTGAGATGAAGGATCTGGGGGAGCTCAATTATTTCTTGGGCATTGAGGTGATTAGGTCACCACATGGTATTGGATTACTGTAGAGACAGTATGGCTTGGACATGTTGTCCAAGTATGGTATGACAGGCTGTAAGCCTATCTCAGTGCCATTGGATCAGAATGGCAAGTTGAGTACAGATTCAGGAGAGATTTTGGAGGATCCTACTATGTATAGGCGCATAGTAGGAAGCTTGATCTACATGACGATCACCAGGCTAGATTTGATCTATGCTATTGGGTTGGTGAGTCAGTTTATGCAGGTTTCTCGAAAGCCGCATTTGAATGCATGGAGACGTATACTGAGATATGTGAGGACTACTTTGCATTGTGGACTATTTTATGAAACTGGGACAGAGATATGTGTACATGGATACACAAATGCTAATTGGGCTGGTAGTATCTTAGATAGAAGATCTACTATTTTATGAAACTGGGACAGAGATATGTGTACATGGATACACAAATGCTGATTGGGCTGGTAGTATCTCAGATAGAAGATCTACTAAAGGCTTCATGTTTTCTTTGAGGAGTGCTGCTGTGACTTGGAGCAGCAATAAGCAGCCTACGGTTGCTCTATCCAGTATAGAGGCCGAGTACAGAGGTGCTGCTATGGCAGCATGTGAGGTAGCTTGGTTGAGAAAGCTACTTGCAGATTTGGGTCTATCAGTGGGATAGACAAGTTGTCATTTTCTGTGACAACATTAGCAGTATATAGTTGGCCAAGAACCCAGTTTTTCATGCTCGCACGAAGCATATAGAGATCCACTATCATTTTGTCAGAGAGAAGGTCTTGGCAGACGTTGACCTTGTTTATGTCAGCACACAAGATCAGGTAGCTGACATCTTCACCAAAGCATTGGGTACAGAGAAGCTTCGCAGATTCAGGGCTTCTCTTGGTGTACATGAGATGGAGTTGAGCTCGAGGGGGAGTGTTGAGATATCGAGCTCATCTAGTGAGGCAATGGACACACTGCCTAGGGGATAGGCCCCACACTTACACCACTGGCATGGTTTGTGAGATCATGGGTGATATGCGGCCAGTGGGATGACACGCTATGTGACAGCCATTCTAGAGACTGGCATAGTTATAGCGCCAGCTCATTTAGTTGGGTTCACACTATAGAGAACCCTAGTATGTATTTGGTTGAGTAACTTTTCATATGTGTGTACTCTTATCTTTGTATATGGTGTGTTGAGTGTTGAGTGAAGGAGAAGAAGATTTTCAGCCTCTCACCTTGTGTGTTCTCTTTTAGGGTTTTGTGAGTGTGTGTGTTCTTGCAAGAGCTCAAGCTCTCTTCTCCCTTGCATCTTTTCATTTGGTACCCTTTTCCACAAGCCAAACTGAAGAGACTTTGTGTGGAGGATGATCAATGTTCTTATCAATGGCCCATGTATGCATTACATCTGTGTTGAAAAACCACATCATCTGACTAGTCTTTCCCCAGTAGCCACATCAGACCTTGTTGAAAAAAATGAGGGAGAAGGTGCCCCCTTTGCACATCCCATAATAGTTTGCCCACATTTTCCCATCCTTCCTAAATGCCTTAAACATTTGACCCTACTATTTTCTGGATTCCTCCTAATTGTCCAAAAGGTTTGATTTATTGGTGCTTCCACCACACTAGTATATGTGGATTCACTGCCCACACTTGTCTCTTCATCTAAGACATGAATCTTTCTAGGTCTTCCAATTGGTTTACTATCTTGAATATGCACATTGAACTCTGGCCTATGGCTTGCATCATCCTCCACATCAATTACAAACTGTGAGGAACCTCTGTCCGTAAAGTGAACTGCATCAACAAACTATGAGGGACTTTCAAGATCCATAAACACTCGACTACACATGGGTGTATGACATTTTGAAGTGAATGTCACCTCATACAAGAGAGAAAGTGACCCCTCAAGGGTATAAAGGTCATTACCCTCCATATCTTGATGTGGAAGAAGGCTCACATGCTTTTCCTCATCTTCTCTATGAGTGATGGCATCTTCGGATAAGATTTTTTAATCAAAAAGTCCTTGCTAACAATACCTTTTCCATTGCAACATGGAACACACATATCACATCAGTAAGCTAGGGGAATAGGAGCTTGGCCTCCATGAAGAGAGAGAGAGAGAGAGAGAGAGAGAGAGAGAGGATGAGAGGGCAAGGGAGAGAGAATCCAAGAAACTTAAATATTTAAATTAAAAATTTTAGGGTTAGGTTTAGGTTTAGGGTTAGGGTTATGATTAGGGACTAAAATATGCTTAAATATATAACTAATAAATTAATTATTAGGTGGCACAAAAAATAATTGCATCGTTATGTATTTATACAAGTTACCCACAATTCTCATCTCATGGCACATCGCTTCAATCAAGTATGAATGTAGACACCCATATGTCTTTGTGAGGAAACACATCCAAATTAGGAAGGCCTTGTTGAACAACAATGGAAAAGTTAGGGTATTGGCAATCTCTCAGAGTTCTTCTAGTCATTTACGTTTGTCTTGAGACATAGCTCCTTCTCCTCTTAAGTGTTTAGCGAGATGGGTCCATTCAAATCTATGTGGACCAATGCCTACACCATCTCTAACATGATCCATTTATTTCATTCTGTTTATAGATGACTATACAAAGTAAATCAACCACTTGTGTTATCATTAGAACATACTCCAAGGTTGGATATTGTCTAACCTTAAATGCATTTGTGAAGGACTAGTCTCACGACATGGCTAGCCATCTACAAAACAAGAAAGGGGGGGATGGTAAGGATAAAATGATTCTATGCATTTAATGTATCTCATGAGTATAAGAAATTAAGAGGCATACACTAGTAAGTGAGAAGACAAAATTGATCAAGTTAAATGATCCTCTACACCACTTAGTGTATCCCAAAAGTAATAGCGACATAAATGATTTGATGTATACCAAGAGTATAAGAAATCAAGAGGCACACACATCAAGTAAGGAGATGAAACAAATCAAGTTAAATGAGCCTTTTCACTTAGTGTATCCCAAGAAATACAGACATGAATAATGGAGGTGGACATAGCAAGCAAGGGGCAAAAAAGGTGTGGGTCAAATGATCCTATGGGCTTGGTGTATCCTAACAAATAAACATATAAAGACTTGTAAGGATAAGATATATTTCTCTCTCTGTCTCTCTCCCCCCTCTCTCTCTCTCTAACCTGATCTTGCTACGACATCTCATGAGAGGGGAAAGTAGAGAGAGAGAGAGAGAGAGAGAGAGAGAGAGAGAGAGATGGTAGCAAGTGTAGGTGAGAGAGAGAGAGAGAGAGACCATATAGTGAGAGCATAGAGTAGTCACTTGCATTGACCTATGTCTATGCCAATTTTTGGTCCTCTACAGAGGAACACACACAGAAAGGAGGTGAATCTGATTAGATCAAATGAGCCTCTATGCTTGGTCTATCCTGAGAGAGAGAGAGAGAGAGAGAGAGAGAGAGAGAGATTAAAGCAGCCACTTGCATGCACAAACCTATGTCTACATCAAATTTTATGTCCTCTACAGAGGCACACACTAATAAAGGAGGTGAAACTGATTAGATTAAATGAGCTTTTACATGCTTGGTATATCCCAAGAAATGGGTACATAAATAATGAAGATGTATATTACAAGAAAGGGGTCTAAACAATGAGGGATAAATGATCCTTTGTGATTGGTGTATCTCGATATGTGTGTGTGTATATATATATATATATATATATATATATATATATATATATATATATATATATATATATCACTAGGGATAAGGGTCAAATGATCCTATACATTTGACATATCCCAATAAAGAGAGATAAAACAGTTTATAGTGATAAACAACACAAGACCATGCAAAGGACAAGCTTGATATGATAATAAATAGTATGGAGAGAGAGAGAGAGAGAGAGAGAGAGAGAGAGAGAGAGAGAGGGAGAGAGAGAGAGATTTCTATTAAATGTCTTCAAAAGGCCATAAATCTATAGGAGATAAAAGTTATGAAGTTGTGTTACAAAATTTGGTAACAGATGAAATAACACTTTTGTGTAGTATGTATATACCACGTCATATTGCTGATGGTCGGTAATCTGACGTGGCACTACAAGCTGGGACGAGAATCCGACATGGAGAGGGCTACGAGCGCAATTGATGTGCAAATTTTCATCTTGCTTTTGCCATGTCAGATTGCCGATGCTCGACAATCTGATGTGGCAAGTTATGGACGATTATGAACGATCTCTTTGCCTTAGCGCTCAAGGGCCACATGGATGCTTCCACTTGTCGGCCAGCCATAAGGCGCATGCACTTTGGGTGGAGCCCATCGCGGCTCTCACCATACTCCTCAATGATCTTGGACGACCAACCTTTATCATGGCACACACATGCAACCAGCCCGGCCATCCCGAGGCACACGACTACCCGCCAGTCTTCAGCATATGGTGCCGATCGACTATGTCCTTCGTGGAGTCTCTCCATGCACACCGGCCACGTGCAGACGACTAGCCTAATCCGTCGGGCTTGGCCTACGCACTCCCAGCCCGCCGGCCATCTCCAGGTAGAGGACTTGACCCCCTTTTGTGTACATGGCACATAGGCAGCTCACCAAGGCCTAGCGTTTCCTTGAGACACAGCCTCCTCATCACCCACCAGCCAGCCCCTTAGGCGCACCGGCTTGTCCTCCTTGTTGTGATGCGTAGGCGGCCAACACTCCAATGGGCTCGGCTCCTTCTGTGCTCCGCCGGCAGCCCAAGCGCACGCCCCATGCGTCGGCATGTCTTACGTGCTCAAGGCACGGGTGCTCTCAACACCCGCCATCGCTGGCCATTGCCGCCCCGTCGACCACAAAGCCTCCGCCATCTAGCTCTTACGCGTGCCCCTTCAGCGTACCCACGTCGCCTCTCATGAGGCCAACAAGGTTGCCAACCTTTGGCCACCGATTGGACATGGAAGGGCGCCCTTTCACTCCAAACGGGCGGCCCTCTCCAATGTCCAAGCCATCCTTCTCTCAATAGACGGCAGAATGATTTAGGCTTGACGTCCATCTAGCATTAAGTCAAGGAGTTTAATGGATATCCTTCTTTGTAACACCCAAGGCTCCCAAGCCTCTCCATAGTGTTACTAAGCTACATGATTAGCACACTCGTATACTAGTGCAATGCCATCTCGGCATAGCTCAGGTTCTTTGTTCTAACTTCAGTGCTTCCCCCATAAGACAACACCTCTAGTTAGATATCTTAATTCCGTCGGGTAGCTAATCCCATGTACTTGATTTTCTTCAACTCTAGGTGGTCACTATTGGCTTAGAGACAACTCGTCTTCCAAAAGAAGCATTTGGCTTGTAAGTTCCCCCTACCTCTAGGTGAAATCCATTTCTCCCTAGGGCTTTAGGGTGTGCACCACACCCTTCATGTTTGCACTTATCCTCTTATTTGGGTAGTTTTTTCCTCCCATGGTCTTTTGTATCTCATCCAAGAAGACCCCATCATACGCACAAGTGTTAGGTAACACAATGTGCCTCTTCTAGACCACTATCTCGCAGTCCTTTCCACTAGCAAGTGGTGAAGTCCTCTCTAGAACTTCTTCATTTGTCCCATCCTACTTCTCCTAACTCTTGGACCCATCTTCTTAGCAAGACCCTCTTCTTCATTTGTCCCATCCTACTTCTCTTAACTCTTGGACCCATCTTCTTAGCAAGACCCTCTTCTTCGATGCTACTCTCACACAAAGCTAGGATTGCCTATGTGGCTCTCCGAACCATGTGATAAAATGCATCTAAAGTCTCAATAGTGGAGATCAATGCCCCATGTGATCTAAGTTACAACTCTCCATCACCACAACTTGTCCTATCAATGGATCCTCAAGTAAGGATGATGAGACTCCTTTGGCCTACCTCAAGTATGCCAAGGATGACATGAACTGAGGGGATATTAGTTCTCATGAGGCAGTGCATCCACCATTGGATCTTGGCTTTCGTGAAGTATTCAAGGCTACTACAAGGTATGAAACAAGAAAGAGCTGCAAGGTATGACACAAGAAAGAGATTTTTTATAATTTGAATTTGTGAAATCATGTTTAAGATGGTAGGGAATGTATCTAAATTTTTTCACTTTGCAGGTGGTTGCTTGGAACTTTCACCATGGAGGGGGACCTAGTTCTTGATTGCTTTGCAGGGACAGGTAGCATAGCAAAGGCATGCAAGTAGATGCTCCAACATTGTATAAGCATTGAGAATGATTTGCTATGCCATGAAATTGAGTTGGGAGGACTTGAAGACATGCCTGAAGACCTCAGTGACAATAAATTCATTGGCAAGGAGACATAAGCATTGCAAAGGGCACAAGTGGAACCTATGATGGCAACTCTACGACCTTTGCCACCATGGAATCAAGGTCTTAGGCCACCATATGCACATCCCTCCCTATCTATGCCACCTCCATTTTATCCATTGCCATCTAATGCACCATTTCCTTACCATATTCCTCCACGTTTTAGGCTAATCCCGACATATCCTCCAAATTGGATAGCACCATCATAGCCCCTTCCTTCTCAAGGGCCACATAATAGAATTAGGAGCTCGAGTATTCCCCCACATACTTGAATGACTCTAGGAATGGAGGTTTTATTTTGCACTACAATTCTCGTGACATCTTCTTTTGTTATTTATGAATGACTCTAGGAATGGAGGTTTTATTTTGTATTTTAAACTATATTCTCATGGCATCTACTTTTAAACTATGACTCTCATGGCATATTCTTTTGACATTGTATGAATGAGACTCTAGTAATGGAAGGTTTATATTGATATTTTGAATGATCAATTGTAGTTTGCATGACATTGTCTATTGTAATTGTTTTATATTGAAACCCTAAATTGATATGTTGATTCATCAATTGTAATTTGCATGACATAATCTATTGTAATTGTTTCATGCATGTAGAGAGGGAGAGAGAGAGAGAGAGGAGAGGGGTGTATCTTTTACCTTGTATAGTAATTTTGAGTTGCATCAAGAGATAACAAGTTAGCATAGGAGTGTAAAGAGACAAAAAATAAGCAAGGGGATTTAAAGACAAAGAGAGAGCATGGATGTAAGAGTGAGATTGAGAGAGAGAATGAAAAAGGGTCCTAGGGAGAGAGTGCAAGAGTGAGGGAGTGAGTAGAGAGAGAAAAAAGCACTCGCCATTTTGGAGGAATCGCTCGCTGGAAAATGCTCGCCAAAAAATTTCCCCCGAGGTGGTGGACGTGGTAGAGGCCGTGGAATAGTTGCTCGCACCGCCTATGCTATAAGTGAAGAACCAACTCTGGAGATGGCTAAAGAGGAACACGCCACCATCCACATGGTGGTAGAACATCAAGGTCCAAATCAACAAGTCGGTGTTATTCAAACCCCAGCCACTCATCATGGTAAGCCATTCCATCTTTTGATTGATTGTGGCAGTATCCATTCATTTCTTTCTCCAAGGTGTTTACAAAAATTAAACTTGGGTCAAAAACTAGCTAGAAGAATGGCTATAGAAGTAGCTAGTGGGAAGGAAGTAGTGTCTCAACATTCTATAAGAAACCTTGATTTTGAAATGGGTATCGAGCAAAATCATATGGCCATTTTAGAGTCTTTCTATTTAGGAATTTCTGATGGGATCCTTGGGATATCCTTGGGATGGACTGGTTAATTACAAACAATGCTAGTATACACTGTAACCAACAGGGGAGTATCACTTTTAAAAATAAGCATGGCCAAGTAGTATCAGTTGTTCAGGGGAAGACAAGCTAAGTCTAGGGTAGTCTAGGGTAGCCAAGTAGTATCAGTTCAGGGGAAGACAGGTAAACCTAAGTCTAGGGTAGTCAAGGCAAAGAATCTTCTCAAGGGAGCATGTAAGGGACAACAAGTTTTCCTAGTTAAGATCAACAAAGTTGCTGAACCTAGTAAAGAAACAGAACCCTCTTGACTCCAAGAATTCTCTGACATCTTTCTTGACAAGCTTATAGGGCTATCGCCTCCTCGAGAAGTCGATCATGAAATCAAGGTGATCCCTAGTGCTCAACCTATCTCAAAAACACTCTATAAAATGTCTCTTCCTTAAGCCATTGTGCTTAAGGAGCAACTTTCCCAACTCATTGAGCAAGGATTTGTACACCCCCTAGCAGCTCTGGGGCACTCATTCTTTTCCAAAAGAAGGATGGCACTCTTCGTCTCTGCACAGATTATTGGGGACTAAATCAAGTCACTATCAAGAATAAGTATCCTATCCCTCGCTCGACAAGCTTATTGATAGGCTTCATGGGGCCAAAGTTTTCTCAAAAATAGACTTAAGGTCTGTTTACTACCAGATCAGAGTCAAGGAAACATATATACCCAAGACAGCTTTCAATACTCGTTATGGCCACTATGTGTTTACTGCAATGTCATTCGGTTTAACCAATTCTCCTACAACCTTAAACTGCCTAATGCAAGATATATTCCGCCTCTACTTGGATGAATTTGTGCTTGTCTTCTTTGATGACTTCTTAGTCTAGCATGGGCGTAGAGTTCTACAATCGCTGCACAAACATAAACTCTATGCCAAGAAGAGAAAATGTACTTTCTTTACTCATCAGATTGAGAATCTTGGATTCATTGTCTCCCAAGATAGTATCTCAGTAGATCCCGCCAAGGTCAAGGATATACTGGAATGGCCACCCCCTAAATCAGTCTGTGAAGTTCGTGGATTTTTGGGAATCATAAGATGGTACATGATTTTCATCAAAGATTATGCCTTGGTAGCCGCACCCTTGACGAATCTTTTGAAGAAGGATTGCAAAATAGTGTGGTTGCCAATCCATCAAGTCAACTTTAATCAACTCAAAGCCATCATTACCTCAGTGCTAGTCCTGAAACTTCTTGATTTTACCAAAGGAATTTGAGGTGGTCATTACTAATGCCAGTAGTCTAGCACTTGGTGGTGTCTTAGGACAAGAAGGAAGACCACTAGCTTATACTTCTCGCACGCTAAAGCAATATGAAGCAAATAATGCCACCCATGATTTGGATCTCTTAGCAGTCGTTCATTGCCTCAAATTATGAAGACATTAAATTCCAACTTGTAACTAACCACCACAAGAGTTTGAAGTGAATCTTCACCCAGCCTAACCTCAACATGAAGCAGAGAAGATGGATTGAAATCCTATAAGAATATAACTTTGACATCAAATTCTGCCCTGGGAAGGATAATGCGGTATCGGATGCACTCAGCTGCAAATCTTTCTTGAGTGCAATTTAGATGCCAAATGATCCCATATACTGGACAAGGTCAAAGAAGTCTCATCTCATGATCCTGATTACCAGAGGATGGTGAAGCTAGTAGAAGAAGGGGGAACTTCAGAGAAAGAGAAAAATCTAATCAAGGGGTACTTCATCCATGATGGGAGCCTTTACTTCAATCACAAGCTATGTATTTCTAAGGATCCTACTCTAAAGAAGCTAATCCTCCATGAAGCTCATGATAGCCCTCCTGCAAGGCATGCAGGCTATGCAAAAATATTGAATGCTATAAGGAGGAGCTATCATTAGGTGGGCTTGAAAAATGATGTCCTTCGGTACTTGAAGCAATGTCTCTTATGTCAAAGGATCAAAGCTGAAAGAGTCAAGATGCTTGGGAAGCTTCAACACTTGGATATCCCCCAAATAAAGTGGGAGTGCATTAGTATGGATTTTGTCACAAGTCTCCTCACTATACAAGGAGGATATGATTCCATTTTAGTGGTGGTGGACTTGCTTACCAAAGTAGCTCATCTTATACTAGCAAAGAAAACCTTTAAAGCTTATGATGTTGCCCGGTTATTCGTCAAGAAGGTCTTCAAGCTTCATGATCTCCTGAGGAGGATAGTTAGTGATCGGGACTCTAACTTCACTTCAAAGTTCTGGCAGTCCTTATTTCAGGCCTTGGGAGCTCAACTTTGCTTTAGTACAACTTATCATCCAGAGACTAATGGCCAAACTGAGAGAGTCAACCAAGTAATTGAAGACATTCTCAGAGCATATTGTGGAGGGGAACCAAGAAGATAGATTCAATACCCTCGTCTTGTAAAATTTGCTTATAATACATCTTATCATTAGAGCATAGGAATGTCACCATTCAAAACACTCTATGGGCAAGAATGTTTATCTCCTCTAAATTTCTATGATCCAACCATAAGAGTTGAGGCATCCAGAAAAATGCTTGAAGAGATGGAGGAACAGACCAAGGCGATCCAAAAAGATATTAAAGCTGCTCAAGATCGGCAAAAGCATTATGCTGACACAAGGAGGTCTGAAAGGATCTTTAAGGAAGGAGACAACGTTCTTCTACGAGTGTGACCCAAGCATAGCTCTCTGTCACTTGGAAAATATAAGAAACTCAGCCCAAGATATTGTGGGCCCTATATAGTTATCAAGTGTTTGGGTAGAAGTGCCCATAAGCTCCACCTCCCAGCACATATCAACGTCCACAATGTATTTCATGTAAGTTTGTTAAAGCCTTATGTACCTAGTCTCGATCATATTCTTGATGATGAGCAAGTTGTAATCCCAAGTCAAGGAGCCCTTGAATTGCAGCCTAGTAGGATCATAGATTCTAGAAAGGCAACTCCGTAATAAATAGAAATCTTGTACAACATCGAGTACAGTGGAAAGAGTGCCCTGAAGAGGATGCAACTTGGGAAAACGAAGCCACACTCTTAAAGGATTACCCCGAATTCATGATGAGATGACATCTTGATTTCTTTAATGGGGGCAAGGATGTAGCATGCAAATCTTCAATAATAATATATGCCTATGAATTTATAGTCTTTTGTGTTATAAAAATCAACAATTCTAATAAACGAGGTGTTTCCACTTAGAATCTTAGAATTTTGAGTCCATATTTTATCCTAATATAGGATTTCATAGCATCCAAAATAGACACCGGATCGAGCTTATACGTAAATTTTTAGTTATTTTCAGTTAAAATACGGTAAACTTAAACCTTAATAAATGCACAATTGGGTGTTCGATTGATAGACGATCTACACCCTACAACCAGGAGGAAGACACCCTGGACATTTTTGTCAGAAAAAAAATTCGCACCGCTGGGTGCTCTGGCACACATATCGAGGGGCCGACGCCCAAATTAGGGATCCTCGTCCTAAAAAGATGTCATACCCACACTCGAATGCTTGTACAATACCCGCATAAGGACCAAAAGCTAACCGCCCTAGCGTATGGTCCAGACAGACCATCGTGTGGATGCCCATGTTGCCTCTGACTCGAATGGTACATGCGTACCATAGCTTTTGCCCACGCATAGGTACCATTCATTTCCCCAGACACATGCAAGCCACAAGTCCGTGTACTTTCACCGTACATCATCCTTTGTATCCACACTTTGCTATTCCTTTCCTTGCACTCGTACCTATATAAAGCCCCCAACACCCCATGGTCAAGATACCTAACACCCTACTCTGCCCTGCGTGCGACACTCTGCATAGTGATTGTACCCGAGAGTCCGTACCCAACACTCTGTGCGTGACTGTACCCAATAGTCCTCTGCACCCCTCTTCCAAGTAAGCTCTCTTTTTTTTTTTGCCTCATCTCACCTTTGTGGGTAGAGTGTCCTTAGCTACTCTCCCACCCCCTGTGTGAATAGACTTAAGGAAGGACCTCCCTTTCTCTCCCTCTAAGTGTAGCCTTCTTCCCTGAAAATCCAATTTAAGGACACCTAGGAAATTATTCCAAGTTAGAGTTAGTAGACTATCAGAAGGTTACTCCTATTTAGAAAGGGGGGGACCTTACATCAATATACAAGTCACTTACTCTCTCTAAACCTAGGCTAATCATCTTAATCTATGTTAATCCAAGGCTTATTAGGCTAAATTGAGGCTAATCTAGATGCTACTTTCTTTCAGACAACCAATCAATAGCTATCTCAATGTCAGGGCAAGAACCGTCCTCTTGAAACACCTGGTTCAAAAATCAACCAACAATGATTTAGGTTCCGCAACTTCTCCCTAAAATATGATGCATTATGAATCCCATACCGGCAAGCAAGCTTTTGAATATTGAACATACAACACTCCCAAGCTAATACCCCAACAGAGATTACATGGCCTTGAAAGTTTTGTAACACCCGCAAACATAATGGAAAACAGTATACTCCAAGAAAGTCTTGGTGACCTTAAGAGGAGCCTTTCCCAATAATGGCCTATAAGCATCCATAAATCCTTAGAATGCATAATTCTCTCTCTCTCTCTCTCTCTCTCTCTCTCTCTCACACACACACACACACACACACACACACACATCAGAATGATAGTGATGATATGGATATAGTAAAGAAATTTGTGCACCCATGATCATGACTGCGTTAGTAATATGTTGCTATTTTATAACACAAATCACTTTTGATGGTTTGGCAATTCCTCTTAGAATTACTGATGCCAACCCACAACCATGAGTTATGTTAAGACAAAACTGATTGTAATGTATATGAACATGACATTTTATGTTCCATTTTCTTCTTCCAAGTACCCACACATGAGATAACATCTTCTTTACATTTTTGAAGACATTTGCAAGCGTGTTTCTTAAGAACACATGTCAACCATGGTTTCACACCTACCCGCATGACCTATCGTCAATAAGGTGCATTACCATCTTGCCTACTTGAATGTGCATTTATAATTTGTAGCACGATGATAAAACATATAAAGCGACCTTATCATGAGATTAATTTCAAATAGAAATGTCTATGGACTTTGTGTACGTACTTGCTTAATACTAGTAATAGAGGCCAGCCATTTTAAGTTTGGCTGGCCTAGTGTGAAAACTAGTCACGTGTACATAAGTCATTTTTTATAATAAGTAAACAATCATTCCCTTGCAATAGAATACTTGTGATCTCTTCTCTTCTCCACTATTTCTCGCCTATATGCTATTAGATTCATGCATGTTAGATGGATTTATTGCTTATATGCTATTAGATTCATGCATGTTAGATGGATTTATTGCTTATATGCTATTAGATTCATGCATGTAGATGGATGCTTGCTTTAATGGGTTTTCTTGTAGGTTTCCCTCTTCCATTTGCATCCTCCTCTTGCTCCATCTTTTATGAGAGAGAACCATCACAAAGGACTATCTATATTACCTCCATCTAGGTAAGTTGAGCTCTCCCTTCATCCCATCAGGCAGCAAGGAGCATTCCAGTCTGACAAAACAGAGAGCGACTACACAAGCTAGCGCACCCACAGTGAAGAAGTTACAACTGTGGTTCTAAGGTAAGTCCATGCCTTTGGCAAGGCTACATAAGCTCTTGACTTGAATATATTTAGTGCCAATACTGGGGATTAGCCTAGGGCTTAGCTTTGTTAGTTCAATCCAAGCTATTAGAATTACCCAATGTTGATTTAGGAGGTCATACTCCAAAAAAACATATGGTTTTGAAAAGTCAGTGGATGTGTTTAGGTTGCTGTATTTAGTTTTGATTTGAATTTTATTTGTAGTAGGTCATTCTAGTTTCATCATTTAGAAGGGGGAAACTGTGATTTTATGAGCTATTTGCAGAGTTGTGGAGCCCAAGAAGAGGCTATTTAGATTGTTATTTTTGGTTTTGATTTGAAGTTTATTTGTGCTAGAAATACACCAAAACACCATATGACATTGGGGATACGGGCATCCAGTCATTAGGTTTATAGCTAACTTGATGTGAACACTCTAGGTGTGAACAACCTCTTAGTTAGAGTCAAAAGATAGGGTTTAATGCTTATAAAAGGGTATTGTACTTGGTGGTTCATTCATATCTCATTCACTCATAATACAATCACCTTGTGTTGTACCCAACTTGCTCTTTCTTCTTCTTCCTCCTTAACCATGGAGAGATTTCATCCTCCATAGCTCCATGGTTAAACCTGTGATTGCCAACATGGTATCAAAGCCATGCTTCTATCTCTGCATAGAATCCTAGGAGTGATGGCTTCTATCTCTGCATAGAATCCTAGGAGTGATGGCTTCTATCTCTGCTGCTTTGCTGCTGCTACACTAGTCTTGCACATTCGTCCACCTACCTTCACGGAAGGCAAGCTTGATAGGATAAACTACACTCTCTAGAAATTCAAAATCAATGCCGTTCTAGACTCTTATGAGCTCCTAGAAACTATTATGGGAATGGATGCAAAACCAATGGGAAGTCCCGACCCTAACAACCCTGCAAACATGCTTTTTCCAGATGCTATAGTTCTTCGAGCATGGAGAAGGCACAATGCTGATGCACTTTGTGCCGTAACTGATTCTGTTCTCATTCTAATTCAACATACCAAGGCTGCAAAGGCTTGGATTATGCTAAGAAATCCGTATGAGACTCAAAATCAGATTGGGATTCAGAACCTGGAGAATCAGCTTACTCTACTGTAAAGTTTGTTGAAGGAGAAGCTGTTGAAGCATTTATCTCGTGGATCAAAAATTTACAAGATCAAATGGCTACTATAGGGATTACACGCACTAGTGAGGAGTTGTCTCCTCAGAGGTGCATCCAAAGTCTTCCACAAAAGTATGATAGCTTGGCTACGTCACTAAACACTCAGGGTAGAGTACCACTTTAATCATTTAATGAATTTAGTGCTATGTTACTTGAGAGGAGGAGATGTGGCTAAAGACCCATGATGGTGGTGATGCTGCATTTTTGGCCAATGCTAAAGGCAAAGGCGCAACATCTTCTTCTGATGAGAAGAAGAAGAAGCGAAAGAAGAATAAGTTTCAACAAGGGAGCTGCTATTACTGTGACAAGAAGGGTCACGTTGTCAAAGACTATTATTAGAAAGAAGCAAGATGATGAGAAGAACGGCACCTTGAAGTCTTCATGGAAGGGAAAGGAGTGATTTGAACAAGACATGTGAAGATGGAAGCAAAGATGTTCCAAAAAGAAGCCATTCACAAACAGACATAGCAACAACAAAACTATTTAGTTGCGGAAGGAACAATAAGAAGCTCCCACATAGAACTAAAAAGACTACATCAGCAAATGCCCAGAATTACCCAAGTGAACCCTTGGTTTTCATGGTAAAAATCAAAGGGACAAGGTAAACAATGCATCATCATATGCATGTGTGCGTGTTTGAGCACGGAAGATAAAAAGTTGATCTTATAAACTCCATGTGAAATAGCATGAAAAAGGTTCACGCCATGAACCACCCTACAGTCGTTCACGTCGTGAACCATTATTTGGATTTTCACGTCGTAAAAGAGTGCAAAGAGTTTCATGCCATGAAACGGTCAGAATTGCGGGCAGCCAATTATGCAATGACACATGGCTTTTCATTAAACATAGCCGCCCTGTCCGACAGATGTGTTATAAAATCAAATTTTCTTCTTTTTTTGTCACTTTGCATCGTGTGGGAGTCATGTCTTCATCATCTGCGAGCTACGTTCGTTCATCACGCATTTGCATTCAACCACCTACCAAAGCCCTTCGAGGTGGGAGCTTAACCTTTTTCTTTTTCTTTTTCTTTTTTCTTTTTTCTTTGCTTTCCTTTTTTCTCTCTTTTTCTATGATGATATCAAATTGATCATGTGAGTCCAAACATGTTTTAGAATCAATCGATTATTGAATGAATGAATGCCTATCATCTTGTGTTGGATATAAATTACATGTCATTTTTGAATATATGTAAAACTCCATCCTGAACCTATGCACGCACTGTTATAAATTCATGTGACTACAGATTCACATCCCTACAGATTCACATCTACACATTCACACCGTGCTGTTTCACGTGTGTATGTTTCATGTCATAATGTTTCACGTCTGCACATTCACGTCTGGTGATTCACGCCATGCTGTTTCATGAGTGTACATTTCATGTCTGCACATTCACGTCATGATGGTTCACATCCTACTAATTCATGCCATAGTGATTCACGTCATGGTGACTCACGCCATGTAGTTTCACGTCTGTACATTCACGTCCTACCAACTCATGTCTAGCGTTTCACGTGTATGTGTTTCACGTCTAGTGTTTCACGTGTATATGTTTCACGTCTGCACATTCACGACCCATTATTTCACGGCTGCACATTCACGCCATGCTATTTCAGGTCATGATGTTTCACATCTGCACATTCACGTCCGGTGATTAACGCCATGCTGTTTCACGTGTGTATGTTTCACGTCTCTGCACATTCACGTCCGGTGATTAACGCCATGCTGTTTCACGTGTGTATGTTTCACGTCTCTGCACATTCACGTCATGATGGTTCTCATCCTGCCAATCCACATCATGATGCTTCACATCATGCTAATTCACGCCATATTGATTCACGTCATGCTAATTCATGCCATAGTGATTCACGTCATGGTAACTCACACCATGGTGATTCACGTCATTGTGACTCACACCACCCAGTTTCACGTCTGTACATTCACGTCTCGATGATTCATGTCATTTTCATGCCTAGTAACTCAGCACTAGAATACTAATACACTACCATTCTCTCATCCAAGTTAACATACTAACACTAAATTACTAACCCAAAAAAAGGATAACTTTTCACCAATCATTCGACTGATTGTATATGATGATACAGATGTCGGTCTCCAAATCTGAAGCACGCAAGCAACCATCCACCACGCAAGCAAGCAGTGCTACGAGTTCCCCTGTCAGACACCGATTGCAAGCATATCAAGCAAGTTGAAGACCGGTTTCTTGGGCCCTTATGCCCAATCATTTCAGGGCAACCTCGTCAAGAAGAAATTCATCACACCCCATGGGAAGGTGACTCTCCAATGCCACAACCCAGAGTGCCTCCATCTATTCAAAGATGTAGAAATCAAAGAAAAACTCGATAAAGTAGGCCTCGGTAGAATGGCGGAGGTACTGTCTCGTATAGCTGACATTGATCTCTACGCCGAGTACCTAAAGACATACGACAAGCAAACAAAGAGAGGAAGGATTACAAAGGCTGATGGCACCATAGAACAGCTCCTCATCACAGAGAACTTAATCAGAGATGCCTTACAACTCCCAACTACAATGAAAGCCCACAAGCACAACATTTACAAAATGCCTATAAATGAAATGCTCAAGTGAGATTCTTACAATTCAAATGGAGCAAAATACGACAACATCAAAGATGAGGCTACAGAAAAAGCATGCAGAGCAATGTCCCTCATAATACAAATAAAGCCTATAGACAGGTACAACAGGGTGGGCCTAAATAGGATCGCAAAAGCTTATGAGGAAAAGAAGGAGGACTGGGCCTTCTATATACATAAAGAGATGGAAAACTCTTTGAAAGCCCATCAATTGATGATCAGCAATCCTTAACCTCCTCACTCAGGTACTTAACCATGTAGCAAAGAGGCCTCTGAAAGAGCCTGAACTAGAGGAGAACATGCAGCTAGCGCTCATCCCCGACCAACCTAAAGAAGCTACTGGCATGTTAGAAGAGGGGCAGGTAGTATTAATGGAAACACAATATCTCATTAAGAAAATCAAAAAAGACCGCAAAAAGAAAACAGAAAAAAAGATGAGAGGAATACTTGTGGACGTAGTAGCAGAATCACAACAACTGGAAGCAGCAATAACAATAGAAATACGCACATACCAAGAGGCCCTTCAACAAACGATACTTGGCCATACTGTGCAGGAACCACAGCAACAACTCACCCCTCCAGCAAGACCGTACAACTTATCTTTAAAGACCTATCTCCTCTCAAAGATTCACACCCACCTAGCAAATACACCAACAGAGGCAATTGAGGAACCAGCATAAAGGACCAAAGCTGCGGAGGCACGAGTAGTAGAAGAAGTAACAATCACAACACAAGAACAGGAGGCTCCCCCAGAGTCAAGTAAGAGACAACAAATGCTAGAACCTTCTAGTCCAAGTAAAAGGAGGCTCCTTCATGATCCACTTAAAGAATTGGAAGCTGAGTCAAGTACAAACTGGAAACAAGAGCAAAAGGTATGGCATTGCCACCTATTAACAACACACATGTTACACGACAGGAATGCCACCCTCTGGAAGCAGCTGAAAGATGCAAATACACAAGTGCAAAACGTAAAAGCAAATCTTGAGGCAGTAGAGTCAACTCACAGGGAGGTTATCATGAAGAGCTTAAAGGCTACAGAGGTACAATTCCTTAGAAAGTAATAACCTTGTCTTAAGCCAAACAATTGTACAGAAGATTAACGAAAATGCTAACTCAAACGCAAAACTAGAGCAAGCAAAGGATCAACTTCAAAAAGAGATCACCCACACACAAAACCTCACAACTCTACATGCTCGACAAATCAAGGATTGCCAAGATAGTGCAAAGGCTAATGAAGATGTGCTTCACCAACAAATCGAGCTACTAACAGCCCAACTCAAGGAGCAAGAAAGAGTGCAGTCTACAATAGGAAAGAGAACAAGCAAATAAAGCATATGCAGAAAAGATTAAGGCCCTCAACAAAATTATCAGTGCAAACCAAGTAGAGGCACAAAAGAATGAATTGGAGAATCAAGAATCCATATCACAGCTTACAGTGCAACTACAAGACACTCAAAGATTGGCGGCACAAGGGCTCAATTAGATTACTGAAGCACAACAAAGGGAAGCCACTGTTCGGCGAGCACAAGAAGATGTAACAAGGATATTTGAAGAGATGGATGCTGAAAGAATGATCCAAGAAATGACCATCTCAAATCACCTCAGCAATGCTAACGCTCACCTGTAGGATCTGGCATGTCAGCTATAGCGGCACAAGAAAGGAGTCTACGCCCAGAGCCAACAGATGATATTTGAAGAGATGGATGCTGAAAGAATGATCCAAGAAATGACCATCTCAAATCACCTCAGCAATGCTAACGCTCACCTGTAGGATCTGGCATGTCAGCTATAGCGGCACAAGAAAGGAGTCTACGCCCAGAGCCAACAGATGATATACGTATCCTCCTTGAGCGCGCCTCGGAGTTAGGCCAGCTGTGCCAGTAACTCCTCGGGCCCCTCCTCACACTCTTACTTTATTTTTATCTATACTAACACTCTCATTACTTTAGTATGATATAAACTTAGCTGAAGATATATGCCTAGGTGAATTAACCCTAATTAAACAAAATACTAATAAAGATGCTGTCCCAACCATCATCATGGGCATTTTGAGGGGGGACCTTGTGTTAACTAACCCTCAAGACATATTCTTCTACCCCTTGCATCCTATAGTTCTAAACCTCCGTAGTTGGTGTCATGTGCTCCAAAATTCCAAAATCCTAGACAACAGTATTGACAAACTCGACCTGTTTGTTCTAGATGGCACACCAGAGACGCTAGCCAACTACGAGGTGGTTGCAAATACTTATCAATGGTTAATTATTCATAGGTGGCTGGAAGTGTACAATACTCACCAACATTTGAATCTCTGTGAGTCCACATTATATCACCCTGTCGGCATCCTTAAACTCTATACTAATATCCACAAGCATTTAGAAGCTATGCTCACCATTGTAAACTATAATTTTGATGCCACTCACATCAACTACCTGGATATTGATAATGAAGAAATTCCTAAAATACAAAACTTTTTTAAAGCTCATAAGCCTAGCCACCCACCCCCTAGCACTGGTCAAGGTCAAGAAGAAGAAGGTCCCTCTTCAGTTTCAAAATCCACTTACCCTATATATTCTAATATAGCCAGTAAGCTTCTCGATCCCTATCCTAGCGTGCCACCTACTAACTCTTCCCAAGCTGACTGTATTTACTCTTGTTTCTCTCTTCTAGAGTTAGATTTTCCCACTAACACTCTCGCCCCTGAGGAGGTATTGGCACCTAACCCATCTCCACCCTACGGCAACCTTAGGACGTATGCGATCTCACTCCACATGATAATATTGCGCCTTACACTGAACATAATGTCTTGGATTCTTTGATAGCTACAGAGTACGAGGAGTTTATTTGAGCAGGCAATCCACTTTTAAAGCCAAAACTCATGTTCAAAGTACTCATGCAGATTGCTCCATTAGACCCTACCCACCAGATCATGCTAGAAGCATACTCTGCAGTCACACCAAACAAGGCAACATTGTGTACCATACCCTCTCCGTGCCCCACATCCTGACTTAGAAGAATTATTCCCTTTGGCTAGAGAGGATACATTGTGGGCAAATGTCACAAAACGCACAAGGCTCGCCAGCCCCCATTTAGCTGACTTGCTGGAAATTCACATTGTCACATTCATGATGATCAGCTACTATTATAGAAGATGGAGAAAGAGACATCATGTACATACTAGAGGTGGTTACGCCACCATCATCACTAATGAAGAACAGCCACAACTAACAGATTTTGGAATCAAGCCTACATGGAGGAAGGCGTTTTTGTCAGTTCCAAGAATACAGCAGAGTATACATGAGCGCACCACCAACAATGAGAGTAGATCCATTGTACATGCCTATCAAGAGAAGGTGGACGCCCCAATGGAATTCCAAGAGCACTCCCATGTTTGTTATAATTTCCCTATCTTTACACCAGCAACATTTTACCATATTCAAGAACAAAGACAGCAAATGCTGACATGGATCAGAGCATGGAGAAGGATACGCGATCCTGATATTGTTGCAAGTGTCAAGTTTATGAAATTGTTGGTGGTACTAATAGACCAACCAAAAGAAACCTATGATGGCTTTGAAGCACAACACCTGAAGTTCGATATGAATCAAGGGCCTTCAGACAAAGGAATGCTGCTGTACTACCACCGATTATTACGATGTCTTCCAACCTACATGCACATTACATTTGAAGACATGGTAGACACTGGATTTTGGAAGTCACACTCAGCATTCTATCGCACTCTGCGGGAGCTCCAGTCCTCCAGAGACAAAATTTCTACCGACATGAGTTTAGGGACCAGTTCTTCCAACCTCGGTAACAGGTTCTGAGGACAAAACCTACATCAGGAAGGGGGGAATGTTAATCCCATTTGGATTAACAACATGATCCTCAATTGAGGACATTAATAAGTGTCATGAAAAGACACTATAAAGGTTATACATTATGAGATATTGGCCACCGAAGGCCTAGTAAGTAAGTTTTGGGCGCCCAAGTGTGAATAAAGACTAATTGTATATAAGGCATTTTCTTATAATGAAAAGGACATAATCCCCTTTGTGCTATTGAGAGCTCTCCCTTGTGCTATTGAGAGCTTTCCCTTTGTGACTTGAGAGAGAGAGAGGAGTGAGAGAATTCTAGCATTGTGCCTCTTTCATTCTTGTGTACTTATGCTTGTATGAAAGAGTGAGAGAGAGTGTGATTGGTCTATGTGATGGTGTGAGTGACTCCACGATGACAATGTGGAGGTGAAGCTTGGAGTTTGGAGCTTGACAAGCGAGCTTGGAGGCCTCAAGGGTCTCGAGATCGAAGCATTGGTATGTACCACGACGGTTGTGTTCTATTGCTCATCCATTAGGTGAATGTGTAGAGTTCCCTCTTGGAGGTGTGGTAGCCCATAACACCTTCCTAGAGCTCTTCAGAGGTAAGTGATGGTGGTTTTTTTGGCATTGTAGCTTGTGGTACCTATTCCTCTAGTATGCTTTCTGGAAGAATTGGAAGATCTGCTGCATGACTCAGCACCTTGGTAATAAAGCAAGTATGGATTGCATACTTTGGATTGGAGCACCTTCAAAGTAGTTTTCCATTTCTTTGTGAATGTACCAAGCCCATAATGAAAAATAGGTAGAGGGAGAGGAGACACACACACAAGAGCAAACCCTAATGTATTATCAAACCCTAACCATGGAGGGAAACCATCCCTTCTCACACAATGCATAAAGCCATAATCCATAATCTACAACACACTACATGTGTTGTGTCCACACAATGCTAACCCTAGCTAATGTCCCCACACACTATGACCAGCTGGACACGGTCATTTGTCTCACACATGTTACTACGTAATATGCTAGCACATAGTGCAACTGGCACAAGCTGACATCGAGGTTGAATCTCAACATCCCCTCTCAAGCTCATAATGTACTGCCACATAGATGAAGATGTAGATGAGGTTGGGCTATCAAAGCTCTCAACACTCCCCCTCACGCTCATCCCATGTACTCCCAACATAGTACGGAAGTACTCAAACTTCTCCCTGCTAAGTGGCTTTGTAAAGATGTCGATCACCTGCTCTTCAGTCTTCACATAATACTGCAAATCCACTGTACCATCCAACACTTTCTCTCTAACAAAATGATAGTGGACCTCTATATGTTTGGTCCGCGCATGAAAAACTGGATTCTTAGCCAACTGTATGCTGCTCATGTTGTCACAATGAATTACAACCTTGCCATCAATAGGCTCACCTAAATCAGCCACCAAGAGACTCTTTAACCATACTCCTTCACATGTAGCAATGGCTGCACCCCTGTATTCAGCCTCTGTAGTACTACATAAAGCAATAGTAGGCTGCTCCTTATTGCTCCAACTCACCACTGCACTGTCATACGAGCTACCTGCCCAATCTGCGTCTGTGTAGCCGTGTACATCCAAGCCTTTAGCATGCTCATAAAGAAGACCATAATGTGCAGTGGTCTTTACATATCGCATAATGCGTCTCACTGCATCCAAATGAGGTTTTCTGGGGCTCTGCATAAATTGGCTTACTAGCCCCATAGCATAACTAAGATCCGGGTGTGTGATAGTCATGTAAATAAGACTGCCAACCATCTTTCTATACATTCTGCTCCAAAGGTGTACTCATTGGCTTACACCCTGTCATCCCATATTTTGCCAACATATCCAATGCATATTGGCATTGCACTAACCATGTCCCTGCATGGTCTTTGATCACTTCAATCCTAATAAAATATCTCAATTCACCCGTCTTTCATATCAAATTGCCCACTCAATGCCTTCTTGACATGCATAACATCTGTAGCATGATCTCCTGTGACAATCAAGTCATCCACATAGATGACAAGACAATCCCATGATTTGTTTTCTTTACATAGAGTGAAGAATCTGCTGAAGAGACCTGAAGTCCAAGGGAGATAAGATATCGGCTTATCTTATCACTCCAAGCACGAGGTGCTTATCTTATCACTCTAAGCACGAGGTGCTTGCTTCAAACTATATAATGCTTTCCTTAATCTGCATACATGAGTGGGGTACCTTGGGTGTATATATCCTTCTGGCTGTGCCATATAAACTTCCTCTTGTAAATCACCATTTAGAAATGTATTTTTCACATCCATTTGATGCATTTCCCAACCATTTGTTGCAGCCATAGCAATGACTGCTCTCACTGTTTCCATCTTTGCAACTGGACTAAATGTTTCATCAGGGTTTGTGCATAACCCTTAGCTACCAACCGCACTTTATGGCGCTCAATGGAACCATCTGATTTGCATTTCACCTTATAAACCCATTTGCAACCAATGACATTTTTGCCTTGTGGTAAGGCAACCAAATCCCATGTTTCATTATGAACCAATGCATCCATCTCAACATCCATTGTCTTCTCCCATACATGCTTCCCAATAGCTTCTGTATAGCATGTAGGTTCCACATGCTTCACCAAAGAGGTCATATATGCATAATGCATAGCAAAGTCATGATATGTCAACCTGTCAACTGGATACCTGACCCTTTGGGACCTCCGCAATGCATGTGGATCACTCTGAACACCTATCACTCTAGCATGTGGAGGCACATATCTATCCTACCTTGCACCACCTTGTGTGCGTAAAACTAGTATGCCAAGTTCCTCATCCAACCTTTCTGAACTTGACGACTCATAACCTGTAATGCCAACTCCTTCAACCTTCTTTTTCCCTTTATCCACAGCACTACTCCCAGTGCTCACACTCTCATGTCTCAAGCATCCTGACCATGGACGTATAGTGCTACTCTTAGACTCTGCTGGCCCAGACATAGAAATAGAACTTGCTTGTGGCAAGTTCACATGCACATTAGCATCAACGGAATCAATGACACCCTCATCCTTTGCCTTGTACCAACTATCAAGTTCATCAAACACCACATCTTGCGAGATAACCACTTGCCTAGTATGTGGATTGTAATATTTATATGCCTTGTGGTCCTGTGCATACCCACAAAAATGCACTTTTTTGCCTTAGGATCCAACTTCCTCCTTCTCTTATCTGGCACATGCACATAAGCTATGCACCCAAACACTTTGAGGTGTCCAATGTCTGGCCTAAAACCTATAAGACGCATCTCAGGCGTACTTCCATGTATGGCTACTGTGGGTGTCTTATTAAGTACATACACCACTGTGGCACATGCTTTTGTCCAATAATAATCTGGCATGCTCTTTCCATTGAGCATTGCCTTGGACACATCACAAATGACTCTATTTTTCCTCTCAGCAACACCATTTTGCTGAGGTGTGTACCTACAAGTTAGCTGCCTTCTTATGCCATGCTTTCTCTAGAAATTCTCAAAAGCATGTGAGGTGTATTCACCACCTCCATTTGTCCTCAAACATTTTATCCAAGAGCCATATTGCTTCTCTGCAAAAGCTTTGAAGTCCATAAACTTTCCCAACACTTCACTTTTCTCTCTGAGAGTAAATCCAAGTCATTCTACTGAAATCATCAATGAATGTCACATAATACAAGTTGCCTTTAATGGATGGGTTTTGTGCAAGTCCCCATACATCACTATGAACTATCTCAAGTGACCTGCTACTCATGTTGCCTTCTTTAGGAAATGGCAACCTTCCTTGCTTTCCAAACTGACAAGCATCACAAACATGCATATTCTCATCATACTTGAATCTAGGCAGCCCACTAACAATGCCTCTTGCCTGCATGTTCTTTAACCTTTGTATGTTCACATGTCCAATCCTTTTTTGCCACATGTCAATCCTGTACCACATTTCGGCTTTTAGAGAACATGACTGATTTCAACTCAGGAATCCCAGCATCCAACTTAAATAACCTACCTTCTTTCTTGCCATTGGCAATGACTTTACATCCATTTTGAAATCCTCAACAAAGCAACCATGCTCGTTGAAACGAACCTGTAAACCCTGTTCCACCATTTGACCACAAACTTTTTGTAATAGAAGGCACATACAAGACATCTGCCCCATAAACTTTGTTTCACCATTGTGCATAACCAATGGTACACTTCCAACATGTGTGATAGCATGTTGAGTATCATCTCCTATCTCCACATAGCCTTTCACATCCATAGGCTTCATATGCTCAAACCATTTGCCATGACAAGCCATATGGTTTGATGCTCCAGAGTCCATATACCAAGTGTCATCATTGTCACCATTTGCCATCATAGATCCCATGACATGTTTCATGGCAAACAAGTGATTTGCGCTGCCATCATTTCTGCTTGATGCAAAATTTTCACCATTTGCATAATTTCCACCATGTTGTGCTCTACTCCCTCTCAAATCATTTTGTTTGCGGAAACAATCACGTGCCATATGACCAAGCTTTCCACAGTAATGGCATTCCACATTTTGCATAGATGCTTGTTGGCCTTGCCAATGTCCTCTACCACGAGGATTACCTCTGCCTCTCTGAGGTGTATATCCACGACCACCCCTAGCACCATATGTAGGCTGAAAATTCTGTTGTGGTGACCCATCCTGCCATCCACGACCATTACCACGACCTCGTGATGCAAATCTCCCCCTGCCTCTAAATCCCCTTTGTGAATAGAAAGCCTGATTTTTACCATTATCATCATGGCTAGTAGATGCATCATGAAAAGAGTCACTGGGTTTGATTTCCTCAACAAGCAAGATTAAAACCAACTCATCAAAATCTGGTAAACCTGTACTCCGAACAAAAATAGATGTATCAAAAGACTTGTACTCCTTGCCAAGACCACGCAAAGTAATGTCTACCAAATCATCATCTGGCATGGGGGCATTGATAGTTGCCAATGCATCTGCATACTTCTTTATCTCTTGTACATAATCATGGATACTCCTTCCTTTACGCTTCACATTATGAATCTGTTGTCTCCAACTAAGACTTACGAGCACTAGTATCTGTATCAAACAGCTTTACCAAAGTATCCCATGCATCCTTGGGATTCTCAGCATCATGTATATGTATGAGTATAGCATCCGAGATACATATAGACAAGTAATGCAAAACTTTGTATGCTCTCTCTGACCATTTCTTATGAGCTACAACCTGTTGTTGTGTAGGTTGTTGGGGTCGTTCCGGCTCTGGCTCCGCACCTGTAACAAGGTTCCAAAACCCTTTTCCTTTCAGAAAGCTTTTAATCCTATACTTCCATGCCTGGAAGTTCTTTCTATCCAACTTCTCACCCACAATCTATAATGGGTTGTCTAACATATTTGCCCAATGTTTACAAATGCACACGTCCAAATCTGTAAATGAGCCTTCTTCAGCTCAACCACACTCTAATAAGTGTTCCAGATACTCCAAAGTACTCAACAAACTTCACTGTTTATGTAGAAAATCAAACTGATTGCATTCAAATTGAACTGGCATACACAGTCCAAAGTACCCTATTTTGGCACGCTTTCTAAGGCTTCAGATTGCAATGTAGTGGTTGAATCAAGTGTGGATAACTTGCATTGACACCTCAACAAGTTCAATGTTGCATATCAACACCAACCAAGGTGCGTACATACCAAATTTATCAAATCCCCTTCTCTGTTTTGAGAAAAACCAGTAAAACCAAAAAAGACCAATAGTAAAAGTGCTCTAATTCCTTTGATTCTTGTCCAAATCAAGAGACCAAGCATTCATTAGCTTAGCATTGATGTCTACTAGCTCCATGTAAAAGGAATTAGACCAATTGTTTAAGTTGAGAGAGTAATTAGGCATGTACACAATCCATCAATGAAGTGATTTTTAAAAACAGCTTTAATTTCATCCACAATGGACATCTCTTCTCTGTTTTTGTTTTAGGACTTCAAACCAATGAATTTCTACTCCACTAATATGCATCAACTTTGCTCCAAATTCAATGTAGGGCTTGCACGTGAGTTGCCAATACATTCCCATTTGCCAGATACATGATTCTTTGTTAGATTTGCAACTATTTGCCTCATACATTCACCACACTCAAGCTTCAATGGAGAGCTTACAAAATAAAAAAAACTCCTTTGCTTTGGGCAACTCAAATCTGTTGTTGTTTGTGTTTTTGCACCTGCAATCTGCTCAAGGATGTTTAGTAGTCCTTACCTGGTAGGCCAAGCTCTCAGATTTAATGAAAATCGGTGTGCTCCAAGCTTCACAGCTCCAATGGCAAGCTTCACAGCTTTTCTTCACAGCTTCTTCTCCAGGCTCTGATACCATGATGAAAAACAGGTAGAGGGAGAGGAGACACACACACAAGAGCAAACCCTAATGTATTATCAAACCCTAACCATAAAGGGAAACCATCTCCCTTCTCACACAATGCATAAAGCCATAATCCATAATCTACAACACACTACATGTGTTGTGTCCACACAACCCTAGCTAATGTCCACACACTACTATGACCACCTGGACACAGTCATTTATGTCTCACACATGTTACTACCTAACATGCCAGCACATAGTGCAATCGGCACAAGCTGACATCGAGCTTGAATCTCAACAACCCAATCATCTTCTTTCTCCTCATGCACTTTGGCTATTCTGTTTAGAGGCACTCTATTATACCTGTCGACTGGCTTGACCTGCATAATTAAAGACATTGCTCTCTAGGCTTTTTCTGTCACTTCATCTCGTATATTCTCATATTCTGCCCTGTTTGAATTATATGAACTCCTTTGAAGCATGGCATCCAAGGGCATATTTTCAAAGTTGTGAGAATGTATCTTGATTGGTGGCGATAGCTACAAAGCCTCACAGATCAATTCTTCAGAGAGGACGACCTGTTCAGTGGTGCCATCTGCCTTTGTTACATGTCCCCTCTTAGTTGCCTTGTCATAGGATTTCAAATACTCTACACACAATTCTGTGTTGATTGTGTGGGGGAGGCATTCAACCATTCTTACCAACCCTACCTTCTCTAGCTTATCTTTGACTTCCGCATCCTCCAAAATCTACAGGCATTCCGGCCTATGATACTGTAGGGCTATCTTACCATGTACTTTTTGCACATCCTTGCTGATTATGGAGCCCTTGTACATCTGTGCATACTGCCCAAGATAACTGATATTTGGACCTCTCAGTTCCCTTTTCCTTCTATCCATAGGTGAACCTGTGGTACTTGCCTGTGTGAGACGGCTGGAATCTCCTCAACTTTTGGTTTTGGGGTTACGGAGGACGATATCTATAACAGTGATAAGAGAGTCAGTCATAATAATGACTGGAGAGAGCATGTGGTCTTCTCCCCTTTTTATTTTCTTTTCTTTTCTTTTTTTAATGATAGTGTGTGTGTGTGTGTGCGTGCGTGTGCGTGGGTGTTAGTGGGGTGAGCAATAACAAGGTGTAGAATACATGACGATTCAGCCTAGAAGGCTTAAGCCAGAAGGCTTAAGCCGTGAGAGTGCAGGATCTTATCCCGTGAAGTTGTAGAGTTTTAACCCGTGAGACTATTAGCATGTGAGATGCTTAACTCGTGAGATGGTTAACTTGTGAGATGGTTAAGCCGTGAGATGCTTAACTCGTGAGATGGATTAGCCCGTGAGATGCTTAGCCCGTGAGATGGTTAAGCCGTGAGATGCTTAACCCGTGAGATGGTTAAGCTGTGAGATGGTTAAGCCATGAGATGGCTTAGCCCGTGAGGTGGCTAAGCCGTGAAAGTGCAAGGTTATAACCCGTGAGATAGCATGTTTTAACCTGTGAGTTAGCAGGGTTACCCTGATGATTTTTTTGATTTTTTTAAATGATACTATGGATAAGCAAGGGCATGATTTAAATATTTGGACAAAGATGCAGGAGTGTGTAGGTCCATCCTAAGGATTGGAGTGGATGCCATGAAATAGCAGACTGCTATTTCACAGGGAAAATCCATCGCCAAGAGTGAAACATTTTATGCACATATACACAACATAGCAACAACACACAGACGTATGATGGGTGAACATATACGTATGATGGGTGAACAGATTCTTGTTAGGATAGTCTGCTATTCGATGAGGTCCACCGCAACCAAAACATTGTAGTGGCCCCCTTCTCATATTTGAGTTTATGTCTTTACCTTTCCACTGTACCATGGTTTGAAACACTGGTAGTACTGGTGTGTTATTTTGTAAGACAAAATTCTGGCGCAATCTCCGTGGCCTCCTCATAGTACTCACTATTGATTTCTACCTCACGCACCATCTCACCCCTCATCCGATGGCTCCTCAACCAATACTTGGTTGATTTTAGCCTGGTGTTGGTTGTGACAGTAGAACAGGTGGCAGTAGAGGCGACATATCCTGTATGCAAAACATCCCTCTTGGTAAATAGGATGGATTTGGCTTGGCCTCCAGCCGCAATGATTTGCACTGGTGGTGCTAGTAAGGCCACTGGCATTCTGGGTGCCGGCAATTGTGCTACAATTTGGAATCTCGGATACCTACACATGGAAGTGTCATGGTTCCCTAATTTCACACAATGAGCACAATAGAGTAGTGGCCTTACTCTTAATTGAGGGAATGCGATAGTGGTGTGATTCATTCGTCGGCCCACAGAACATCATAGCAGACCTCTTCGAGGGTAGAGATGAGCATGCCCATGCCCTGATGCTTCTCTTCCATCCTTGACTTTTATTTTATCTAGTATAGCAGCATTACTGAGTTTGTCCACAATCATGTTCCCAACTTGTTTGCTCCGGGTTCCTGTTTCTTGGTGACTCGAAACTTGCGATGTTGTTGCTACAGAAGCTGCCTTGACATCTTTAGGTTGTGGCAATTCAAGCATATTGTCTTCATATTCGATTGCCAACTTACAGCATGCATCCACCAGAGTAGCTGGTCGGGCGAATACTAGATAATCATGCATTTTATGATCTCGGACTCCTCTCCGGAAGTAGGGAAATAACTGATCATCAGTTAGCCTCTCCCATAGCTTACATCTTGAATTTAAGTGCTTGAGCCGGGATACATAGTCTCACATAGACTCATTTTCTTTTTGTTTGATATTATGCAGCTGTGCCACAGGACTCTATCTGTCACCACTTCAGGCAAAGCTTGGCGCACGAACACATTCTTGAGCCAAGTGAAGTTGATCTTATCTTCTGGCTTTAAGGTTTAAAACCAGTGATGAGTCTTTCCTTCTAAGGTCAATGAAAAGGCATGAATCATGATCACGTCACTCACTGGCCCACAGGTTTCACATGTGGATTCAAAGATCTCAACATGTTGAATCGGGTCCCCATCCCCTGAGAACTTTTGTATAATTTTCTTGCACTTTCATGTGTTAAGCTCCCGTGTCGACATAGTGAAGATTGGGTGTAAATTACCTATCCAAATGCTCCAAAATGATTGTGCTAGTAGTAAGGAGTGTGATGCAAGTTCAAAGAACAGCCAATGGCTCCTTATTTTTGTGAGCTCACCAATGCAAGTTCAAAGCACAGCCAATGGCTCCTCTCATCATTGTTGGGGACTTTTGTTTGACCAAACTTATGTGCTTAGAAGAATAAGCGATGACACCAAGGAAGCACCAAGGGGGGTTTTGAACCCAGGACCTCCTGGTCCTAGGCAAACACCTTCACCAATTGAGCTATCACCTCATTGGTCGTACGTGGCAGTTTTTAAAAACATTTTGGGCCAAAAAAAAAATCGTAAGCCGTGCCGATTTTAGTCGTCTCCACACGTTGGGGACACGCAAGTAGGTGAGGATACATGCACTCTCTTGTTTAACTTATGTGTGTGTTCTATCGCACGATACGCACATACTTTCAGTACTAACAACTTAGCAGCGAGAGATGATGATGATGCACTGCCATCCGCCGATCACACCACCATTGCAAAGCCAAAGTATGATAGCGAAGGAGATATGTTGACAGATGGAGATCTTAAATCTTCATCATGTGATGGTGATGAAGTGGATTAATCATTGAGCGCTCTGCAATGTGTAGTGAAATAGTGACACTAGTGACTAGAACTATTATTTTTTTAGTAAACTGTCTTTTAACTTTTAAATTTTGATTGATTGCTTATAGTATGTAACCTATGGCATTTGAATCATGGATACTGAATGTTTGAGTGATTCCATTTCTTGAAACCTATTTATGCTTTTGTTTACTGATAGCTCTCATTTTGGTAATTGTGTTGTTAGAAATGAATTGTTTTTCAAATTTAAAGTTTGCAGCTTTTCATTCACTTATATATATATATATACACTATATACACTTATATATATATATATACACTATATAGTATATTTTTTAATGTTTTTATGTATATTTTCGACCATAAATCTCCGTGGGGAGTTATTTGACCCATCTAATTTATCCTCTTTGGAAAGAATACCAAACAAATCATTTGCAGAGTTATTGGCCATATCTGACTACTGTTGAATTTGAGAAGGAAAGATGTTACTTGAACTCAAGTTAGTAGATTCTATAAATCAATCTATAAGTTGCTGAAAAAGTATCCATAGAATCAGACGATCCGAGAAATAGAATCGGATAATCCGAGAAATAAAATTGAATCGGATGATCCAAACAAAGTAGAATCGGATGATCACAGAAACTAGAATTGGTGAAGTAGAATCATCGAGAGAAAGGATCACCGAGGAAGCATCGTTGAAAAGTAGGATCAAAACGATCCCAAGAAACGATCCAAGAGTTGGGCAATTCTATCCACCACATGGCGCTTACAAAAGAAGCGATAGGAAAAGTGGAATAAAATCCCGTCAAAACGAAACAATCCGATTGTGAAAAGTAGAAAAGCTAATCAAGTTGTAAAGAGTCTCCTTCACAGTACAATGAGAAAGAGAGCTTCAGTGGAAGCTACTGAGATAAAGACCAAATGAAACAAGCTATTGAAAGCTTGAACACAAGCTATAGAAGCTTGCACACATTGTAGAGAGAAACACTAGAAAGCAAGCTATGAAAAAGCTTCGCTCTAATACCCCTGTGATCTCGCAAAATTGGAGAGCCAAACTTACACACACACAATGCTCAATGAAAAGAACACAAGGGTGTAGAGTGTGAGAGAGAACGGCCAGCTCAAAGGAGAGAGAGAGAAGCTCTCTACAAGTACAAAGAGAAAGTACAAATAAGCAAGCAACTCTAAAGTATGAGTAACATTGCTTGTATACTAGCTAACCCTAAAGTACCCCTTCACATGTGGATGGCCATGGAAAAAAACCCAATAGGACAAAAGTGCCCATGGCATAAGTGCATGACCTCAAGGGGAAGCACAACCTGATATCTAACAGTGATGGATGATATTTTAGAGGGATTAGTAGGGAGATGAAGCCCACAATGTATCATTTTCCAAGGGGCACTATTTTTAAGGAAAACTATGCGAGAATGGAATCTTTGATGTGTTACTTCCCTCAAGGGCCACTAATTTATTTGGACCTACAAGCTTTCTTGATGATAAACATGCTTCCATATTTTTACAAACTCTTAAACCCAAAGTCTTTCAATGTGGTCATAGACATTCCAAACTAGTGCTCGTGGACTTAACTTTAATGTTTCTAAGATCCATACAATGTACTCTTGGGGTTGCCTATGCACTTTAATTTGGATGTAGCTTGTGTTGAACAAGTCTTTTAAAAGCTCAAGAAACTTGCATGCTTGATTCCTTTTATTAGAGAGAATTACTCTAGAGTTCGTAAGTCCTTTTGCATACACAAATGTATTTTCCAAAAGAGGCATCACTTTTCAACCATCTTAGATATGGAACATGGAAGGAGATTCTTTGGTAAAGGCACAGCTTACATGGTCTTGCAAAATGGGATTTAGGAGCTTATTCTCACATATCAAATCCCACCGCTTATATGATGTTAGCTAAGTTTAAGTTTAGGAGACAAAACCAACCCATATTGTCAACCCTATTTGATAAAATAGACAAAAGAGGCTATAAGAGTATCAGTGGGAATGCACAAAGACAGGACATGCTCGCTTGTAAGAGTGGGAAAGGGAGCAATATGAGCAAAGAATTGAACAAAGACCAACAAGTTCTAGACTCAACTCATTCATGAGTCATGACCATATGTATTTGCAAGAAACCTCTTGTTTTTTATAGCATACATCCTCAACTAATTTTCATTGAAAAAAACAAATTCCTCCTTTGCCTTGCCTAGAGTCAGAGCTTCCTCATGTGATGAAGGCCTTCTAAATCCCCTTAAATTGTGTCTTACCTTTTAAAACATAACTATTCACCTTTTTTTTGGCCCCATTGCATGCATCTACAACAACAAAACTCAAGGCTACTCAAGAAAACCATGGTTTTTTTTTCCATAAAAGCAAAACCATGGTTTTGAAACACAAGCCATTGGAAATACAACACATGAGGGCATTGATTTCTTGTTTGTTTGTGCTTCCAAATGTCGACGCTTGGGGGGGGGGGGGGGGGGGGGGGGGGGCGGGGGGAAAGAAGTACCTCTTCCATAAAATAGAAGCACTCCCAAAGAACTACAATGGGATCCCCCACAATAGCCATACCCATGAAAAAAAACCTTCCCAATGGGGAAAGACTCTTCAAAATAGAAAGAGGATAGCAGTGTTTTAAGCAAGAAAAAAACAAACTCGAAACATAGTCAAGCACACTTGCTTTCAATTTTTTTTATTTTTTACTTTTTTTAACACAATTCCATTTATTTTTGTGGGTTATATTAGTCCCTTAGTCCCTGATTACAACTCTCCATTGGCAAACTCTACATTGACTGGCTTCCATTCCGAACTTCTGATTCTCATGAGGCAGCAACAGCATGAGCCCCAAAAGTCTGAGCTCGCCCTGCTACCACCAGCAGCAAGCTTCCATTTCAAAAGCCTCTCACAAACATACACGAAGCATGACGCATTCCAAGCTACAAGCGTCACTGAGCCCGCCCTTATACCACCACCAGCAAGCCTCAATTTCAAATGCTTCTCACATCCACACACGGAGCATAACGCATTACAAGATGGATTAATTATCTTAATGAAATCCCAGACAGACTCTAATGATGCCGCCTCCTGGCTACAGTCTTGATTTGCGCATCAGCCGTCTGAGTGAGGATCAAGGCAGCATAAGGTATTAAGCCAGCCCTGCACAATTAATCAGGTCATTGAAGTGAGAAAATGCAGGTCCTTCACAGAGCTAAGATTTTCTTTTCTTTTTTTGATTTTAAAGGAAACCCATAAATAAAATCTAAATCAGGAATGCTCCTACTTGAATGATTAGTGTAATAAGGGGAAGAGAGCAAGCAAACACTATGATGGGGGGGATAATCACACCCAGAGGCAATAGCCTACCACCTATGCGAGCATGGTATAAAGAACTGAAGGAGCATTACTGCCCAAGAAGCCTGGGAAACAAGTTAACAACACAGCACTAAAAACCCCTGTTTTGGGCAGGCTTCTAGAACTGTACCAAAACAGGGCCTCAAGTGCCAAGCAGGCCAAAAGAGTTCACTAATACTTTTCACAAGGTCACGGGATCAGATGCAGGCTGACCAGCTGACCAACAGAGCAGTGACAGTTTTGCCCGATAGATAGCCCCCAACTCGAGTGTTCCTTCCTCAGCCTTCATATGAACATTGCACACAGATCCAAGCGAAGAAAACAGGAGTAAAGGCAGCCCAAATGCTGCCCAAAACACAATTTTGGCAGTCTATAACTTCCAGTCTACAGCAGATTCCTTGCATCTGGGAGGGACTGCTCTGCTCTCCCAGCTTCCTTTGTCAGGGAACAGCAACTTTCCACTGTGTCTGTATGTGAGTGACTCCTTCTCTATCTTTCACTTATTCCTACTACTGTCTGTACATGAGGAGAGACTTTGGGCAGAGCATAAGCTGGGAGGACCCTGGACACACCTGTTGGGTATATCAGAGTCTCAGTGTGTGTACCCGTGTGTCTGTGTGTGAACAGCCCCTAAACAGGCTATTGTTCTTGTGTATGTGAACAGTCACTTATGCGAGTAAGAGTGTGTGAACCCACTCTTAAGAGTAGACATAAGCTTTGATGTCACTTAGAGGAGCCTCTAAGGCTATAAAAGCATTGTATTTGGTGAAGCTTCCACTTCCCTTTCGGTTGTGGTGTAGTTCATCTCTGCTTCATTGAGCTGTTGACTCTACCCTCCCTTACTTGCTTTGCCGTATGTGGTGGCACTGGTGCTGCGAGCTCTGCCAATCGCCATCTTCTGCCCGCTCAGCTCCGCTGGTGCCAACTTCGCCCACCACTCATAGTAGCGGCTCAAGTGCCCAGGGAGCAACCACCGCCGCTGACTACCGCCTGTCTCCTCTGCCCAGCCTGAAGCGCCGCCACCCTCTGGACACCAGCCAGTCCCTCTGCGCCTCTTTAGAATGGCGTTTTGTGTCTTGCCAGCACTTCCGGCTTTGACTCCAGCACCGCTCGCCTCCTGTCGCTGCAGCAGCACTTCACCGCCTTGCTTCCAGTCCACCTGCTCTGCTCTGCAGCCTGCTCACCAACGGCACCTCTGTCAGAATACCTGAGATAGCGACTTCGTGAAGAGGTCCGCCGTATTGTCCTCTGTCGAACAAAACTCTAGCAAGATGTCATCAGCAACGATCTGTTCACGAACAAAGTGCCTCTAGATGACCATGGGTTCCTCCAGCGGAAGCCCAATCCTGCCATGCAACCTCACCACCTCACAAGCAGCACCACAAGCAGCCCGGTACTCTGCCTCTGTCGACAACAAGGCAAAAGATGACTGCCTCTTACTGCTCCAAAAAACTGCTCATGGGCCTGAAGTAGATCTCCTCGTGTCTGGATCTCCTCCCCAATCTGAGTCACTCCAACCATGGAATCGGACTCCATCTATCAATCCCTCTCCTGTGTAAAAGAATCCATGATCCTTCGCATGCTGCAGAACCACAAGATACGCAATCGTGCCTCCCAAAGTGTCATCTGCAACCATGAACTCAACTGCCTCATCAGGAAGCTCCCGTCCAATCTGGTATCGATCAACCAAATCAATGAACCATTCTGCTTCCGAGTCAAGGAGGCATCACACTGCTCACAAGGATCAACACCTGTTACGGTGGAAAGCCAAGTCCTAGAAACCTGCTGAAGACCACGCAAGGCCTTCTGACACCTGTCAACCACCCCCTCTAAATCCGGAACCACAAAGCCTCGAGAATCCACCTCCTTCTGCAAGTAATCAACTGCTACCTGCCTGGCTTTCCAAGAGGTCCCCGTGGAAAGAACATCCTCATCTACAGGAGTTTCTTTGTCCCGAATACTACGAGACATCAGAGCATAAGTTACCTGTTCAGTTTCCTCTGACTAACGAACACAAGAACCACCAACATCAGTACTGAAAAGTTCCTGCCAACTGCGGCCATCAACTGGCAAGCTATCCTCCATCTGATCCCGAAAAGGCTGCACCTGCAGCGTATCCACACCTAAGTGGCCATTACTAGACTGTCACTCATCACAAAACTGAGGACCTGGCAGAGAGAGTGCTGAAAGCTTGTAAACTCCCATCTCCACTCCGCCTTCCCACACTACCTGGCTTGTTGCTTTGTCTCGGAGAGCAACAAAATGCTCATCAAACTCACCCGTACACCAGTCTTGCAAACCTGATGCACTGACAACAGATGAAAACAAAGTGTGGGAACATACAACACCTGGGAGGAATGCTTCCCCCCTCTGCCATCGGGAATTATCTCCAACCAGCCCTCACTGTGAACTGGGATAGTGGATGTATCCCCAGTGAGAATGTGACCAGAATACCTGCAGAGATCCTGTAAATCTGAACGGAAAGGAGTCATGTGCCTAGAAGCACCACTGTCCAGACCACTCCTGAGTATCCGTTGCGGAGAGTCCTCCAACCTCCTCCCTGCCTGAAGAAAATGAAACATTGGTGTCCATCACCTCCAAGTGTACAAAAGCCGGGGTCTTCATGATTGCTGCTAAGGAATCTTCACCCTTCTCGGTCTTCCGCTTGGGACACTGCCTCCAATAGTGGCCTTTCTCGCCACAATCATTACAGGTCCTCTCTGCCTTTAGTTTCTTGCGGTCAGCGTCGGACTTCTTCTCAGAAAACTTCTCCGATGAAGCCTTCCCTTTGCCCGTGTTACGGCCTTTCGACCGTTGGCGAGTTAAGGCCTCCAAACCTCCGCCCTATGGATGGTTCGTGAATCGTTACTCCTGGTCCAAGACCGTGGACACAAGCTCCTCCCAAGTAATGGTGCTGAGCCTGCCACACTGGTAATCAAAGACGAGTAAAATGCTGAGTACTGAGAGGGCAAATGCGACAACAACGTTATGGCCATGTCCTCTGATGATATCTCCTTCCCAGCCTAGAGAACTTCTTGCTGAAGAGCCTACAGCTTATTAATATGCTCTCGCATCGTCGACGACTTTGCAAGGCTCATAACCCGCATCTGTACTTCCAAGGAAATCGTCTTCAGGGGCGATACCCTGTTATAAAGAGAAGCCAAATGCTGCCATATACCTTCGGCCAGCGTCATATGCTTTACATGATTGATTACCTGCGGTGTGCTGTTGAGGAAAATAAATAAACGGACCCTGGCGTTGACACAATCCCACAACTATGCTTGTGCCTCCCGGTCCTTACGCATCGACGGTAACTCCCCTTCCTCTACTTCCGGCAGTGGAACCCCAACAACGACGAAATCAACAAGGTCGTATGACTCCAGAACAGATTCCATCATAACCTTCCATATGTCGTAGTTGTTCCCATCCAACTGACGGTCCACCGGGAACGTGGGGAGTGTAGGGATCTTCACATGCCTCTCAGCCATCTCTAACAAATCTGCCATTGCAGAGATGTAATCTAAAAAAAGGGTGCGTGGGTGGGAACAAAGAAGAACTTACAACTACAAGTGGCTGTCTAGCAAATCAACCCGCCCTCCTCTTGCTTCTCCTCTTTCCGAACAGTCCCGAACAATCCACCAATCAGCAACACAACAGTCCCCCTCTTGCTCACACAAATCCCAAGAACTATCAAGAGCCTAGGGCTCTGATACCATGTCAGAATACGCAGCGGAGATGATGACTAAATCTGGGAACACAAGAGCAAACACAGTGCAGAAAAACAGCAATGGAGAGAGAGGCGTATAACTCTACTATATATACACAAGAAGAATCCCGAATAATGATACAAATGACAAGGGGTTGTGGGGGTCCATTATATATGGACCCCAGGCAGTAGTCGGCCTGCCCATTTGGTCTTCATTTCAGAAAATAGTGATCCATCCATGCAACAGACCTTGCACCACCATCTACAGATATTCAATGCATGAAACACTTCCCCATGAGCACTTCTTGCGATTATTGTTCGATCGACTAGGAGTAAGTGCCCTAGAAAACCCTCGCTTTCTATCACAGGTGGGAATTTGATTCTTTTGGTTCCCTACAAGCTCTTCACCTACCCTTTTGACACCAGGGTGTCATCATAAATCTACTATAGTAGTAGATACCGGTTTATCACAAGAAATAGACTGTGGATATGGCATATCTTCTGGGAGTGGTGATTGTACAGATCCTGTATATTGAGCAAAAAGCTGAAAAGCGGACTGTTCCACTCTCGGACAACAAACATTTTGGTATCTCCTCCTGCCGCCTGAACATAAGACAATTTTCCAGTGAACACTTGCTGACTTTTGAGGCTGAATTAGCTGCTCAATCTCCCATCTGTTAAGTCATCGGCTGTGGCTACTGAATTTCTTGAGGAAATGCATGCACTTGTAACTTTGGCTACTGCTTTTCCTGAGAATTCATGGCTACTACAAGCCCTGGAATACTTGAAAACAGGCCCACAAACTACTACAAATAGTCGCCTAGCTAATGGGAATTGAATCCACGCATGGTACACTGGGAAACAAGACGAAAGAACATGAAAAAGGAGCAAAAAAAGGCAGGATAGGCTCAGAAGAATTTGGGTATGGATGTGAAAGCTGATTAATGGCTGGAAACTCGAGCGTTTAGGCAAAAAGTGTTAGCATGAACTGGGATTAGCAAGGCATTTATGGCCCCTTGTTGCTTTTTGCTGGCTGCATGCATGCTCACAGTTGATCAATCTTGGCCTCCCCAAATCCCGATTTAAAAAGCCTGACAATCAGCCCAAAAAGGCAATATATCCTCAATTTCAAAAATTTAGAAAAACCCCCCCTCCCCCCAAACCAGCTATTCTAAACACCCACTTCCATCCCAAGTTTGCGGTGCTTCTTTGAGCCAAAAATAGCCTCACACCTGTATGGCCTCCACCACCCTGTACAGCCAACCTGACTATACAACCTGCTAAACCTGTATGGTCTACTGTGCCTGCCTGTACGGCCCACATCACCTAGTTGTAAACCTACCTGGTACCTGTCTGGATTGACCAGACCACAAGATTCAATAGAGTCAGTTGACCATCCATTTTCTCCTTTCCACCCGAACTTGCCCTCATTTACCAAAAAGTACAAATTCAGTTCCCATGGAAATCCCTAGTGGAGATGCTAGGACATGGAAAAGCAAGTGACAGAAAAGCACCTCCCATGCCATCAAAACCTTCCTCAAAACCATTCTATTAGAGGAATAGCAGAGTCAATGTCAAGGGTCCAACCCCTGAGACCTACAAGCCTCTCCTACTACACACACGGCTAGCGCGGCGCGGGGGGGGGGGGGGGGGGGCGAGGCGTGGAGAGAGGTGGTGTGGTGGGAGGGGGAAGGGAGGGGAAAGTGTGAGGGTTGGTTTGTTGGGTAGCTCATCGAATCCTACCACAATCTGCCAATAGTTAAATTATAAGAGCTGTAATTGGACTAATGTCTCTTTAAACCACTAGACCTCCTCTTTAGCTGCCTTATCCCAATGTTCACGTTAACCTGACCCCAAGTTAGACCTATTAACCATCCTCGGGCTTGGGATGTAACAGATGTCTTCAGCAATGATAGTTTTTTTCTCCATTGCCTTGTCTGCCCTGCAGAGCATGGGTCAAGTTTTTTATTGTAGCCAATCATATATGTGTGTTATTGTTTTCACATACACATCCCAAGTGTGAATGTAACAAGACATCAAAGAGATGGCCAACTAGCTCAAGTAATGGTGCCTTCTGGAGACTAATGGAAGGTGCAGGGCTGATTGATTTGCAACAACCAATATCAGCCTTCTCTGCGTATGTAAGAAAAGTTCTTGAAGGTATCTATCATAGAGTCATCTTTCATGTTTTAACAACTTGAAGCAGGAAGGCTAATCTGGCCAACAGATTCTCTAGGCTAGCAAGGTACATTAGCTTCAAAGCAAAAAAAGCTACTTTGTCTAACACTAAAAACGATGCTTAAGCAGGACTGGCAAAAACGTTTCAGGCTTCGGGAGCTTCCATGATCTAGGAGATGGATCAGACACTCACGATTCTTTTTTTGCCAGACGTCTGTGAGTTTTTGTATAAATCTTCATCCGGTCGTAATGGAGAAACAGTTTTCCCTGTAGTCTTTGGGGTAGATTCTAATTTCTTCTCATCCCGTGCTTTGTTAAAAATCACTGTGAAGCCTGCTCCAGATGTAGCATCACTAGCATCCCAGTCACCAAATCTTGGCACAACAACTTTCTCTGGCTGAAAAGGAGACGAAAAAAAGGTATTGCCCAACTCAAGAAGGATAGAAACAATAAATGCTGCATTTTATGCTACCACCATGGTTGGATATACTAAAGACACTTTGAGTAAAACTTACCAGATCAGCTGTTCTTGAACTTTCTGAGCTTCGCTGGGATCTCGTGATCTTTGCAGCTGCTGGGTTCCCTTGATACATCTGCCTTCTTGGTCCAGGTGAAACTGCTGGCTTGCTGTCTATTCTTCCCTGGTATACTTCATGTAGCGAATCAACATTATAACCACCTGTATGCACATGGCTTTCCTTCACTTTTGCCTCTTTTGTTGCCCCCATTGCCATAGGCTGCCCCGAGGATGGCATTAAAGAGCTGTAAGTGGGCCCACTGTCAGAGGTATTCCAACGGTCTACTTGGAAGTTACTGGAATTTTGCTGCTCTCCCGAGATTCGACTACCTTTCAAAAAGGCTTGCCCAGGTGGTGATTTCAAACTGTTATCTCCAGGATCTCTAGTCCCCATTCCCAATCTTTGATTATGGGGTGCATGTAATGTTCTTTTACCAACTGTCAATTCAGGAGTCTTGAACATATTTTGGTAGGGAGGTCTATCCTTTTGATCATCTTTGAAAGTGGGCAGAAATCTTTCTTTATCTGCTCGGGCTTTATCAAAAACAATGCTATATGATAGGTCTTCATTATTATCCCAGTCCCCAAACTTTGGAACAGTGGTTTCTGGCCACTGCCATATAACAGAAATTCAAAACCAATTACAACCATTTTGGAAAAAATAAAAATTACAGCAATAATTTTATGGACTTCGAAATATGACGCAGACTTTGACCTCAAATCGTTTCAAAAATTATAAGTATAAGCATTGTTATAACCAAAAGATTCAATCAACAAAGAGATGTTGCGCTCAAGGAGGGGTGTAGGCAGAGGGGTTGTTCAAGTAAGGGGGTGAAGGAAGGAAGGAAGGAAGGGGGAAAACCGGAAGCGGGGTGGGCGGATTTGCTTTGGTAAGATACAAAAAGGAGATGGTGTATGTAAGGGTTGGATTGGGAAGGGGATCATGCCTCGAACTCTCGGGAAAAACAACTTCTCCACGCATCCACGCAAGGTCGCCCTAGTAACTGCTGCAGGAGGAGCACTAAGACTCTCGAACAAAGTAAGAATGGGCTGCATGTGATCAAAATCCTGCTCCTAATGAAAATAAGGGGGACCACTAGAAGTTGTACTTGGTTATGTCCTTGGAGTAGAGTACAATGGTAGTCAAGCCACATTCTGTGTAGTAGACCTTTAAAAAGCCCATGAGTCTTCATACTCTGCGAAGTTTGCATCTTCTTTGCAAGCTTCTTCTTCTTGTGTGACATTGGACTCTGCTCTCTTGTGAAAGCAATTGCTCTGATTGTGGTCGGTTTTTCCACAATGTTTGCAAGGCTTCTTGGCATAGCAGTCCTTCCTTGCATGATTGTTCCTTCCACAAATGGAACACTTTTTACCTTTGAAGTTCTTCTTTGTGAAGGAGTTGTCCGCCTCCGCTTTGTTCTTCATCTTCCTTTCTTCCTTGAGGGAGAATATGACCCCTTCTAAGGTAAGATTTGGTAGGTTCTTCAGTGTCCCATAAAGCTCTTCAAGCATGGACTTTACGAGTACTGCCAAGGCCACATCATCTTCGACTTGTACCTTTAGACCTGCAAGCTTGCTCATTAAGGACTTCATCCTGTTCACATGAGCATCAACGCTCTTATGTGGTTGCATTAAAAGACCATAGAACTCTATAATCTATTTGCAAAGAAACTCTGGGGTTCTTTTCCCAAGCCCCAAAAAGCTTGTCCAGCTTTTCATATGCTTCTTTGGAGGTAGGGAGATCTGCAACATGGTGTACAAGATATGGTATCTTGTACTGAAACATGGCTATGGCATGGGAGCATTGGTGTCTTGTTTGCAATTGTTACACATCCAATCTTATCTCGACTAGATAAGCTAGTGGACGATGGTGAAGTTGTAGGCCTTACACTTCCAAGCGGAGAGCAGATGGTCGGCCAAGCATTGGCAGATGATTCTTTCATGTTCCTTAAGGCTCAAAGAGATAATGTTCAGAAAGCTATGGCCATTTGGGATACTTTTGTTCTTGCTTCAGGGTTATGCATTAATATACAGAAATCTACTCTAATAAGCTGTACCGAGAGCGATTTGCTTGGTTTGGGATGGAATGGGCAAGTCATACAAAGGAGATGCATCACACGCCACCTCGATTATCCAATTGGAGTTGATGTTGATTCTCAAGCTTTGTTGGCATGGATTTCTGCAAGGATAAATGATAAGTTTGTGTATTGAAAATCTTAGGGCTGGCCTATGCATATTCGGCTCAAAGTGGCACAATCCATTATGACTTTATTGTCATGGACGGGCAAAGATTTGCATCAGATACAACAGCCGATTGGATTTATGCTATGGAAAAGACAAGAAATAAGCCAGGGCAAACATGGATTTCTTGGGAACATGTTACTACTCCGAAGAGGAGTGGAGGGGCAGCCCTATTAGATGTCAAATTACATATGGTCGCTAGGAGATGGCCTTTATTGCAAGATATGTATGTATCTCAAGAGCCATGGGTGGTAATGGCTAAGACCCTCATAGAGGAGGTCACACTTGTGCATAGTAATACCAGGATTGACGGTACATGGTGGGATGTAGTGAATGGTTCCCAACGAGTTCAAGTGGTGCCTTCACCTCTCCTTTCTCATTTGATGATTTCATGAAAGGTGGTGTTGGCACACACTAAATGGAAGCCTTCAGATCAACGGTTCCAGTTGAATTCTATGGCAGGTGAGATGTTGGCTACTTCACGACTTCTGGAGTGACCTGAGAAACTTGTTGAGCGGCCAGAATTCAATAGAATGGCTTGATCGGGACTAGTGAGAATTATGGATGCTTTGTTGCTACGTAGAGGCCGCTTATTGTCTTTTCGAAAAATCCGTCAATATTTTTAGGGTTCCATGTGGATATGTATAGTTATGGGAGATAATGAGGACAGCACTTACACCGTTTGGTGATATTTTCCTCAGTTGGAGGATCAGCAACCTTGGTTAGATTGGGCAATTAGAAAGCCTCAGGACATTGTCCAGCGTACAACAAATTAAGTGTACCATATGATGGTAGAAGACAAGCGCTGGATCACTGAAAAGGCTAATAGGGTATGGAACATCAGGAAGAGGAGGACCTAGTGAAAGGAAGTAATCTTATAGGAGTGCTGGTCTAAGATTCCATATTAAGGGAAGGTGTTTCTATGGCGCATGCTAGTTGGAGGCCTACCATTGGGGGACCAGTTGCAAAAGCGGCGGATTGCTTCTGGTAATTGTGTGTTTTGTACTACATGCTTGGAAACATGCCCGCATCTTTTCATTTCATGTCCGGTGGCAAAGAAGGTGTGGGATTTCCTTTCTCGCGTATGGGCTCCGTTGACAGATAGGCACGTAAAGGTTAAAGACTAGATTTTTGGCAAGATTCCAAATGAGCCAGATAACCCAAAACATTCAATTTTCTTTCATTTTTTCAAGTGGACAAGTTTGTGGCATATTTGGTTAACTAGGAATGCCTTCATATTTGATGCAAAAGTTGGTATTACAGCTCACATAGGTCGTATAAAAGGGCTACTATTGTGGCAAGTCTCTTCCTTAAGGTCAGCTCATTTGGTGGAGAATGACACGGCTATATATTGGATGAGGGTACTCCGAGCGACACCTGTGGTTCGGAGTAATTAGTGAGGGAAAGCTAGTACATCACATGGCAGCCATGTGGCCATTTGTAACGTAATTTTGGTAATATATCTTCTATTACAGGGGGGGGAAAAAAAAAAGAGAGTGCTCGTTTGCAACAAAAGCATCTTAGTTCATGTTCATTCCAAAGATCATTCAGTAAGTCAGCATGTTAGTCACTTCCGCTCAGTTAAATCCAATTCTCAAGATCTTGCAGGCCATCCTTAGGGTTTTCCCCTTAGGCATACATCAATAACCCATCCATCTGCATTCTTGCATAGCATATAAGATTGTACATGGCTTGCATCAGCATAGTAGTCATCCTAGCAGTCAGTCTAACATCTCACATCTGCAAGGCATACAGGTTGTACCCATATGTTCTCTGGGGAAGAATGACATCCATCATCAAAGGAGTAAATGGAGATTGGGCTTCAACTGGCAGCAGGGGGTTCTCTTCCACATAAGAAGACAGAAGTTTGCTCCAACATCGCCTCAAGAGGTTCAGAGGTTCACGAATGACGGAGATGGTGTGTGAAAGGATTCCACGGACAGGTCAGTGATGACTCAGGTATTTCCAAGCAGATTTAGCAGCAGTTGCCATATAGTTCCCACAGTGGAGAAGTCTTTGGCTCAAAGGATTCAACCCTACAATCGACCTCAATCCTAGCAGAAGAAGTCAAAATGGGGTAGTGGTTTCAGTGGAGGAGGATCAACAGAGGAGTCGAAAGGTTGCCAAGTGTACCACCCAGCAACAAATTAGCAGAGGGGAATGTCACATGCACACCCAGTAGGTGTACAAGTGACATGGCATTCTTAGCATCCATAAGCATCAATCAGATAGTATTCATGAGCATCAAGCATTAAGGATGGCATTAATCCAGTATTTACAGAGCAGTAGATCACAGCATGTGCAGTGTAAGGGGCTGGTACAGCACCTACAGCAGTACATAAAGCATTTATAGCATTTATTACATCAGGTCATGGCCTGGGACCTAGCCGACAGCAGGTGAATCAGCCGACAGCAATTAATGGGGCTTTTTCCAGCATTTAATGAGTCATGAGGTCCCAGACAGGCTAGTCGACAGCAAGTACAGCCCGACCAGCAGCATAACCCATATATAAAGCAATCACATCCTTCATTCAGTCATTTCTTGTATTTTCCTCGGCGTTTCGTTCCCAGGGAGCCAAGGGAGTCAGTAGTTCATCAGCAGCCTGCAGTACAGCATACCCAAGCTACGGCAAGGCAGGTCATCATCCACAAAGCATTCAGTATTCAGTATATTCAGAATTCAGTCATCTCCTACCTCCTACATAGAGGAAAGCCAGCATTCCAAGGGTGGACCTCAGCATTGGAGACGGGAACAATCATTCATCATCAGCATTCAGCTTCTCTCTCTCTTCCCGAGATAGATACTCATCTAGAGACAGCATAGATCTATTTATAGATCTTCATTGTAACTCATCCATTTAATATAGTTGCATTGCATTGACACCATTGTCTATCGCTTAAGTATAATTAAGTGAAGTTTAGTTAAGCCTAAGGTTGTTTTACTACGATCAATCCCCCGCATGTCACAATCATAGCCACAAAATGGATGGTATGATGATGAATGTAGGAACACACGCCTTAAGCTCCTGCAGGAAAGAGAATGCGGACTGATTTCCGCACGTGAAATGCAAAGAACCTCCTGTCATTTGACCCGTTGGAAGAAGCATAGATTCCTAGCCAAATGTGAACAAGTTTTAACAGCTCTTTTTGAGCGAGGATAACTCGGACAGATGGCACAATCTAGAGGAAAAGAAAACCTCAACACCCATCATGGATCCTCTCCTTTGGGAAGACTATGCACGACACCTTTATGATGTCCCAAATCAACCCGCACCTCGTATGTCCCACATTCAACGCCTCACATCATCTATCCTCTTCGACACTGTCAATGTCATTGATGTCTATTAAAGCTGCATAATGGTAGGGCGAAGATCATATGTTAGCTCCCATTCTCGTAGAACTCTTTAAAAGAGCCCTCTGTGAAAGCTTCCCCCCCACATGGACCAAAAACACCATTGTTCCCAAAATAAAGCACGAGACCCCATGGATCCAAATAGTTACTCGACTATCATGACTGGCCATACAATGGCCAAAAATTTAGGGGCAGTGCTAGAGTCTTAGGTCAGCTTCTTGGCACAAAGGCTTGGACACAGAGCATCACGCAAGCACACGTGATCAAATTTTTAATCTACGGGCCATCAAAGAAGAGGCAAGGAAAGGGAAATAGCATGTACATTGTTGCTTTGTGAATTTCCACAAGGCCTTTGACCTTGTGCCTCAGTCCTACTTGTTGGGACGCCTGCAAGAGCTCCAATTTTCACCAGACATGATATGGGGTGTGGTGGCTTTATGAGGCAGTGACTAATAGTCTAGGCACATCTCCCAAGCGTGGAGCAGCCAGGCAACAGTTAGCAGTAGCCAGGTAACATATGCAGGCTTGTGGGCACCAACTACCAGCACAATTGCCACATGATAATTGGCCAGCATTTATGTAGGTCATGGGCAGTCCTACCAACACCTGGGGGTGCTATATATGCATGCATAGGGCTTTCTTCATCCCATCTGCAAACTCTCAAGCGTTGGAGCCTTGCAGAGCAATTCTCTAAAGTGTGGGCTGGCCAAGGAGAAACTATAGCATAGCAAGGGGCTGAGAATTGTGATCTACATTTTCAGAAGCCTTTTGTACTTGAAATTCAGTTTCTTGTACATAATGCAATTCCGTAGTTTGGGGCTATTGTGTGCGCTGTGTGTTGGAATTTCACTGCTTTCCTCTCTTTCTATTCTCGAAACCCTAGCACATAGACACAAGAACTTTACACGCATGCTCTACCAGCTGTAACGTGTCGACTTCTTACAGCTCTACCAGCTGTAATGTGTCGCTAATGCAGCAAAATCATGTCACCACTTTTTTCTAAAAGCTTTCTTCACTGATCATGCTGCTTTATCCTCATCATGTCATCTC
>NC_141071.1:39762338-39992338 GCF_041138505.1 Cibotium barometz | reverse complement strand
AACTATCATTCTCAACAATTGCTTTTAAAACCCAAAGGTCATCCCCGAGTCATTGTTGGAGCGGATAGGGCATCGAAGTGTCCAAAGAAAAGTACCTGGGTTCAATCCCCGACCGTGACCAAGAAATGGACATTGCCACTTGGGGTTGGGTGCCCATTGTGGTGATGTAAATGCCCCATGGTGGTGATTCGGCCTGTGCTGCAAGCCTCGGGTGATTTTGACGGCATTGATGCCCTCATATAACACGCTCTCTAAGTGCTTATCAAAAAAAAACAAAGGTTTTGATTACAAATATATTTTAACATGAAGTACCACCATATGATCTAAGATCCACACTCACATGTACCACTCGGAAATGTGGGTATCCATCTACTCTTCAACAACTTCTTTTCCCTCACACTCTCCATTTCTCGACTCAGCTATGCTATCCATTACTTCTTTAATCTTCTCTAGCTCCTCTATGTTTAAGCTATGTTGGAGAGGTTCCTATGTTATCGAAAGGTTGATGCCCTTCAAGTTCTTAAGATGCGCCCATTGTGGTGAAGTGAATGCCCTATGGTTGGGCCGAGTGCAAGTCCCTAGTGATTTTGACAGCATTGATGCCCTCATGTAACACACATCTCTAATCGCTATAAATGTTAACTTTTCATTTGAGATAAGAAACATATCTAAAAGATTATGAAGCAATGCCTTTGTGAATATGGCCTTAATTACATCTAGGGTCTTGTTATGGAACAATAAGGGATCATTAGATAAACAACATTGTGAATTTTCATCCAAATGGACAACGTCATTGTCATGATATATTGGACCTTAATCTTTTTAAGCAAGACTTTTTTGCTAGCTAATAAAGGGAGGTTCAATCCGAGGCATTCTCTTGCTAGCCCCTCTATTATACACAAGCATCCTTACATCCTTTAAAAACCAAGTGTCTATCATATAATATGTTCCACTTCTTTTTCTTTCTCTCCATCTTAATGGATAAGAATTGATCCCCCTTGTCTGTTTCTTTGGGATAAAATAAATAAACAAAAAAAATAGATAGCTATGTTTAAGTTTTCTTTCTGTTTATTTTCCATTCCATGATGAGATATGCCATGGACATTATTGTATCACTTTGGTCTCATAGGCCCATTGGGTCTTTAGTAGATGCTTAATATATCTTTCTTTCTTTCTCTCTCGCACTACCTTTCTGCCACCCACAAGTGGGGCAGATTGGCTAGTGCGAGGTACCTTATAAAGGCCATGATCCACCCGAGTTCAAGTCCCACTGTTGGTCGTATATGCCCTCATGTTGCATTCTACTGACGTTAATACCTCTCTCTCCCATAGTGTGTGTGTGTGTGTAATAAAAGAGGACCCTCGCACTACCTTTCTGCCATCCACAAGTGGGGCAGATTGGCTAGTGTGAGGGCCCTTATAAAGGCCATGATCCACCCAAGTTCAAGTCCCACTGTTGGTTGTATATGCCCTCATGTTGCATTCTACCAACGTTAATACGTCTCTCTCCCATAGTGTGTGTGTGTGTGTGTAATAAAAGAGGACCCTCGCACTACCTTTCTCCCACCCACAAGTGGGGCAGATTGGCTAGTGCAAGGGCCTGTATAAATGCCATGATCCACCCAAGTTCAAGTCCCACCATTGGTCGTATATGCCCTCGTGTTGCATTCTACCGACGTTAATCTCTCTCTCTCTCTCTCTCTCTCTCTCTCTCTCTCTCTCTCTCTCTCTCACACACACACACACACACACACACACACACACACACACACACACACACACACACACACACACACATGATACTTGACATTGGAGATTTACTAGTAGATTAGTAGGATGTTTTTCACGTATGATTTTCTTTTTTGAACCATCGATTCAGCTCATGATCGATATGGTCTTAAAATTATGTGTTTGTCTCATAAGTCATTCTGGTCTTTAGTAGATGCTAATTGTAAGAAAATACACTAAGCGAATATTGATCATAAGAAGGCAAAGAACTTGAAGCAAGAGATATGGAGAATAATGTTGAATTACTATTACAAACCAAAGTTACAAACTGATGGTGTTTGCCCACCCATGCACTCCGACAAGGAGCTTTGATAGACTGGACAAAGGATGTGATGCACATACAAAGGCCCACAACATAGTGAAGATCTAAAGATGTTGATCTCAATATGAAATGGAGACTATTGAACTATGGAACAAACTAATCACATCACCCTTTGACTGGAACCATATAAGACTAAAACATACATTATACCAAACATAGACTGCAGGTCTATGTTATATGTTGTATTCTAATATAGTTCAAGTTAGGTGATGTGGTCAGTATATGAAATGAAGGCTACTATCTAGTTTGCAAGGTTAGTCGTATCATAGGTCACCCTATGATATGATCGTTTAGCCCCAATGTCAACCACCCTATAATTGGTCCAAATGGATAGAACTGACCATATCACCCAAGTGTGACCAAATTAGACTACAACAAATGTTTAGCCCCAATGTCAGCCACCCTATAATTGGTCCAAATGGATAGAACTGACCATATCACCCAAATGTGACCAAATTAGACTGCAACAAAAACCTATGGTTGCTATGTAAATTCTAGACCCATTAGAGGTCAACTAGACATGCATGAGCCCCGAAGACCAAGTGTCTCGTGGAGATCCTTCTACCTAAGAGTGTAGCCAAACATTCTGCACTACCGTGCATCCTACTTAACCAAACATTCTGCACTACCGTGCATCCTACTTAACCAAACATTCTGCACTACCATGCATCCTACTTAACCAAACATTCTGCACTACCATAATGGCTACTCCTCATACACAGTCTTACAAAATAGAGCAACTGATCCCTTACACACAGTGACAGTGATGAGGGTGAAGCATTAATTTTCAATAACCCCTCTCTCTCTCTCTCTCTCTCTCTCTCTCTCTCTCTCTCTCTCTCTCTCTCTCTCTCTCTCTCCCCTAATGGATGCACAAAACAACAACATCTATTTGTCTTAAAAAATTTATGTAAGCATAGAGACATGTACCTTAGCTAACATAATGATCTTCCAAAATTTTCCAAGGCCTCCTCCACATATTCTCCTTTACATTTGATAGAATATGGTGGAGATTATATGAGTGTAGAGACCTGTACATATATTCAATGGATCCATTTGGATGAAGGAGATAATTGAGGGAAGATGAAGACTACCATTTTCTTTTTCTATGTAATTAACTACTCAAGGTGACAACCGTTGTTGGTATGCACAGACCATGGACATCAATGTATATCTCATGAACTTTCTATGAATACAACACTACACTTCTAATACGTGTGATCAAAAGTATCTATATACTAATAAACATGTGTCAAACAAAATCTTCAAAGATGACATCTAGGAGCTCTACATCCATAGGACATGGGTTCAACCTGACATCCATAGGACATGGATTCCAACTTGACATGTTGCCATTTAGAATAAGTTTATATAGTAACTACTTTATCATGCTGCCATAGAAGAGGTTTGTTAAATGCCAAGATACTTGGAGGTTTGACTATCACATGCTACAATTTAGAACAAGTTTATATAGCAACCACTTTGTCATGCTACCATAGGAGAGTTTTGCTAAGATGCCAAGATACTTGGAGATTTGACTATCACATGCATTGAGGAATTCTATGGGGTAGCTTCATGCTTAATCACATAGGTTGCATGCAGAGCCAAAGGCAAGAGGTATATCTCATAAGGTAGCACATGGAGCTCTATATGCATGCATGCATGATATGTAATAAGCATAAGGTAGAGACAAAATAACACACTTTACTTTATTATTAACAAGCTACAAAATTTGAGATGTTATTATTGTCTCTTCTTAGTTGAGCTCTATATTTTAGATTATGGGAATTGAGTCATAAAACTTCATTGAAGTGCTATTTAAGCTTTATGATTTGGACTTGAGGTCCTTTTTCCCCTCACTATGAAGCTCCAAATCATAAAAGAATTGGATATTGCTAATGATAGCACAAGTAAAAATAAATGAGGCTGAAAATACACACATACGCATAATAACATTCACTACAATATTTTTCCACAACAACATAATGCAATATCCACATCATAATTACCATTTATATAACCACATCAACATAATGCAATATCCACGTCATAATTGCCATTCATATAAACACATGACATAACACTACCACATATCCAAAATCACACTTGGGCATCATCATGAAGTCAACACCATACCACCACTTGCTCTCTTAAACATACATTGAGTTATAACTATTAACATGTCATATGTAAACACATAATGATTATGTATTACATATGAGAAATTATCCTCCTGTAGCACACAAGCTCAAAATGCTTGACCATCCAGAGAGCTCGTCACCTCTAAAGTCCCTATAGAGTGGAGGGTGGCTAAGGATTTGTAGATCCATGTATTGCAATACCAATGGGCTAATGCCATACCCAAATCTCCCAATCCAGTGTTAAACCTATTTAGCACTTTTGTAGAAGTGTGGGGATCTTACCTCGGGAATTCACATTGCAAAGTGGAGAGCCGATTATTCCACCATTGGCATTAACACAAACTCCACAGAGTCACATAACATGTAAAATACATAAAGACAATGCTTTATCCATATATGTATAAAAAAGATGGTATGCATAAATGCATGCTTAAGTTTTTTCAAAAGTACTTATTGCTGTGAAATGAACTCGTTTGTCCATCCTAGACTTGTTCCCATAGCATATCTATTATTTTCTCCAAAGGGTTCTGTCCGAAGTCTTCACATTAGATATGCTCTTGGGATTGTCTCCTTTCCCATATCTTGATTCCAAGCTATAATAATGCCTAAAGGGCCAATGAATGAGAACCAGAGGTTTAGAAGAAGAAGAAACCTCAAAGAGTATGTATATTAGTTGTCAAGGATAGCAATGCTATTGTGATCGTTAAAACTGGTTCAAAAAAAAGCTTCAAAGTTACCTTCTTTGTAGAGAGCTAGTGATCTCCTACTCATACTGACTCTGCCCAAGGAAAAGAAACCTATAGACTATGAAAACCTTCCAAAGAAACTCAAGGCGTACCCCAAACCCATGTTAGAGAAAGAGAGAATGAAACAAGCCCAAGAGCTTGTGAGGTATGGGGGGCTGAACTAGAGCCAGTGTTATAGCAAGTGCTCAGCTAGTATCATACACAAAATCTAGCTTGGGATGCTCAAATTTATGTTCTCCTAAGAGGCTTGTAAAATGGACACACATGAGATTGTAGACCTGCTCAAGTGACACAATTAAGGTGCTTATAAATGCGATCAAGCATATATTATTAAAGAATGCAAACAACATGAAAATATCATGTCTCACCATAGATCCGCGAATTCTCTCAACTTTAGTATTACAATATACACTAAGGAGGCACTCTACTTTGTATTCTTTTACATATGCCTTAGAGCACATATTTAGCACTTTTTGATAAATTGACCCAATGGCAACAAGTGTGCCATTATCATCAAGTAAAGTTGACGCAAGGTCAAATAAATACTGCTCATTGCCCTCTGTAATGTAGTTTAAGAACACTTGTATGGTGAAATACTCTTCCGATACAATCTATTATCTTTAAAAGCACTCACCACTAATCTCATTCCATGTAGGGGTTGTGTCTATGTATCAATACAAAACATGGGACCACTAGTGTGGGTAGCTTCATAATCATCATGTGGCAACCTATGCTTAAAAGCATTATGGGCTTCGCGAAGGTTAATATATTCTTCATTTACTTCCAAATTTCTAATGGCCCATCCCATTTTCACACGGTTGTAAACCAACATCTTTATTTTTCCCTGTGTTTAGCATCCTGCAGTAAAGAAAAGCCACTTCGTTATTGATTGTTGAAAACTTAATTGTTATTAGAAAAGATATTATTGTGTATTCAGAAGCAAGCTTACTATTTTTTATAGGAGTGGATTAAGAGTTGGATGTTTTTGTGCCATCCTAGTAGCAACAGTTTCACTACTACGAATGTATATATAGTCTATGCTGGCCTTCCTCTATGAATAGTTAACTTTTGGTGGATTTCCTATACATATTAAGTATGTTTACCTTGCATTTCTATTAGCTGTACACATTAGAAATTGTCTTACCATTACCTAAAATACGATTTGTGCCATGATCAGAAGAGGACGATTATACCAAGAAGGTCGCCCCTTCATTTCTACTTCAGTAAAAACCTCTACACCCACTGATTATTTAAACTCAAAAGTCATAAAATGCCACCTTATCATAATTTTACTGTAAAATAATATAGTATTGAAGTGAAAGTTGAATTCTTATTAGATCTTTTATACGCCAAATGATAAAGCTTTTCATTACATCATAAAAATAAACAATCTCTTCGTTTTCTGTTAGAAATGAAAGCACACAATTTTTTCTCGCAAAATAAGTCACAAGAACACCCACATGATCATGAGGAAGTGTGACATCATGAATAAATCTCTTCCTGGCTCAGTTTGTAGAACTATCCCTTTGCCTACTTCCACTTTATTTATGAATAAAACCCATAAACCAATCCCTCTCTAATCTTTGAGCCATTTGTATAATTAACATCATAAGGAAAAATATATCATCTTAGATCCTTAACAAAAAAAAACTTTAACTAAAAAGAAAACAACATGATAAATATATTGTTATAAATATCATTAATTAAACTCTTGATTTATTACTTTTCATAAAAGTATTTTTTATTTGAATAATAATTATAATATAATCAATACATATATTCATGTTATATACACATATATCAAGTTTATAAAAGTATTTTTTATTTAAATAATAATTATAATATAATTAATACATATATTCATGTTATATACATATATATCAAGGTTAAACATATACATATTATAAATTTTAATAATATATATATATATTATTATTTTATTAAAGTATAAATGAATACATAAACTTAAATAATAAATATATAAATTATATATATATATATATATTTTATTAAACTATAATTTAATATGTAAACTTAAGTAATAAATATATAACTAAAACATATATTATATATATATATATATGTGTGTGTGTGTGTGTATACATACATACATATAAATATATGTATAAATACAAATATATATATGTATGTAAATATATAATATATAAATATTTATTTCATTTGTATTTATACATATATTTATATGTATGTAAATAATTTATAATATATATATATACATTTATATTTATACATATATTTATATGTATGTATGTACACACACACACACCCTGGCCTGCTTGCCTAGTCCATCCCCTATCCCCCGCTCCCCTACCTTCTCTCCCCTCTCGACTGGCTCCATCACCCACTTTACACTGCCCCCTCTCTCCATCGCCTGCCTCACTCGCCCCCTCTCTCCATCGCCTGCCACTCTCGGCTAGCGTCCTGTCCTCTCCCCCCCCTCACTTGCCTCTTGCGCCCCTCCTACCCTTCAGCTCTCTCTCCCCTCTTGATTGGGCTACACCCCAAGCCCCCCCTCCCCCTCTTGACTGCTGGGGGCAGGTGAACACCCCCTGTCTCCCTCTTGTTGGCTCTCCTGCGAAAGGGAGAGAGGCCGAGGCCTTCCACGAGAGGGAGAAGTAGAGGAAGAGGGAAGGAGAGAGAGAGAGGGAGGGAGAGAGGGGGGAAGAGAGAGGGAGGGAGGGAGAGATGATGAAAAACAGGTAGAGGGAGAGGAGACACACACACAGGAGCAAACCCTAATGTATATTGCAAACCCTAACCATAGAGGGAAGCCATCTCCCTTCTCACACAATGCATAAAGCCATAATCCATAATACACAACACACACTATGTGTTGTGTCCACACACAGCTAACCCTAGCTAATGTCCACACACTATGACCAGCTGGACACGGTCATTTATGTCTCACACATGCTGCTACTTAACATGCCAGCACATAGCATAGCTGGACACGGTCATTTATGTCTCACACATGCTGCTACCTAACATGCCAGCACATAGCATAGCTGGCACACGCTGACATCGAGCTTGAATCTCAACAGCATCTCTCAAGCTCATGATGACACCCTCATCCTTTGCTTTGTACCAACTAGCAAGTTCATCAAACACCACATCTTGTGAGATAACCACTTACCTAGTTTGTGAATTGTAACATTTATATGCCTTGCGATCTTGTGCATATCCAACAAACACACACTTTTCTGCCTTAGGATCCAACTTCCTCCTTCTCTCGTCAGGCACATGTACATAAGCTATGCAACCAAACACTTTGAGGTGTCCAATGTCTGGCCTAAAACCTGTAAGCCGCATCTCTCGTGTACTTCCATGTATGGCTGCTGTGGGTGTCTTATTAAGTATATACACTGCGGTGGCACATGCTTCTACCCAATAATAATCTGGTATGCTCTTTTCATTGAGCATTGCCCTGGCCACATCACAAATGACTCTATTCTTTCTCTCAGAAGCAACACCATTTTGCTAAGGTGTATACCTGTAAGTTAACTGCCTTCTTATGCCATGCTTTCTCAAGAAATGCTCAAAAGCATGTGAGGTGTATTCACCACCTCCATCTGTCCTCAAACATTTTATCCAAGAGCCATATTGCTTCTCTACAAAAGCTTTGAAGTCCATAAACTTTCCCAACACTTCACTTTTCTCTCTGAGAAAGTAAATCCAGGTCATTCTACTGAAATCATCAATGAATGTCACATAATATAAGCTGCCTTTAATGGATGGGTTTTGTGCAGGACCCCATACATCACTATGAACTATCTCAAGTGGCCTGCTACTCATGTTGCCTTCTCTAGGAAACGGCAACCTCTCCTGCTTTCCAAACTGACAGGCATCACAAACATGCATATTCCCATCATACTTGAATCTAGGCAGCCCACTAACAATGACTCTTGCCTGCATGTTCTTTAACCTTTGTATGTTCACATGTCCAATCCTCTTATGCCACATGTCAATGTCCTGTACCACATTTCGGCTTTTAGAGAACATGGTTGATTTCAACTCAGGAATCCCAGTATCTAACTTAAATAACCTGCCTTCTTTCTTGCCTTTGGCAATGACTGGACATCCATTTTTGAAATCCTCAACGAAGCAACCATGCTCGTTGAAATGAACCTGTAAACCCTGTTCCACCACCATTTGACCAACTGAGGCCAAACTTTTTGTAATAGAAGGCACATACATACAAGACATCTGCCATAGACTTTGTTTCACCATTGTGCATAACCAATGGTACACTTCCAACATGTGTGATAGCATGTTGGGTATCATCTCCTGTCTCCACATAGCCTTTCACATCCATAGGCTTCATATGCTCAAACCATTTTCCATGACAAGTCATATGGTTTGATGCTCCAGAGTCCATATACCAAGTGTCATCACTTTCAGCATTTGACATCATAGATCCCACAACATGTTTCATGGCAAACAAGTGATTTGCACTGCCATCATTATTGCTTGATGCATAATTTCCACCACTTGCATAATTTCCACCATGTTGTGCATAATGTCCACCATGTTGTGCTCTACCCCCTCTCAAATCATTTTGTTTGCAGAAACAATCACGTGCCATATGACCAAATTTCCCACAGTAATGGCATTCCACATTTTGCATAGATGTTTGTTGGCCTTGCCCCAATGTCCTCTACCACGAGGATTACCTCTGCCTCTCTGAGGTGTATATCCATGACCACCTCCAGCACCATATGAAGGCTGAAAATTTTGTTGTGGTAACCTGTCCTGCCATCCACAACCATTACCACAGCCACGTGATGCAAATATCCCCCTGCCTCTAGATCCCCTTTGTGATGAATAGAAAGCCTGATTTCTAGCATTATCATCATGGCTAGTAGATGCATCATGAAAAGAGTCAATGAGTTTGATTTCCTCAACAAGCAAGAGTGAAACCAACTCATCAAAATTTGGTAAACCTGATGTATCAAAAGACTTACACTCCTTGCCAAGACCACGCAAGGTAATGTCTACCAAATCATCATCAGGCATGGGGGCATTGATTGTTGCCAATGCATCTGCATACTTCTTTATCTTTTGTACATAATCATGGATGCTCCTTCCTTTTCGTTTCACATTATGAATATGTTGTCTCAACTGAGACTTGTGAGCACTAGTATCTGTATCAAACAGCTTTACCAATGTATCCCATGCATCCTTGGGATTCTCAGCATCATGTATACGTATGAGTATAGCATCCGAGATACATATAGAAAGGCAATGCAAAACTTTGTATGCTCTTTCTGACCATTGCTTATGAGCTATAACCTGTTTTGCTATGTAGGTTGTCGGGGTAGTTCCGGCTCTGGCTCCGCACCTGTAATAAGGTTGCAAAAACCTTTTCCCTTCAAAAAGCTTTTAATCCTGTACTTCCATGCCTAGAAGTTCTTCCTATCTAACTTTTCACCCACAATTTGTACTGGATTGTCTGACATATTTGCTTAATGCAAATGCACCTTCCGCACACGTCCAAATCTGTAAACGAGCCTTCCTCAGCTCAACCACACTCTAATGAGTGTTCCAGATACTCCAAAGTAGTCAACAAACTTCACTTTTGATGTAGAAAATCAAACTGATTGCATCCAAAATGAACTGACATACGCTGTCCAAGATACCCTATTTTGGCGTGCCTTCCAAGGCTTCAAATTGCAATGTAGTGGTTCAATTAAGTGTGGATAACTTGCATTGACACCTAAACAAGCTCAATGTTGCATATCAACACCAACCAAGGTGCGTACATACCAATTTTGTCAAATCCCCTTCTCTGTTTTGAGAAAAATCAGAAAAACCATTAGTAGAATTGCTCTGATTTCTTCAATGCTTGTCCAAATTGGAAGACCAGGCATTCATTGGCTTAGCAATGATGTCTACTAACTCCATGTAAAAGGAATTAGCCCAATTGTTTAAGTTGAGAGAGTATTTAGTGGATTAATCACCCTCTGTTTCACTAATCATAGTAGACAGCCTGTTTAATCAGCTCATAATCAGCTCCATAATTCATAATTGCTCCAACCAATCATATAGAAACCTCTTGGGTTTGTGTATTACACAATTGCTAAGCAAAATTTGGGTTTAATCAACCACACAAGTGGAATTTAGCCTCCTCCACTTATCAAAAGTATGAGAAAAGTACTCTGTTTTCTCTGTATAATCTGTACCGCCTGCTATAGAGGTGAATTGAGAGCTTTGTAGTAGTAATTGAAAGCACATATAGTTGCCTAACACTCCAAGGCATGTGCACAATCCATCAATTGTCTGATTTTTGCAAAAAACTAGCTCTAATTTCATAAAAAATTGACCTCTTTTCTCTGTTTTGTGAGAGCTTCAAAAACAGTAATTTCATTTTATGGTTTTTTATGATTTTTGTCTTCTCTAAATTGAATATGATGTTATGCCTCATTGAAAAAAGGCATTCCCCTCTCTTCTTTAGTAAATCCAACCATTCTTTATCCTAGATGAATGATTAATGGATAAAATCAAGTTTTTCATGATGTTTCTCTTTTGATAAAGTAGAAAATGTTTATATTAGAATGATTTAACTACTCTTGGTGAACTTCTAATTAATTTTAGAGAGTTAAAAATTGAAAAATGGTAAGCCATACAAAGGAGGTTATGGTGAAATTTTTCTAAAATTGTGAAAAACAAGTTTTACTTTTTTATTCAAAAAGAGTAATTCCCATCGTATAGGTATTCTTAAAGTGTTATTTTTCATCCTAAGTATAGAAAAATGCATACTAAAAATATTTTATTAAAAAAATGTTACTTTCTTTAGAATTAAATTATATGTATAGAAGGGAGCATATTGAAAATTTTATTTTGATTATAAAAGTGTTATTTTCATCATAAATGATTTTTTATGCATAAATGGATGCATAAAAGAAATTCTTTTATATTAAAGAGTGATTTTCATCATAAATGGATTTCTATGCATAAACATATGCATAAAATATTTTTTTTTATATTAAAAGTGTGATTTTCATCATAAATGAATTTTTATGCATAAATGGATGCATAAAAGAAATTCTTTTATATTAAAAGAGTGATTTTCATCATAAATGATTTTTATGCATAAAAGAAATTCTTTTATATTAAAAGAGTGATTTTCATCATAAATGGATTTCTATGCATAAACATATGCATAAAAGATTTTTTTAATATTAAAAGTGTGATTTTCATCATAAATGATTCTTATGCATAAAAGAAATTCTTTTATATTAAAAGAGTGATTTTCATCATAAATGATTTTTATGCATAAAGGGATGCATAAAAGAAATTCTTTTATATTAAAAGAGTGATTTTCATCATAAATGATTTTTATGATGATAAAAGTGTGACTTTTATCAAAATTAAATTTTATACATAAATAGATGCATATAGAATTTTTATATTTAAATAAGGGTTCTCTTAATCCTCTGTTTAATTTTTGTAAAAATTGGAAAAATGAATAAGTAGATAATCTGTGAGAGGAAATGCTACCGTTTCATATTCACTAAGATGGTAATGAGAAAATTCAATTAAACTATTGAAGTCGGAGATCGAGATAAATGATTATTTTATTCCTCATAGGAAATTCATGTTTAGTTTAGAAATTTGTAAGCAAATATTCGACGAACGAATTTAGAAAAAGAGAAATTGAAATATTACCTTTCGAGAAAGATAGTTTAGGAAGAACCTTTCTAGACCCAAACTCTGATTCAGACTATTGACCAAGACCTGATTCCTTCGTCAGTTTCAATCAATGACGATGTGCCTAGTTCAAAAAAAATGCACTCAAAACACCCACCGAATCTAAAACTAAGTTAAGACTTTTAATTTTGATCTGAGGATCAAGTTAACAGAATTTGAGGAATTTTGTTTGGAATTCAAACCTGGATCTAGAAGTATTGGGATACGGATTTAAGATTTATTCATGGTATTCAAACAAAATCAAAACTGAAAACTTGCATAGAAACCCTATTTTCTTAAAGGACTGTCTTACGCCAGAATGCTGGAGGGAGCATTTGGCATATGTGTTTAACTAAGGGAAGTTCAGTTGCAACAGCTGGCAGGGAGTGTTCAAGGGACAGCTCACACGTCAAAAACCTGCCCAGGTCTTGACCAGCCTGGGTACGGTGAAAAATGGTGTGCTTCCGGTACGATTGGCAAGGGTCGACGAAGCGGTCCCTGAGTGAAGTACTAGGACACCGAAGGAGGATCCTGGAGGGTTTTGACCAGGCATTGCACCGGCTCGCGGTGCTTAGGACACCCATACGTATGTCGAGGAAGATATATATATGTATGTTGACAAAATGATTATTGTAATCTGTTACTGGATCTCGTTGCTAACCAGCTGGTCCCAACGGAGAGTCCAGAGTGGTATTGTTTTTGTGAAACAAGGGATTGAATGGAAATTTTGAATTATGAAATCTGTGATCATACCTGTTTTATCAATGGATTATTTTTATATTAAAGTTTTAAAGAGGAGTGTGTGCATATCTGTTTTCTAAAGCTAAAGTTAAGAAAGGCATTTCAATTATGGGTGGGTGAGTACTTGTTTGGTTCTACCGATTCCAGTGGTGGCAGGGTGGTGGCTAACCCATGGGACGGATGGGATTAGGTTGGAATCAGTGGAATTTTAATAATCAAACTAAAAAATCTTAGGATTACGCTAGGATTCGAGTAGCTAGTTAATTCCCTGATAAATTTCTCAATTGAGTGGATCAACAGCTATGCCTGATCTTGATTAGGAAAAAAGCATTGAAATTACTCAGATGATCAAATTATATCAGTGATAGTTTCCTTCTATCTGGTTTATTCAGGTGACGGATAGTTTAGAATTGATCTCGTAAGAAAAATTCGTTAAAAAAGGTGGAATCGTCCTCGCTTTTCGGGCATGGGAAATTTTCTCGGTTTCGGTTTTTGGAGTGACCACCAGCCTAGTCTCGTGCCCGGACATTCGTGGGCGAGGCCCCGAGTGAGAAACCCTGCTCTGCGCATGAGGGGGCTGCTTCCGTTTTGTCAGCTACCGGGAGTCCTCGGTGCACGGAGGGGGCAGAGGGATCTCACAGTTGGTATCAAAGCGCTGTTGTAAATTTAAGTAACATCAGCAGAAATTGCCTAAATTTTTAATAGAAATCTGGGAAAAAAATGTTTTTCACTTGTTAATACTATGTGAATGAACTTCAAAAATTGAAAACTTATAAATTGAATTGGAAATTTATAGATGGACACCCCGAACCTATCTGGAATTCTTGGACTCTCTCAGAGTCAGGATAAGATAGCTTTTGCATTTAAGCACCTCATCAACGCTACTACGATCCGAATGAGCAGAGTGAGACTCACTCGCCATTTTGAGAGTCTTTACTTTCCTGATCCTCTTGAGCAATGTCGGTATATGTGGTTATGTGGAGGATGGTATATTAACATCAGTTGCAGTCAGCGTCAGAGGCTCAGGCAAAATATTTGCCATGATTCCGATAAGACTAGGGCTTGTTCAACATGTTCAACTCTGTGATCATTCACCCAGGAACTTCAGAACTTCATGCCAATTTTTTAGACTTCTTAGCCGCTTTATCCCGAGAAATAGAATTACAACACCTCTTTGTGTAATGAATCGTGTGTACCATGGTATGTCTTCTTCACAGTTTCGCTTCTTTATACGATTACGACTGAGGCAGTGATTCTGGAGCGAGCTGCTCTATGTACATATTGCAACTTTTATATAAATATAGAAATGTTTTCTAGAGAAAAATTCCCTGCTGTATAAGTGATTGTTTACAGGACGATCTGATAAAGAAAAATCTATTATTGGACATATGTCATAGATCTCCAATAAGATCATTGTCTTGTTTAAGAAATTGTTTTCAGAACCTCATAAGTCTTAGGATCTCGTGGATGATATCAAAATAAAAATTCAATAATATATAAAATTTTGGCAGAATCATGAGATAAGGAAACCGTGGCCGTCAGCCAGACCCTCTCTCTGAAGATGACGAGCTTGACCCTGATGTTCGCAAGGCTCTTCATAGGACTCAGCCAGGACCCTTCAAAGGAGAAGGAGAGAACCTAGGCGAGGCTGTGGAGAAATGGGTGGAAGCCATGGAAGAATATTTTGACGTCACACCCTACCATGAGCGGAGCAAAATGGCTCTTGCCAGGCTGAAAATAGTGAAAACAGCCAGGGTAGCATGGAGGAACCACTGTGACACCAACCGTCTGGATAGAAATACTCAATCGTGGAACGACCTAAAAACCTATTTGAGAAAGAGATTTTGTCCCCCTGGATTTTTGGAAATCAAAATGAACGAATTCTTAAAGCTGAAGCAGGAGAGCAAAACCATCGAGGAATATCACCAGGCCTTTGCCCTTCTACTCAAATATTCACCACCTCTAGATGAAGAACAACTCATGGCTAGGTTCATTCGAGGAATGAACGAACCCTTGGACACACTGGTCAAAAATGCCAAGCCAGTGTCCATGGCTGAAGCAGTAAGAATGGCAAAGGATTTTGCCAAAGCCTTTGTAGTAAAGGTCCCGCCAAAGCCTGTACCCTCTAACTTTAAAAGATTCCAAGCCCAGGGAAGTACTTCAAACTTTCCACCCCCGAAGAGGCAGCAAGGCCTGAATCTGAATCAGGATGCAGGAAGATTCCGAAGTGAAGGAAGACCCTTCCCCCAGAATACTTTCTCAGGAGCCCCACCTCTTTCAAGAAATCAGAGGGATGAACTCAGAAGTGAAAACCGATGTTTTGGATGCCAAGGTTTTGGTCACCAACTGAAAGACTGCCTGACTCCTGCCATGTTAAGGGGACAGGGAAGTCAAGGACCCCGAGTTCAGAGACCAACCCCTTCATACCAGTCTAATCAGGGTCCGTCTCGCCCAAGCCAGGGAAACCCCAGAAGAACTCCAGCTCAGCCATCTTTCTCTGTCCAGAGTATGACCTTCACGGGAACAAAGTTCAAGGAACTGGAGTTTCTGGATCCTCAGACCTTCAGTTAGTAAAAGCTTCTAGGTTGCTGAAAGGAAGTAAAAAGAAGCAGCAAATTTATGTTGTCAAAATGAACCCAGTAGACTCAAAGCTTAAGGCTAAAGAACCAGAATGGTTAAATGAATTTGATGATCTATTCCTAGCAGATCTAACTGAAATGCCTCCAATTTGGGAAGTAGATCATGTGATTGAATTGACCCCCGGAGCTCAGCTAGTAGCCCTACGCACGTACAAAATGCCAGTTCCTGAAGCCATCAAACTCAAGGAACAGCTTAGACAGCTGTTAGAACAAGGGTTTGTAAGACCCAGTGTTTCATCTTGGGGTGCACCAGTTCTCTTTCAAAAAAAGAAAGATGGAACGCTTAGACTCTGTGTGGACTACAGAGGTCTAAATCAGCTGACAATTAAGAATAAGTATCCTATCCCAAGAATTGATGAGCTTCTAGACAGGCTAAATGGAGCCCAGATCTTCACAAAGATCGATCTCAAATCCAGGTATTACCAGATCAGGATCAATGATCAAGATATACCGAAAACATCCATAAATACTCGCTATGGGCATTATGAATTTACTATTATGCCGTTCGGATTAACTAATGCCCCAGCTACATTCAATCGCCTAATGCAGGACATCCTCAAAGAATACTTGGATGATTTTGTTCTAGTTTTCTTTGATGACATTCTGATTTACTCAAAGAACGTAGCTGACCATGAGACTCATGTCCGAAAAGTTCTTGAGATTCTAAGGAAGCACCAACTCTTTGCCAAAAAGAGCAAATGCACTTTCTCTGCCGACCACGTTGAATACTTAGGCTTTCTGGTATCCAAAGATGGAATTTCTCCAGATTCCGCAAAAGTCCAAGCAGTCATAGATTGGCCTGAACCAAAGACAGTGAAAGAAGTCAGAGGATTCTTGGGATTGACTGGTTGGTATAGAATTTTTATACCAAAGTATGCTCTCATAGCTTCCCCCCTGACTAACCTTCTCAAAAAGAATACCCCATTTCAGTGGTCTGCCAGGTGTCAGAGTGCTTTTGATAAGCTGAAGACCGCCTTGGTAACCAATCCCGTTCTGAAGCTGCCAGATTTCTCTCTACCCTTTGAGGTAGTAACTGATGCAAGTGGTTTTGCCCTAGGAGGTGCACTCATGCAGGAAGGTCATGCAGTGGCCTATGAATCTCGAAAGCTCAGAACGCATGAGAGGAATTATGCTGTTCACGACCTGGAACTACTTTCAGTAGTCTATGCCTTAAAGTTGTGGAGACATTACCTACTGGGAAAAAGATTTACCTTGATGATAGACCATCAGAGTTTAAAGTGGATCTTCACTCAAAAGGACCTCAACATGTGCCAAAGAAGGTGGATGCAGACCTTACAGGAGTTTGATTTTGAAATCAAGTACCGCCCAGGCAAAGAAAATGTGGTAGCAGATGCCCTCAGCAGAAAAGCCTCCTTGCTTGCAATTACTGTAGTATCAAATCCTTTGATTATTGAAGCAAGAGAGAAGATCATGCAGGATAGATTCTTTGGCCCTATTGCTAACCTACTTATGTAGGAAAACAAAACTCCACAGGAGTTGAACAGAGTTCAAGGGTACAGCGTGGATGATGGCATTATTATCCCAGATATTGTGGGCCATATCTGATTACAAAGAAAGTAGGTGAATTAGCCTACAAGCTTCTTCTGCCTCCTCATCTCAAAGTTCATAATGTATTTCATGTAAGCCTTCTAAAGAAATATGTGCCAAGCCCAAATCATGTACTTGATGATGAAATCCTAACCTCTTCAACCCAAAGGCAGATAGAACTCCAACCTGAAGAAATTCTTGATGTTCGAGAAAAGATTCTCAAAAAAAGAATTCTCACAGAATTATTGGTAAAATGGAAGTTCTATCCTTTTGAAGATGCCACCTGGGAGAATGAAGCCGATTTGTTGTGGGATTACCCCCAGTTTGCAAGATGAGGGCATCTTGCATTTTCCAAGTGGGAGAGAATGTAAGATTCCTCCCCAGCCTCTCAAGATGTCCAGCATCTTCCCTTGTAATCAAATCCCTCTTCAGAAATATAAAAGGTCTTGTTTCTACCAGTTTTGGCCTAGAGAGAGAAAATCTTCTAGAGAGTGGTAATTCAATTTTTAAATAATTTTGGATGGAAAAATATCTCTTCTTATTAAAATAAGTTCCCCCGAAACAGAAGTTCAGAAGGTGCATTAGAAATTAAGTATAATCTGTTCAAGAGGCATTATCCTAGGGGTCAAGATTTTTTTTAAAATTTTAAATTAAGGTTCCTATGGACCAATAAGATTCATCCAAATGTAAGGAGGAGATAAATAGAAGAATAAAAGGAAAATCCCCCAAAAATGAGTAAATACTCACATAAGATGAAGAGTTGACTAAGGACAAGGTTAATAGTTAAAAAAGAGAGATATTTAGATGCTCGGGGGGGTCACATGTAAAATATCCCTATCGCGTGCGTTCAAGGCCTATATTTTAAATCCCTTATTTGTGAATTTTTAAATCTATATAATATCCCCTTTTCTTTATGAATCTGTAAATTTTTTTGAAAAAATTTTAAATCATACCCTTATGTAAATATATTTCTGTAAGTTTTATAAATTAAAATTATGCTTCTGTTGAACGTACGTGATATTCACATTTTTTGTGAGTGACCCCCCCAAGTTTAGATGAAATGATGCATTTTTGACACCTCAGTATGGGAGAATTCCCCTCATGAAGGAGGCGCCTATTTCACATGTGTGGGAGAGTTTTAAACTCCCAAATAATGAGATATTTTTATCTCTCCTCTCTCCTGTTTCAACTAAATCCAAAAAGTGGACTAAACTGACCCAAAAATGGTAAAAAATTGACCAAACTGATCTGGAAAATTCTAGAATCATTTGGCTTGGTTAGAAGCTCACTTTTTCCTATAAATAGAAGCCTTCTCCTTTGCTGAAGCTTAATAGTGTTTTTGCATTGTTACCCTACTTCTCCCAAGAGCCAAAAACTGTGAATTTACTCATAATTCATTAGTTTTTGACCTTCCCTCTTCTAAAGATTGGTGGCCACTCTTGTTTCAAACAAGAGTAGAACCCTCAAACCATCAAGCCAAAGGAGAGCTCTCAAATTCCTTCGTAAGTTGGAGATTCTTCTCTTTTCTATTCATTTTATGGTTTTTTATGATTTTTGTCTTCTCTAAATTGAATATGATGTTATGCCTCATTGAAAAAAGGCATTCCCCTCTCTTCTTTAGTAAATCCAACCATTCTTTATCCTAGATGAATGATTAATGGATAAAATCAAGTTTTTCATAATGTTTCTCTTTTGATAAAGTAGAAAATGTTTATATTAGAATGATTTAACTACTCTTGGTGAACTTCTAATTAATTTTAGAGAGTTAAAAATTGAAAAATGGTAAGCCATACAAAGGAGGTTATGGTGAAATTTTTCTAAAATTGTGAAAAACAAGTTTTACTTTTTTATTCAAAAAGAGTAATTCCCATCGTATAGGTATTCTTAAAGTGTTATTTTTCATCCTAAGTATAGAAAAATGCATACTAAAAATATTTTATTAAAAAAATGTTACTTTCTTTAGAATTAAATTATATGTATAGAAGGGAGCATATTAAAAATTTTATTTTGATTATAAAAGTGTTATTTTTATCATAAATGATTTTTTATGCATAAATGGATGCATGAAAGAAATTCTTTTATATTAAAGAGTGATTTTCATCATAAATGGATTTCTATGCATAAACATATGCATAAAAGATTTTTTTATATTAAAAGTGTGATTTTCATCATAAATGAATTTTTATGCATAAATGGATGCATAAAAGAAATTCTTTTATATTAAAAGAGTGATTTTTATCATAAATGATTTTTTATGCATAAAAGAAATTCTTTTATATTAAAAGAGTGATTTTCATTATAAATGGATTTCTATGCATAAACATATGCATTAAAGGTTTTTTTATATATTAAAAGTGTGGTTTTCATCATAAATGATTCTTATGCATAAATGGATGCATAAAAGAAATTCTTTTATATTAAAAGAGTGATTTTCATCATAAATGATTTTTATGCATAAAGGGATGCATAAAAGAAATTCTTTTATATTAAAAGAGTGATTTTTATCATAAATGATTTTTATGTTGATAAAAGTGTGACTTTCATCAAAATTAAATTTTATACATAAATAGATGCATATAGAATTTTTATATTTAAATAAGGGTTCTCTTAATCCTCTGTTTAATTTTTGCAAAAATTGGAAAAATGAATAAGTAGATAATCTGTGAGAGGAAATGCTACCGTTTCATATTCACTAAGATGGTAATGAGAAAATTCAATTAAACTATTGAAGTCAGAGATTGAGATAAATGATTATTTTATTCCTCATAGGAAATTCATGTGTAGTTTAGAAATCTGTAAGCAAACGACGAATGAAATTTTCAAGCAAATATTTGATGAACGAATTTAGAAAAAGAGAAATTGAAATATTACCTTTCGAGAAAGATAGTTTAGGAAGAACCTTTCTAGACCCAAACTCTGATTCAGACTATTGACCAAGACCTATCTCCTTCATTAGTTTCAATCAATGATGATGTGCCCAGTTTAGGAAAAATGCACTCAAAACACCCATCGAATCTAGATTTTATGTATTTTTCCCTTGTGTAGCAAGTCATGAGCTGTCGGCCTGTTTCTAGATGCAGTCAGCTAGGTTCACAGCCGGGTAGTGAAACGCAGCCACTGTAGGGGACTGATCTGCAGCTAGGAGAAGCTATGGAAGCAAAATACACAGCACAGAAGATGACGGTGAGCAAAATGCAGTGTTGGAGCAGCCTGAACCTAAGCGAGTGATACCATGTTGGAGAATGCACATGCGGAAGCATAAAAAGAACAAGAGAGAGAGTAGAGAGAGCTTGGACAAGATCACCTTTTATAATAGCAAACAGCTTTACAATGGCAATAGCCAGCAGAAGTGTTGGGCAATGTTGTCAAAGTCACGCAGCAGTAGCACGCACACCACCCTAGGGCACTGAGCAACATCGGTGGCTGGGCTCCCATCTCCTAGCCATTGCTCCCCACCTGGCGGGAGGAGATATGTATGACAAGGTGCCACCACACCCTATATATGGCTCTTCGACTTCCCATGCTCTTGCATAATCCACCACAACTTCCAGTCATGCGATAACCCAAGAGTAGCTACGAGAATTGCCACCTCCAACAAATGTGCAAGGGATTGGTTGGTGAAGTGAGCAATGAGGAGCTGATAAGCTAGATGTGGAACAATATGGAAAGACGAGAGTTCGTTATAGAAACTATATTTATGACATGTTTTTAAATGATCTTGTTTGGTTCTACCGATTCCAGTGGTGGCAGGGTGGAGGTTGGAATCAGTGGAATTTTAATAATCAAACTGAAATATCTTAGGATTACGCTAGGATTCGAGTAGCTAGTTAATTCCCTGATAAATTTCTCAATTGAGTGGATCAACGGCTGTGCCTGATCTTGATTAGGGAAAAAGCGTTGAAATTACTAACATGATCAAATTATATCATTGATAGTCTCCTTCTATCTGGTTTGTTCAGGTGAAGGATAGTTTAGAATTGATCTCGTTAGAAAAATTTGTTAAGAAAATTCAAAATGGTGGAATCGTCCCCGCTTCCCGGGCATGGGAAATTTTCTCGGTTTCGATTTTCGGAGTGACCACCAGCCTAGTCTCGTGCTCGGACATTCGTGGGCGAGGCCCCAAGTGAGAAACCTTGCCCCGCGCATGAGGGGGCTGCTTCCGCTATTAGCTACTACTAGGAGTCCGGTGCGCGGAGGGGGCAGAGGGATCTCAGAGTAATCCACAAAGAAGCATGCCTTCACGCAAGGCAAATATCATAAATCATGTCCTACAATAAGAAATTTAATGGAGAAGGCTAGATTATTAAAGCTCCAAGCTCGTCAACACCACCACTAGTAGATTGGTGGGAGAAGCAGTGAGAGTGACACACCGATGCATGTGCAGACAAACTATATTGGTGATAACATTATAGTTACTTAACGTCAAAAACTAACAATTATAAACCTTGAGAATGATAGCTCATCACATCATCTAGAGTATGTCACAGAAAACCAATAATTATAAACCTTGAGAATGACAACTCATCACATCATCTGGAGTATATCACAGAAAACGTGCCACACAAGAAAAAGGGTTGGAGGTTAAAGTTTCCACCCCCTATTCCTATAGCTACATAAGGTGGTTAGCACAATAAAGAAGGATTTGCAACAGCTGAAGATAAGGTGCAAGAAATTATTAAGAATGATATACACGACTCAATGCAAGCTATATGTCGAACATCTCTAAATAGCAAGGTCACTGGTTAGGTGGCTAAGATGGTAAGTGTAAGAAGAACATTAAAAATTGTGGGGGAGGTATTCTAGTTCCTTCTTTCTATGGTATGACAGAGTGGTCAGGATGCCAAAGGCATCAATTCTCATGTGGTTTTGCAATAATAGCGTGGAACACACTTGGAGAGTATGTAATACTATTTGTTAATTACCTACAAGGCCCCCAATTGTATGGCCAATTGGAAGAGGTACAAACCTTACTTTAGATGAGATCCAAGCCTTGGAGGCCAAAGGATTTGTGTTGTAAAAGAGATTACCCCAAGAAGAAAATGATGCAGCCCATTGGTCAACAAGGTATAGAAGTGGCATATTGGATATGGCGGCTAAGAGGATAAATTCAACAATTTTGAATATAGCTCTACGGTCTTTGAGTTATTAGTCACCAAGGCCGGATAGATGGAAGTGTTTTTAATTGAGACCAAGGAATTATTACTATATAGTGAAAAATACAGGGTAGCTACGGGAAAGAATCCATCATGCACATGTCTAAATTTTCAAATTAGGGTTGGGAGACTGGTAGATCATATTGTGCATATAAGCACCTATATTTTGTATATTTGTGTATTTTTGGGTTAGATGAAAACCATAATATATTTATACATCAACCCACTCTAAAAAAGGAAGACCTAATTAGAATGTTCACCATAATATATTTATACATCAACCCACTCTAAAAAAGGAAGACCTAATTAGAATGTTCACCAATAGGCAAACAATATGAAAAGAAGCTCTTTTAGTTGGTTTCTAAGTTGAATGACAATATTATTTTTAAATGTTTGTTTTCACAAACTTACATGAGAGAGAGATACATAATGTTAAACTCACATAAAACTATATAATGTCCTTGATATTACAAGTATAGAATGTCTTTGATAACATGTTATCAACTTTCTCTATGAAGGTATATATACTTTTTGCATTTTTATATCTTTCTAGGATAATTGATATGGTTGTATTGTAATGCTTCAAATGAAAATGATAATATTTTTTTCATGTTAATGTCAATGGTTATAATATATTCATTTTATATATTTTTTAATGTTTATGTCAACATTTTCATTTTATATATTATCAATGGTTGGAATATCTTGGCACATTTATTTAAATTTGAAATTAGTACATGCAATTACTCTTCCTAAATATAGCATTTATCCATGCAATTACTTTTGCTAACTTTAGCAATTATCCATGTAAATCACTTTTTGCTTTTAGCATGTCCTATTATCTATATATATGATTCCTTGGTTCTCACTCTCACTCCCATATCTCATTATCATTATCTATCTTATTCTATTTCTCTTTCTCATCTCACCATAATTCTCTCCCTCCCTATCTCTCTCTCTCTCTCTCTCTCTCTCTCTCTCTCTCTCTCTCTCTCATCGTCATTCTCTATCATTCTCTCCCTCACCCTCTCCCTTATTCTCTATCTTTCTTAAACTCTCAGCATCCTTACCCTCACTCATCATGTCTTCACATCAAACACCCTAAACTCCACTCTCAAGGATACCCTTAAGGTTATGTGCAAGAAGTTGGGTAGAGATGTGAAAGAGCATCTCAAAATTACAATAGAGGTCTGTAATCTTTGGGACAAGATGAGCCCATCGAGTCAAGAGATCTATATATGTGGAACATGAAGATTGTAGCCCCACTATATCGATACTTGGCATGTAATCTTTAGGACAAGTTTCTAGTAGATGAGCCCATCGACTCAAGAGATCCATGTGTGTGGAACATGAAGATTGAAGCTGTATGCAAGGATTTGTGCAAGAAAAGGGATAGAAATGTGAAAAAGCATCTCAAAATTATAATAGAGGCCCGTAGTCTTCGGGACAAGCTTCTAGCACAGATGAGTCCATTAACTCAAGAGATCTATATGTGTGGAACATAATTATTAGAGCCGTTGCCATTGGTACTTGGCGGAGTTACGACTACATTGGTGAAGAAAAAGAGGAGTTCGAGCTAAAGAATATAGTAGCCCTTAAAAGAACTTGGGACCCTTAAAACTCCCTCCTGTTAGCTTACATATAGTTATGTAGTTATGTAGTTTTTAAGAAAGATTTTTTAATGTAGTTTTTAAGAAAGAGCATGTAAGGCTAATATAATAACTTTTTTGGAATAAAATTACCTTTTAATTTTAATTGTGAATGTTATTCACCTTGTTAATTTTACATTGTTTATTGTTTTTAGGAACCAATATGTAAGGCTGATGTAATATCTTTTCTGGAATAAAATAAATTTTTAACATATAACTATCTATATTATTACCCTTGTTAATTTTACATTATTCATTGTTTTTATGAAACGATATGCAAGGACGATGTAATATCTTTCCTAGAATGAAATTATTTTGTACATATAATTGTGTATATTATTCACCTTGTCAATTGTTCATTGTTATTGGAAAGTAAAATTTTTAAATTTTAAGTTTCATGAATCTTTAATGACATGAAGCAAGAGCCTGTAAGGTTGATATAATAACTTTTTTGAAATAAAATCGTCTTTTAATTATAATTGTGAATGGTATTCACAATTATAATTAGAATTGTGAATGTTATTCACCTTGTCAATTTTACATTGTTTATTGTTTTTAGGAACCAATATGTAAGGCTGATGTAATATCTTTTCTGGAATAAAATTATTTTTTAACCTATAACTATCTATATTATTAACCTTGTTAATTTTACATTATTCATTGTTTTTATGAAATGATATGCAAGGACAATGTAGTATCTTTCCTAGAATGAAATTATCTTGTACGTATAATTGTGCATATTATTCACCTTATCAATTGTTCATTGTTATTAGAAAGTGAAATTTTTAAATTTTAAGTTTCATGAATCTTTAACGACATGAAGCATATGCAACAACATGCAAAGAGTAAGAAGGGCATGCAATCACATGAAAAGGTATGCAATCACGTGTAAGGACATGCAATTACACATGGAATCACTTTCATAGGCATGTAATGATATGCAACACTATGAAGTGCATGCAAAGAGTATTAAAGGACATGTAACATTAAATGACATACAAGGCTATGTAAGCGCATGCAAAGATATGCAACACTATGAAGTGCATGCAAAGAGTATTAAAGGACATGTAACATTAAATGACATACAAGGCTATGTAAGCGCATGCAAAGATAAATAAAGGGTAGAAACACTCATGCAAGTGTATCCAAGGGATAATAAAAGGCAAGCACTACCATGTAATGTAATGCAATGACATGCACATGTAATAACATGCAAATGCCATGCCATGTACTGCAATGTAATGGCATGCACATGCATTAACATGCAAAGGATAATAAAGAGCAATCAATGTCATGTAAATGTTTTAAAAAAAATGTAAGCACATGTAAAGATTGCTGACATGTAGAGGCATCACATGCAATGACATTTAATGCTATCCAATTGCATGCAAAGACAAGGTGAGAGAGAGAGAGAGAGAGAGAGAGAGAGAGAGAAAAGAGAGAACGTAAGACGAGGTGAGAGAGACAAGAGGGAGTGTAATGTAATGCCATGTGTAAGATTCCTCCCCAGCCCCTCAAGATGTCCATTTTCTTCCCGTGTAATCAATCCCCTTTTCAGAATAATAAAAGATCTTGTTTCTACCTATTTTGGCCTAGAGAGAGAAAATGTTCTAGAGAGAGATAATTCAATTTTTAGACATCTTTGGATGAAAAAATATCCCTTCTTATTAAAATAAATTCCCCCAAAATAGAAGTTTAAAAAGAAATTCCTAAGGTGCATTAGAAATAAATTATAATGTGCACAAAAGACCTTAGCCTAAGGGTCCAGAAAATTTTGGATTAAGGTTCTTATGGACCAAGAAGATCAATACAAATGTAGGGAGGAGATAAATTAAAGAATAAAAGGAAAACCCCCCAAAAATGAGTAAATACTCACATAAGATGAAGAGTGGACTAAGGACCAAAGAAAACAATTAAAAAACTGAATTTTGACACCTCAAAGTGGGGATCTCCCCTCATGAAGGCATCATTGCCCCCAATTTTTAATCAATAAAATGACATATTTCATCTCTCCTCTCTCCTATTTCAAAACTAGATCCAAAAAGTAAGTTGAATTGACCCAAAAATGGTCAAAAATTGACCAAACTGATCTGAAAAATTCTAGAATCAGTTTGCTTCGTTAGAGGCTCACTTTTTCCTATAAATAGAAGCCTCCCCCTTTGTAAAAGCTTAATGGTGTTTATGCACTGTTACTCTACTCCTGTCCTAAGCCATCTACATTAAATTTCTTAATAATTCAATTGTTTTTGGCCTAATCCTCTCCAAAGTGAATTGGTGGCCACTCTTGCTTCAAACAAGAGTAGAACCCTCAATCCCTCAAGCGAAAGGAGAGCTTACAAGCTCCATGTAAGCTAATTTTCTTATTTATGAATTTTAAATCTATGGTTTTCTTGATTTTTATGTTTTGCAGTTAATTGAATTAAATTCAAATGCTATGCCTTGATGAAAAGGCCACCCTCTTCTCTTCTTTACATTTCAGCCTTTCTTAATCCTAGAAAGATTAACTAAGGGATTAATTAAACTCTTCTTATTACTTACTCTCTTGAATTTAGAAAATTATGTAGATTAGAGTTCTATAAATCTAATTTGGGTTAATTTAAGTTAAATAAAGAATGATAAAAATGAGAAATGGTCAGCCATACAAAGGAGGTTATAGTAAAATTTTCCAGAATTTTATGGAAAAGAAAGTTTGTTTTTATTATGTTATTCCAAAAGAGTAATTCCCACCATTTTTGCATCTAAAAGAAATATTCTAATTACTCCATGTACATATTCACCTATGAATATGCATGGATATCATTGATATTAAGTATTAAAATTGATTTCTATGCATAGAGAGATGCATAATGAAATTTTTTTTATTATAAAAGTGTTATTCTCATTAAAAATAATTTCTATGCACTGAAAGATGCATAATGGAAATTTTTTATTATAAAAGTGTTATTCTCATTAAATTTAATTTTTATGCACAAAAAGATGCATAATGAAAATTTTTTATTATAAAAGTGTTATCCTCATTAAATTCAATTTATATGCACAGAAAGATGCATAATGGAAATTTTTTTATTATAAAAGTGTTATTCTCATTAAATTGATTTTTATGCATAGAAAGATGCATAAAGGGATTTTTAAATTATAAAAGTGTTATTCTCATCAAATTTGATTTTTATGCAAAGAAAGATGCATAAAGGAATTTTTTTATTATAAAAGTGTTATTCTCATCAAATTTGATTTTTATGCAAAGAAAGATGCATAAAAGAATTTTTTTATTATAAAAGTGTTATTCTCATTAAATTTGATTTTTATGCATAGAAAGATGCATAAATGAATTTTTTTTATTATAAAAGTGTTATTCTCATTAAAATTTGATTTTTACGCATAAAAAGATGCATAAAGAAAATTTTTTAATTATAAAAGTCTTATTCTCATTAAATTTGATTTTTATGCATAGAAAGATGCATAAAGGAATGTTTTTTATTATAAAAGTGTTATTCTCATTAAATTTGATTTTTACGCATAGAAAGATGCATAAAGGAATTTTTTATTAGAAAAGCGTTATTCTTATAAAAATTGATCTTTATGCATAAATAGATGCATAAAGAAATTCTTTTTTTTATAAAAGTGTTATTCCTATATTGAAGTTGATTTTTATGCATAAATAGATGCATAAAGAATTTTTATATCAAAATTAGAATTCTCTTAAATTCCATGGTTAAATTCTATGAGTATTTGATAAATGAATAATTAAATACTCTAAAAGAGAAATTTCTATCGTTTTATATTCACACGGATTGTCAAAATAAAATTCAAGAAATCTATCGTGTTGGAATTAGGGTTGCAGGAAAGCACACAAAGCTTGGAGAAGAAGAAGCAAGAATGCACACAACACAAAGTGTATTAGATTGTGTCAATGTACAAAGATAAGTTAGCCCTAGAAGGATGGGCGTATATACAAGCCGGGGGAAAAAACCTCCTAAAGAGGGAAAAAGTGCCCCGGCGGTCCTAAGTGTGTTCACACACATCACTGCCTATATATATGGCAACAAATCCCCCCTGGGAGTGATGGTGTGAACGAGAGCTGGCACTCATGTATAGGGGAGTGCCATGCCCGAAGTAGATCAATCCACAAAGGGGAGCAAGCCCAAAGCTTTGCGGAAAGCTTCGAACTTCTCACGAGGAAGCGCCTTTGTGAAAAGATCGGCGAGGTTGTCCTGTGTTGGCACATAGGCCAAGCTGATCTCTCCTGCTGAGAGTCTCTCCCTGACATAGTGATAATGCACCTCAATGTGCTTTGTGCGAGCATGAAAAACTGGGTTTTTCGCAACTGCCAATGCGCTCTGACTGTCAGTGAAGATAGAGGTGGCAGACTCCTGTCCAACACCCAAGTCAGCCATAAGCCGTCTGAGCCACACACACTCAACCGTAGCTGTGAAAGCTGCCCTGTACTCAGCTTCACAACTAGAAGTGGCCACAGTAGGTTGCTTCTTGCTCAACCAAGATATGCATGAGCTACCGAGCATGAAACAAAAACCACTTGTGGACACTCTTGTGTCATAGCAACCAGCCCAATCTGAGTCCGAAAAAGCATGTAAATCTGGCGGCAACGATCCCCCCTTGGGATAAAACAACCCAAGATGTATGGTGCCACTCAAGTAGCGAAAGATGCGTTTAACTGCCTTCCAATGCTGAGACCCTGGGCTATGCATAAACCTGCTCACCTGTGAGACTGCAAACTGAATGTCCGACCTCGTAATGCATACATAAATGAGGCAACCAACAGCTGTCTGATAGAGTGTGACATCAAAGTGATCTCCAGCATCATGAAGACTCAACTTCAAACCTGTCTCCATTGGAGTAGCAATAGGCTTGCAGTCTTCAAGGCCAAATCTCCGCAACAATGTCTCAATATACTTTGTCTGACACAAAGCAATACCTCCATCACACTGCTTAAATTGTATCCCCAAATAATGATGCAAATGCCCCAAATCTGACATTTCAAAAGAGGCATTCAAATCAGCCTTAAAATCAGCAATATGACTCTCATTTGGTCCTGTGAGCAGCATGTCATCGACATAGAGAGCAATGATTAGATGTACACCATCCACACGTTTAACATACAAAGTGCTTTCTGTTGGACTATTCTGAAACCCATGTGCAGTCAAATATGCATGTATCTTTTCATACCAAGCTCGTGGAGCTTGCTTTAAACCATATAAAGCCTTTTTCAACCTGCACACTTTGTTTTCCTGCCCTCTTTGAACAAAACCACGAGGCTGCGATACATACACCTCCTCATGCATTCAAGAACGCAGTCTTTATGTCCAACTGATGTACATTCCAACCATTATGAGCTACCAATGCACAAATGCTACGAATGGTAGTCATACGACAAGTGGGAGCAAAGGTCTCATCAAAATCAATGCCCTTTTCTTGAGCATAACCCTTTGCAACAAGTCTAGCCTTATAGCGATCAACACTACCATCTGGCTTTCGTTTCAATTTAAAAACCCACTTACATCCAATGGCCTTTTTACCAATAGGCAAATCACACAAAGACCATGTACCATTCTTCATTAGAGCATCATATTCACTTTGCATTGCAGCCAACCAATTTTTTGAATTTTGTGCCTCATCAAATGAAAGAGGTTCTTCCTCTTCACACATACTAGACACAGCCAAAGCATAACAATCTGATGCATAAGAGGCATGCTGAAAACCTGAACGAGTACGACTAGTAATAGGTGCATCAATCTTACTATCACGCAAGGTTTGCACCAGCCATTTAGGCATACCTCTAGCCTGCTCATTTTCAGCCCTATCCTCATGAATTACATCCTGTAAATCTGCATCAGAAATAGGCTGATCTATGATGTCATTTGAAATCTGCATGGGCTGAATATTTGCCTCATTAGGACTTACATTTGAATTCCCACCTGTAAAGAGAGGCAACAACGTATCAAATACATCCCGTGAGCTTACACCTGTCTCTTTGGTACATGATAACAAGGGCTGCACAGCATCTTCCACAAAAACAACATCTCGACGAATCAAGATACGCTTTGACTGCGGATGATACAATCTGTAACCCTTGCTCTCAGCACTATAACCAACAAAAATGCATTTGACAGCCTTATCATCCAATTTTCTGCGTTGTTGCACAGGCACTAAAGCATAGGCCAAGCAACCAAAGACACGCAAGTGACCAATAGAAGGCTTCCTGCCATGCCAAGCTTCGTATGGAGTAATAGACTGCAAGGCCTTAGTGGGACACCTATTGAGTACATATGCAGCACACATGACAGCCTCAAGCCAAAACGCATGTGGCAAAGCTTGGCTCTTGACCATACATCGTGCCATCTCCATAAGTGACCTGTTCTTCCTCTCAGCAACACCATTTTGCAGAGGGGTATACGGCACTGTACATTGGTGTTTTATCCCACGACTAGCCAGAAATGCATCAAACTCTTTAGACATGTACTCCCCCCCTCGATCAGTACGGAGGGTGCCCACAGTACAATTGGATACATTTTCAGCCATAAGAAAAAACTGTTTGAAGCACAAAAACACTTCGGACTTTGCCTTCAGTGGATATACCCATGCATGCCTTGAGTAATCATCAATGAAAGTCACGAAGTACAAGTGTTTACCAAATGACGGAGTTTGCATAGGCCCACATACATCACTATGTACAAGCTGCAATTTGCGAGTGGCCCGCATAGAACCATCCTTTGGAAACGCAGAACGCTGCATTTTGCCCAAAATACAGCCTTCACAAACATGTTTCAATGGTGCCTCAAGAGGGGGCAATGAAGCAACCATATCAAATTTCTGCAAACGCAGCAAACTAGCAAAGTTCAGATGACCAAAACGAGCATGCCATAGTTTTGCATCTGAAACTGCCTTTTCATCAGAAACTGCATTTGCTGAATCTTCCACACACTTGTCATAAGAATTGAGCCTATACAGCCCACGAAACAAGGTGCCAGATACAATAATCGTATCACCAGAAGTCAAATCATGAACAGTACATCTGTCATCCACAAATTTGATTACAAATCCAAGTCTAGCAAGCGCAGAGACAGACAATAGATTCTTCTTTATCCCTAGCACATACAAAGCATCTGAAAGTGTGAAAGCGCTGCCATTTGCAGCAGTAAGCATGATTTTACCAATGCCCTTCACTGGGTAAGAAGCATTATTGGCACATGTGACAGTATTCCCATTAGGGACAGCCTCAAGAGAAGTGAACATATCACGATGCGAGGTAATGTGCTTTGTAGCATCACTGTCAAAATACCAAACATGAGAGTCAACAGAAACTGCCAAACATGCATCATGTACAGATGGGTCATACTGGCAATACACGCTAGACGCCCATTCTGTATCCTACACAACATTTGCAGAATCTGCATTTGTAGAAGCATCCGCTATTGTGGCTGCATTTGACTCTTTCTTCTTTGCCTCTTTAGCCTTTAGCTTAGGGCAATTCTTAATGACATGATCATTTGCCTTACAATAGTTGCACCTGGTCTTTTTCTTGCCTTTATCAAGATCCTTCTCAGACCTATTGTTGCTACCTGTGGAAGGAGAAGAAGTTGCAGACCTACTAATAGGAGAAGAAATAGTGGAAGGGGCTGCCTTACCACTTCTTCTCTGTTGCTGGGCAGCAATAAATGCTTGATCAACTGCACGCTGCCTGGCCCTATTTTGCCTGGACTGCGCTTCTTGCAAGAGCTTGTTGACTAAAGTATCATACTTGACAGCATCAGGTCTGTCCTCATTAAGAAGTCTCCACGTGGAAGCAAAAGTCTGATATGTCTCAGGTAAAGCATCAAGAACAGTCTGCACAAGAGAATGATCAGGAATAATCTCACCTGCAGAAATCAACTGCTCTTTGAGATCTTTAATCTCAGCAAGAAAAACATTCATGTCATCTTCTTCTTGCATAATCTTCAATTCTAGCTCTTTACGCAGGTAAGCGATTTTTGCCTCGTTACGACCTGCATACAAACCAGCTAGAATATCCCAAGCCTGTTTTGCTATTTTAGCTGAACGAATATGTGGGGTGATGTTACGTTTGACAGAAAGTGCAATCAAGGCATGCGCCTGCGCATCTTTACCATCCCAACGAGCTTGTTCAGCAGTGGGTAAAACAGCAGCAACAGTAGAGCTGCTAGAACCTGCAACATCCTCAACAGATCCTACATCCACAGAACCTGGACGTACATCTATACCCTGCACAATGTTCCACACTCCTTTTGCAACCAAAACATGCTGCATCATGTATGCCCAAAGTGGGTAGTTGCTATCTCCATCCAGTTTGTCTTCAGCAGACAACATGCGAAATACATCATTGCTGTTATCAGCCATGGCCACTGACTGAAACTGATGCAAAAGCTGCCTGTAATGAAGCAAAGATTGAACAGAAAACAACTCGTGCTATGTAGCACGGTCCACAATAGAGTACGTATGCCTGTTTTGCAGAAAACTGCACTGTCGAAATTTCTGCAGAAAATGACGAAAACACCTGTGCAGAACTTGAAATGCAAAAACGGAGCCCGAAACGACCTCAGATGCAAATTCTGAGAACGCAAGGCCTACGGGCTTATTTGCAGAGTATAGGGACCTGCAAGCGCTTGTGAAAACTCACCTCAATCGGAGAACGTGAGTCAGAGGGTGCTGGCGGTGTTGCCCTGGGAGCCGATGCCTGCTCTGATACCAATTGTGGAATTAGGGTTGCAGGAAAGCACACAAAGCTTGGAGAAGAAGAAGCAAGAATGCACACAACACAAAGTGTATTAGATTGTGTCAATGTACAAAGATAAGTTAGCCCTAGAAGGATGGGCGTATATACAAGCCGGGGGAAAAAACCTCCTAAAGAGGGAAAAAGTGCCCCGGCGGTCCTAAGTGTGTTCACACACATCACTGCCTATATATATGGCAACATATCGAGATCGAAATATTCAGATAAATGATTATTTTATTTCTCATTGAAATCTGTAACTAATTTAGAATCAATTAAGTGAATATTCAAAGAAAGAAATTCAATAAAATAGTAACTGAATTATCAAACCTTTTCGAGAAAGATAGTTCAGGAAAAATCTTATCCGACTCGAATCGTGAATCAGACTATGACCAAGACCAAACTCTTTTGTCAGTTTTAAGGAAAGAAGGTGTGACCAGTTTAGAAAAATACTCTCAAAACTCCCGCCAAATCTGAAACTAAGTTTGAGACCCTTTGAATTGATCTGTGGATCAAGGTTATAGAATTCGAGGAATTTTGGTATGAAATTCAGAATTTCGATCATGAAGTTTTGGGGATACTGATTCAAGAAATACTCCTTGTATTCAAAAGAAAATCAAACTAAAAACTTGCATAGAAACCCTGTTTTCTTAAAGGACTGTCTTACGTCAGAATGCTAGAGGGAGCATTTGGTATATGTTTTTCTAAGGGAAGTTCGATTGCACAACAGCTGGCGCGGTGGGGAGTGTTCAAAAGACGGCTCTCGGGCAAAGCCTAGTCTTGACCTCGGTATGGTTGAAAAATGGTGTGCTTCTAGTACGATGGGCAAGGGTCGACGAAGCGGTACTTGAGTGAAGTGTCAGGACACCTAAGGAGGATCCTAGAGGGTTTTGACCAGGCGATGCACGGGCTCGCGGTGCCTAGGACACCCATGCATATGTCGTCGTGGAAGATATGTATGATGGACGAAATGATTATTGTAATCTGTTACTGGATCTTGTGCTGACCAGTTGGTCTCAACGGAGAGTCCAGAGTGATACTGTTTTTTGAGAAACAAGGGACTGGATGGAATTTTTGAGTTATGACATCTGTAACCAATAATTGTTTGCCAATGGATTGTTTTATAAGTTAAAGTTTTAAAGAGGAGTGTGTGCATATCTATATTCGAAAGCAAAAGTTAAGAAAGGCATTCAACTATGGGTGGGTGAGTAATTGTCTCGTTCTACCAATTCCAGTGGTTGGGTGGTGGCTAACCCATGGGCCGGATGGGGTTAGGCTGGAATCAGTGGAGTTTTAATAAATTGAAATAATAAGAATACGCTTAGAATTCGAGTAGTTAAAAAAAACCCTGAAGAATTTCTCAAATGAGTAGATCAACGGCTATGTTGATTTCGGTTAGGAAAAAAGCATTGATTTCCTCAGATGATTAGATCAACGACCGTGCCTGATTTCGGTTAGGAAAAAGTGTTGATTTCTTCAAATTAAGTCAGTAATAGTTTTCGTTCTATCTGGTTTAATCAGGTGAGGGATAGTTTAGTCTCTTGACCCCGTTTAGAAAATTCGTTTAAGAAAAATCAAAAAGGTGAAATCGTCCCCATTTTTCGGGCATGGGAAATTTTTTTGGTTTCGGTTTCGGAATGACCACTAGATTAGTCTCGTGTCCGGACATTCAAGGGCGAGGCCTTGAGTGGGAAACCCTGCTCCGTGCATGAGGAAGCTACTTTCGCTGCTAGCAACCAGGAATCCGGTGCACGGAGGGGGCAGAGGGGTCTCACAAGGATAATGAAAGGTTGTTTGTTATGCAACGTCGTTGATGACATGTCTGAAAATGTTGAAGCAACATATAAAGATGATGTATGGTACGTTGATTCAGGTGCTTCGAACCACATGACAAGTCATGGGGAGTGGTTCAAGGAGATGAAAAACCTTGAAAGACTAGGTTTTGTGGAAACAGGGGATGACACTGCTCATCCAATTGCCCATGTTGGAGATGTGCCATTGTCTATGCAGGATGGCAAAGTGAAGTACCTTGCAGATGTACTTCATGTTCCGAACATAACAAAGAATCTGGTTTCAATTGGCTAGATGATTGAGTAGGGTTTGCAGGTTCAGTTTAACCCTGATGGTTGTTATGTTGAAGACTTTAAAGACACAAGTGCAGGTTGGTTGCAAAAGGCAACAGAGTGGGCAGAATGTTTACATTGAATGTAAACATGCCTGAAGTGAGTGTTGCGATGTTTGCAAATGGTTCAGGAATTGTTGCAGATAGAGACATTTAGCATAAAAGAATTGGACATGTGAATGTGCAGAGAATGAAGTCTATGCAGACTAAAGGAATTGTGACAGGGCTGCCAAAGTTTAAAGTTGAAGGTATGCAGAAAATATGTGAAGCATGCCAATTTGGAAAGCAAACAAAGCATGTATTTCCATGTGACAAAAATGTGAGCAAAAATGCACTAGATGTTGTGCATTCAGATGTATGGGGTCCTACAAAGACCATGTCTATGGGAGACTGTAGGTATTATGTGACATTTATTGATGACCATACAAGGAAAGTGTGGGTATACTTCATGAAGGAGAAGGGTGAGGTGTTCACTCATTTTCAGAATTTCAGAGTTATGGTTGAAAAGCAAACAGGGAAATATGTAAAGTGCCTAAGGTCAGATGGAGGGGGAGAGTACTTCTCCAATGAGTTCTCTGAATTTTTGAAGAAGAATGGTATTCGGAGACAGTTTACATGTAGATACACTCCGCAACAAAATGGAGTTGCTGAGCGGAAAAACAGACACATTGCTGAGATTGCGCGAGCATTGATGGGAGAGAAGAATATGCTGCATAGCTATTGGGCTAAGGCTGTTTCTATAGCAGTTTATGTTGGATAGGTGTCATCTCCAGATGGTGTCATGCTAGTGGCACACTCTTTAGCCTCTAGGCATTTTTGGGATTTATAGCATTCATTTCCATTTTTTCCTATTTACACATTTTTGGGTGGAGGAACTTTTCTAGAGATCCGTTCATCTTGTGCCTATATATATGAGGCATTGTAGTTCATTTCTAATCAAGTTGGCTAGTGGTTTATTGATGAGTTCTTGAGTACATTGTCTCTTCTCTCATCTCTTCTTTCTCACATAGTATCAGAGCAAGGTAGTGGCACACATAGAGTCTCCTTATCCTTCTTCCTCTCTACCTCTAGTCCTCTTCAACAACCCCGCTTTCAATGGCATTTTTTTATTTTTTGATTTTCTGCTAAACAAATGTGTTTTTGAGGATTGTGCCTTTGAAACCTACTGGAATCATCATGGTCTACAACTTAGCAGAAGAAAATTTTCGCAAATTCCTCACCGTTTTTGAGTTATTCTTCGCAGACTGCCTGCATGCAGAATTTTTGCTTGCGTTTTTTGGAGAAACCCTTACTCATCATCCTTGCACTCATTTAATGATGCAAAAGGCTTCAAACCAGTCCCTTACCATCCTCTACAAGTGTGTTTTTAAAGCACTTCAATCCGAGTCCTACAACTCTACTTACGGTGAAAACATTGCCAACTAGTTTTTCCTACATGCGGTAGCGTTTTTTTTGGAGGCTTCTTGTGGAGAGATTTGTAGCCATTTCTTGGCTACATTTTCATCATCAACTTCAGCCCTCTTCATGGTGTTTTGAGGTACATATTCATCCTCTTTTCTACACCTTTCTACCGGCTGAAAATTCCACTTTGCTACACACTTTGTGTTTGCGTTTTTGTGGACAATCAACTCCTCCATACTCCTTCTACCTAAGGCTACATTCTCAACCCTCTTTTGGTGGTTTTTATGGAGTCTATTGGTTCATATATCGGCTGCGTTTTGTGGCTGCGTTTATGCACTATCTTTGTGCATATTTTGGAGATACTTCCTTGGTGGACAGCCCATCTATTGGTTGCGTTTTTGGAGGTACGACACTTCTTCCCTTGTGTTTTCCCACCCTTCTCTCCCTATGGGACCTTGGAAGTCCTCTACTCCAAAAGAAAAAGGAAAACTTGAAGATACTATGGATTCTACATCTCCTACGACGGTTGGTGGACTGGCAACAACTACTACAATGGAAGTTGGTGCAATTCCTTCTTCGGTAGGTACTTCTACTTTCTCTTTTCCGTCATATCCATTACCTTCTACGGATCCTTTCTCTCTTTCTTCTTTGTCCTTTATGCCTTCCTATCCACATACTTCTATTCCCTCTATGGTATATCCCCCTACATCATCTATGTCTTTTATGGCAACTTCATCTACTATGATTCCTCCTTCTACTACTTCCACTACTACTCCTCTCCCCACTCAATCATATCAGCCCTTTAACCCATTCACTCAATCTTTGAGCCTTCCAAGTCTTTTCGATTCACAAAAGCTTATCCCAAACAACTACCACACTTGGTCCTTGTTTATGCAACTTCTTTTGGAAAGCGTCGGGGTGTGGTCTATAATCACTTCTCCTCATATGGTGCCTTCTCAATATCAAACCTATATGGATGCACGGGCCAAAGCTTTACTTGTGCATGGCATGTCTACATCGGTTGTGTCTCAATTTCTTTCTACAAGGAGTACGGCTCAACAATTATGGCACGCTATACAAATGTAATATGGAAGACTTTCAACGGTTAAGATGGGTAAGTTGGAAGAAGATTTGGATAAGCTTTCTATCTCCGAATCCGACAACATAGTGGTGGAGAAGCTTGGAGAATTCAATCGAATCAAGCGGCAACTTGAAGAGTTTGGTACAAGCAATCCGGACCACAAGCTACTTGGTAAATTGCCTTCTTCTTTTGAATCGTTTAAAGATAACATCTTTCTTCGAGTTCCTTTCCCTTCCTTTGAAGAGACTATGGGTCTTCTTCATCATAAGTGCCTTACTCTCAAGCAAAACAAAAAGGACTCAGCTTTTGTAAGCCAAGGCAAGGGCAAAGGCAAAGGCAAGGGGAATGATCAACGTAAAGGCTCTAATTCCAATGCTAAAGATTATTCAACCAAAGGCGACAAGGACAAATCAAAGGATTCTTCCAAGGAGTGCACTTTCTGTGGTCATAGAGCGGCCATACGGAGGATCGTTGTTCTGCTAAGAAGGCGGCATCCAAGAAGGTAAAAGCTGAACTTGAATCCAAATCTAAGGGTTCTTCTACATCAACATCTTCTCACGATCAACAAAGACAAAGACAAGAAGGAAGACGGTAATGCCAAGGTTGCATATGTTATCCACATTTCATATATACATCCATACATCCATTTTCACATCCACATTCACACATCCACACATCCACATTCACATTCATACATCCATATCCACATCCACATCCATACATCCATATCCATATCCACATCCATACATCCATATCCACATTCCACTTTCATACATCCATTTCCACATCCACATCCATACATCTATCTACATCAATCTACATCATTCACACATCAAACCACATCATCCATTCCCTTCCGATTCACATGCCGTCATTCATTCACATCCCTTATCATTCATTCATATCACGATTCGCATGCCATCACATTCCTTCACATCCTATACCATTCATTCACATCCTAATTCACAGGACATCACATTCATTCATCCATTTACATTTATTTGATTCATATTACTTCCATCCATGGTTCTTTACGCATCTAATTAAGCATAAAGATAACTTTAGTTGGAATAACATATTTATAAAAATCCTTTTATGCATCTATTTATGCATAAATTTAATTTTAAGAAAAATAACACTTTCGAATTAAAAATAAACCTTTTGTGCATTCTACTATGCATAAATTCCATTTTAATGAGAATAACAATTTCAAAATAAAAATAAATCTTTTATGCATCTATCTATGCATAAATTCAATTTCAATGAATATAATACTTTTAAAATAAAAATAAATATTTTATGCATCTTTCTATGCATAAAATCAAAATTGATAAGAATAACTCTTTTGGAATGAAAATAAAATTCTTTATGCATCTATTTATGCATAAAATCAAATTTGATGAAAATAACTCTTTTGAATTAAAAGTAAAATTCTTTATGCATCTATTTATGCATAAAATCAAAATTGATGAGAATAAAACTTTTGGATTAAAATAAATTCTTTATGCATCTTTCCATGCATAAATCCAATTTAGTAGGAATTACACTTTTAGAATAAAAGAATTTCTCTTCCTGAGAAATGAGTCTGGCACTCTCACATCACCCTTGGAGGATAAACCTCCCTTGGGACCATTGCCCGTGAACCTCTCTGGCTCAGAGGACTGCCATCCCCTTTGGCTTTGTGGAACACCACCAACAAACCTCCTGGGAGCTCTTCCCAATCTGTGTTCCTTGCCTTGGGGTTTGTATCCGTGTACTTTCCTGTACCTTGGACCTGTACACCATCGTATGGGACTGAATCAGTGTTTAGCTTGACTAAGCCTGATGCTCTGATACCAATGTAACATGCGGAAGCTCTGGGAGTCTTCTTTCAGCCCTAAACACTCCTGCAAACATGCTGATGAAAAACATAGATATGGAGAGAGAGTAGAGAGAGATATATGCAATGCTATGTAACTGCATGCAAAGATGTGAGAGAGAGAGAGAGAGAGAGAGAGAGAGAGAGAGAGAGAGAGAGAGAGAGAGAGAGGGAAAAAGAGAGGGAGGTAGTGTTAGAGATGAGGTGAGAGGTAATGAGAGATAATGACATATCGACACATAAAAAGAAATAATAAAAGCAAACATACTAAGAGAGAGAGAGAGAGATGGTAGAAAAGGGGGGGGGGAGAGAGATAGATGCAAGGAGAGGGAGGAAGAGAGAGACACCCTTGATAAAGTGGGAGAGAGTGAGAGAAGGGGAGAAAAAGAGAAGGAGAGAGAGTGAGAGGGACAGTGGGAGGGAGAGAGAGCGAGAGGGAAAGGGAAAGGGAGGAGAGAGGGAAAAGGGTGGGAGAGGTAAAGAGAGAGAGAGAGAGAGAGAGAGAGAGAGAGAGAGAGAGAGAGAGAGAGAGAGAGAGAGAGAGAGAACATGAGGGAAGAGGGTGAGAGATGGAGAGAGAGGGAGAGGGAGAGAGAGGGCAAGGGAGGGAGAGGGAAAGAATGTAGCAGGTTTGGTTGCCCAGCACACTAAGTAGTGGATCTTCTCTAGACAGTATGTCCGGATTCCTTGTTTGATGCTCATAGTGCGGCACAATCCACACTATAGAGCAAAACACAACATAAGCGACAAGTTTGTAAGAGACAAGACTACATAGGAATGCGAACACTTGCACTACTCCAAGTACATTGTTACATGTCCTTCACTATACCATGCACACTCAGTAGAGTTCATAGTGAAGACGGCAACACACGACTCAAGTTGATGATAAGTGACCATAAAACACCTATGCTCACACTACAAAGTGGTATGAAGCATGTCCAATGATGGGTGAGGGGGATGATGGATGTCCTTCAAGATGAGTCGAGGGACCATATAAGAGTCCGATATAACGGGTTGAGTTGGTGGAGTAGGTGGCATCTCCTATCTTTGGTGGATACCTTGAGGTGGTAACCTTTGATAGAATCTTCTATCTTTAGAAGATGCCATTCGAGTGTCAATCGGATGCCTTCAATTCTGGCGCACGCACCGATCTGTGTCCATTGTACGTTTTCTTTTGATGGTCCCAAATACTTGACGCCTCCGTTGACTCACTGTGATGGTATGACAATGTTACTCTGTTATGGTGGGGTGGTGTGAGACTGTCATGCTATTATGGTGTGGCAATGTGACATTGTCACACTGTCATGGTGGTCCATCCAGTGTGGGCACCCTTGGTGGCTACAGGTTGCCCACCACTAGAGTGCTTCGTCGTCCTCGATGAGGAAGATAGAAGTATTTTGTCTTGAGGAGGATTACATATATGGAAAGTATGCATGATGATGTGGTGATGACATTAAGAAAGATGCAGGTGGTGTAGAAAAAAATTGACATCATATAAAGATGGTATATACAATGAGAATAATAACTAAAAATGTTCCTCATGATAGTAGGGTTTCAAAGTATTGCAGGAAGTAGTGCTAGGTGTGCCAGAAGTAGTGCTAGGTACGCCAACGGATGAAGAAGTAAGTGGGAAGACCAAAGAGAAGGATCTGGAGAGGGCGAAGGGATTCTCAGAGGGTATCCTATTCGGTTGCTTGGGCTCGTAATAAAGAGGCAAGCTCTCGATTCTTCTATTCCACCAGAACGCGTTATACCAACCTCCTCAGTGCTACGGAAAGATGTAGAGCAGAGGTGGGTGAGCTCAGAATTTGTGTCTTGTAGGTGCTTCTCTAACGTGGACACTTGAGTTTGGAGACTGCAAATGGTGTCAGCATCTTGGTGGGCACAAGCCCTCTTCCAGCGGCAATAATTAGAGAGCTCAAAAATGTTGTAAGATTCCTCCCCAGCCTCTCAAGATGTCCAGCATCTTCCCCTGTAATCAAATCCCTCTTCAGAAATATAAAAGATCTTGTTTCTACCAGTTTTTACCTAGAGAGAGAAAATATTCTAGAGAGAGAATATTCAGATTTTAAATATTTTTGAATAGAAAAATACCTCATCTTATTAAAATAAGTTCCTCTGAAATAGAAGTTCAAAAAGATTTTCAGAAGGTGCATTAGAAATTAAGTATAATCTGTTCAAGAGGCATTATCCTGAGGGTCAAGATTTTTTTGAAATTTTAAATTAAGGTTCCTATGGACCAATAAGATTCATCCAAATGTAGGGAGGAGATAAATAGAAGAATAAAAGGAAAATCCCCCAAAAATGAGTAAATACTCACATAAGATGAAGAGTTGACTAAGGACAAGGTTAATAGTTAAAAAAGAGAGATATTTAGATGAAATGATGCATTTTTGACACCTCAGTATGGGGGAATTCCCCTCATGAAGGAGGCAAAAAAGTGGACTAAACTGACCCAAAAATGGTCAAAAATTGACCAAACTGATCTGGAAAAATCTAGAATCAGTTGGCTTGGTTAGAAGCTCACTTTTTCCTATAAATAGAAGCCTCCCCCTTTGTTGAAACTCAATAGTGTTTTGCACTGCTACCCTGCCTCTCCCAAGTGCAAAAAACTGTGAATTTTACTCAATTATAATTCATTAGTTTTTGACCTTCCCTCGTCTAAAAGATTGGTGGCCACTCTTGTTTCAAACAAGAGTAGAACCCTCAAACCATCAAGCCAAAGGAAAGCTCTCAAATTATCCATGTAAGTTGGATATTCTTCTCTTTTCTATTTCTTTTATGGTTTTTTATGATTTTTGTCTTCTCTAAAATGAAATGATGTTATGCCTCATTGAAAAAAGGCATTCCCCTCTCTTCTTTAGTAAATCCAACCATTCTTTATCGTAGATGATTGATTATTGGATAAAATCAAGTTTTTCATAATGTTTCTCTTAAATAAGTAGAAAATGTTTACATAGAATGATTTAAATACTCTTAGTGAACTTTTAATTATTTTTAGTGAGTTAAAAATTGAAAAATGGTCAGCCATACAAAGGAGGTTATGGCAAAAGTTTCTAAAAATTTGTGAAATAAATTTCATCTTTTATTAATCAAAAAGAGTAATCCCCATCGATAGAGTATTCTAAAAGTGTCATTTTCATTCATGCATAGAAAGACGTATATTGATTAATTTTTATAAAATAATGATTTTCAATAGAATTAAATTCTATGAAAGATACTTATTGATAATTTTTTTATTATGAAAGTGTTACTTTCTTCATTATAGATTTTTATGCATAAAAGTATATATTTTTTATTACAAAAGAGTTACTTTCATCATATTGATTTCTATGCATAAAAGTATGCATAAAAGAATATTTTTTTATTATAAAAGTGTTACTTTTATCATTATTGATTTTATGCATAAAAGAGTATTTTTTATTATAAAAGTGTTACTTTTATCATTATTGATTTCTATGCATAAAAGTATGCATAAAAGAATATTTTTTATTATAAAAGTGTTACTTTTATCATTATTGATTTCTATGCATAAAAGATATTTTTTTATATTAAAAGTGTGATTTTCATCATAAATGATTTTTATGCATAAAAGATATTTTTTTATATTAAAAGTGTGATTTTCATCATAAAAGATTTTTATGCATAAATGGGTGCATAAAAGATATTTTTTATATTAAAAGTGTGATTTTCATCATAAATGATTTTTATGCATAAATGGGTGCATAAAAGATATTTTTTCATATTAAAAGTGTGATTTTCATCATAAATGATTTTTATGCATAAATGGATGCATAAAAGAGATTCTCTTATATTAAAAGAGTGATTTTCATCATAAATGATTTGTATGCATAAACATATGCATAAAAGATATATTTTTTATATTAAAAGTGTGATTTTCATCATAAATGATTTTTATGCATAAAAGAAATTCTTCATATTAAAAGAGTGATTTTCATCCATACATGATTTTTATGATGATAAAGTGTGACTTTCATCAGAATTAGATTTTATGCATAAAAAGATACATATAGAATGATTATATTTAAATAAGGGTTCTCTTTATCCTCTATTTAATTTTCGTAAAAATTGGAAAAATGAATAAGTAGATAATCTGTGAGATGAAATGCTACCGTTTCATATTCACTAAGATGGTAATAAGAAAATTCAATTAAACTATTGAAGTCGGAGATCGAGATAAATGATTATTTTATTCTTGATACGAAATTCATGTTTTAGAAATATGTAAACAAATATTCGTCGAACAAAATTTAGAAAAAGAGAAATTGAAATAGTACCTTTCGAGAAAGATAGTTTAGGAAGAACCTTTCTAGACCCAAACTCTGATTCAGACTATTGACCAATACCTAATTCCTTCGTCAATTTCAATCAATGACGATGTGCCTAGTTCAAGAAAAATGTACTCAAATCCCCCACCGAATCTGAAACTAAGTCAAGACTTTTGATTTTGATCTGAGGATCAAGTTAACAGAATTCGAGGAATTCTGTTTGGAATTCAGACCTGGATCTAGAAGTATTGAGATACGGAATTAAGATTATTCATGGTTTTGAAACAAAATCAAAACTGAAAACTTACATAGAAACCCTGTTTTCTTAAAGGACTGTCTTACACCAGAATGCTGGACGGAGCATTTAGCATATATGTTTATCTAAGGGAAGTTCGGTTGCAACAGTTGGCGGGGAGTGTTCGAGGGACAGCTCACGCGAAAAAAGCCTGCCCAAGTCTTGACCAGCCTGGGTATGGTAAAAAATGGTGTGCTTCCGGTAGGATGGGTGAGGGTCGACGAAGCGATCCCTGAGTGAAGTACCAAGACACCTAAGGAGGATCCTGGAGGGTTCTGACCAGGTGATGCACGGGCTCGCGGTGCTTAGGACACCCATACGTATGTCGAGGAAGATATATATATGTATGTTGACGAAATGATTATTGTAATTACTGGATCTCGTTTTGCTGACCAGCTGGTCCCAATGGAGAGTCCAGATTGGTACTGTTTTTGTGAAACAAAGGATTGAATGGAAATTTTGAGTTATAAAATCTGTGATCATATCTGTTTTGCCAATGGATTATTTTTATATTAAAGTTTTAAAGAGGAGTGTGTGTGTATCTATTTTCTAAAGCTAAAGTTAAGAAAGGCATTTCAATTATGGGTGGGTGAGTACTTGTTTGGATCTACCGATTCCAGTGGCAGGGTGGTGGCTAACCCATGGGCCGGATGGGGTTAGGCTGGAATCAGTGGAGTTTTAATAATCAAACAGAAAAATCTTAGGATTACGCTAGGATTCGAGTAGCTAATTAATTCCTTGATAAATTTCTCAATTGAGTGGATCAACGACTGTGCCTGATCTTGATTAGGAAAAAAGTGTTGAAATCGCTCAGATGATCAAATTATATAAGTGATAGTTTCCTTCTATCTGGTTTATTCAGGTGAATGATAGTTTAGATTTGATCTCGTTAGAAAAATTCGTTAAGAAAATTTAAAAAGGTGGAATCGTCCCCGCTTTTCGGGCATGGGAAATTTTCCCGGTTTCGGTTTTTGTAGTAACCACCAGCCTAGTCTCGTGCCCGGACATTCGTGGGCGAGGCCCGGAGTGAGAAACCCTGCCGTGCGCATGAGGGGGCTACTTCCACTGTTAGCTACCGGGAGTTCGGTGCGCGGAGGGGGCAGAGGGATCTCACAGTTGGTATCAGAGCTTTGTTCACAAAGATAGATCTCAAATCCGGGTATTACCAGATCAGGATCAATGATCAAGATATACCAAAAATAGCCATCAATACTGGCTATGGGCATTATGAATTTACTGTCATTCCTTTCAGATTAACTAATTTCCCAGCTACATTCAATCGCCTAATGCAGGACATGCTCAGAGAATACTTGGATGATTTTGTTCTAGTTTTCTTTGATGACATTCTGATTTACTCAAAGAATGCAGTTGACCATGAGACTCATGTCCGAAAAGTTCTTGAGAATCTAAGGAAGCACCAACTCTTTGCCAAAAAGAGAAAATGCACTTTCTGTGCCGACCATGTTGAATACTTGGGCTTTCTGGTATCCAAAGATGGAATTTCTCCAGATTTCGCAAAAGTCCAAGCAGTCATAGATTGGCCTAAACCAAAGACAGTGAAAGAAGTCAGAGGATTCTTGGGATTGACTGGTTGGTATAGAATTTTTATACCAAAGTATGCTCTCATAGCTTTCCCCCTGACTAACCTTCTAAAAAAGAATACCCCATTTCAGTGGTTTGCCAGGTGCCAGAGTGCTTTTGATAAGCTGAAGACCGCCTTGGTAACCAGTCCCGTTCTGAAGCTGCCAGATTTCTCTCTACTCTTTGAGGTAGTAACTTGCAAGTGGTTTTGCCCTGGGAGGTGCACTCATGCAGGAAGGTCATGCATTGGCCTATGAATCCTGAAAGCTCAGAACGCATGAGAGGAATTATGCTGTTCACGACCTGGAATTACTTTCAGTAGTCTATGCCTTAAAGTTGTGGAGACATTACCTACTGGGAAAACGATTTACTTTGATGTGACAGATCATCAGAGCTTAAAGTGGATCTTTACTCAGAAGGACCTCAACATGTGCCAAAGAAGGTGGATGCAGACCTTACAGGAGTTTGATTTTGAAATCAAGTACCGCCCAGGCAAAGAAAATGTGGTAGCAGATGCCCTCAGCAGAAAAGCCTCCTTGCTTGCAATTACTGTAGTATCAAATCCTTTGATTATTGAAGCAAGAGAGAAGATCATGCAGGATAGATTCTTTGGCCCTATTGCTACCCTTCTTATGCAGGAAAGCAAAACTCCACAGGAGTTGAACAGAGTTCAAGGGTACAGCCTGGATGATGGCATTATGTATTATAATCGCAGGCTATGCATTCCCAATGATGAGGGGACCAAGGATCAAATTCTGAATGAAGCCCATGACAGCCTTATAGCATGACATCCAGGTTTCATCAAAACCTACATGTCTGTAAAGAAAACTTTCATCTGGCCTGGTCTGAAAAAGGATGTACTGAATCATGTACGTCAATGTCTAACATGCCAGAAAGTCAAAAGCTGATAGAGTAAAAATGCCTAGGAAGTTAAATCCATTGGGGACATCCCCCAGATGAAGTGGGAATGTATCAGTATGGATTTTATTATTTAGTGGATTACCTTCAGTGCAATCAGGTTACAAATCCATTTTTGTGGTAGTTGACAGACTAACCAAAGTTGCCCATCTGATCCCAGTAAAAGAAACCTACACTGTAGTGGATGTGGCCAGAGTGTTCCTCAAAGAAATCTTCAGATTGCATGGCCTACCCACCAGGAGAATAGTAAGTGATCGAGATCCCAAGTTTACTTCAAGGTTCTGGACTGCATTTTTCGAAGCAGTGGGAACTTTCTTGGATCTCAGCATAGCTTATCACCCTGAGACCGATGGTCAAACTGAAAGGGTAAACCAAGTAATCGAAGATATACTTCGATCATGGTGTGGTGGTAGGGAACCCAAGAAGTGGCTAAGCTATCTGCACCTAGTCGAGTTCGCCTACAATGCTTCTTATCACCGAAGTATCGGGATGAGCCCTTTTAAAGCTCTGTATGGACAAGATTGCTTAACTCCATTAACTTGGTCCGACCCACTATCCAGACAGATGCTTGACGACATGGAGCAACAGATGCAGTCAATTCGTAAAGATATTAAAGTTGCCCAGGATCAACAGAAGCAGTATGCAAATAAGAAGAGGACAGACAGAAAGTTTGAAGAAACAGATATGGTCTTCATTAGAGTACGGCCCAAAAGAAGTTCTCTATCTCTTGGGAAGTATAAGAAGTTATCCCCCAGATATTGTGGACCATATCTGATTACAAAGAAAGTAGGTGACTTAGCCTATGAACTTCTTCTGCCTCCTCATCTCAAAGTTCATAATGTATTTCATGTAAGCCTTCTAAAGAAATATGTGCCAAGCCCAAATCATGTGCTTGATGATGAAATCCTAACATCTTCAACCCAAGGGCAGATGGAACTCCAACCTGAAGAAATTCTTGATGTTCGAGAAAAGATTCTCAGGAACAGAATTTTTCAGAGAATTATTGGTAAAATGGAAGTTCTATCCTTTTGAAGATGCCACCTGGGAAAATGAAGCCGATCTGTTGGATTACCCCCAGTTTGCGAGATAAGGGCATCTCGCGTTTTTCAAGTGGGAGAGAATGTAAGATTCCTCCCCAGCCTCTCAAGATGTCCAGCATCTTCCCCTGTAATCAAATCCCTCTTCAGAAATATAAAAGATCTTGTTTCTACTAGTTTTGGCCTAGAGAGGGAAAATATTCTAGAGAGAGAATATTCATATTTTAGACATTTTTCGATAGAAAAATACCTCATCTTATTAAAATAAGTTTCCCTGAAACAGAAGTTCATAGAAGGTGCATTAGAAATTAAGTATAATCTGTTCAAGAGGCATTATCTTGAGGATCAAGATTTTTTTGAAATTTTAAATTAAGGTTCCTATGGACCAATAAGATTCATCCAAATGTAGGGAGGAGATAAATAGAAGAATAAAAGGAAAATCCCCCAAAAATGAGTAAATACTCACATAAGATGAAGAGTTGACTAAGGACAAGGTTAATAGTTAAAAAAGAGAGATATTGAGATAAAATGATGCATTTTTGACACCTCAGTATGGGGGAATTCCCCTCATGAAGGAGGCGCCTATTTCACATGTTGGGAGAGTTTTAAACTCCCAAATAATGAGATATTTTTATCTCTCTTCTCTCCTGTTTCAACTAGATCCAAAAAGTGGACTAAACTGACCCAAAATTGGTCAAAATTTGACCAAACTGATCTGGAAAATTCTAGAATCAGTTGGCTTGGTTAGAAGCTCACTTTTTCCTATAAATAGAAGCCTCTCCCTTTGTTGAAACTCAATAGTGTTTTGCACTGCTACCCTGCCTCTCCCAAGTGCCAAAAACTGTGAATTTTACTCATAATTCATTAGTTTTTGACCTTCCCTCTTCTAAAAGATTGGTGGCCACTCTTGTTTCAAACAAGAGTAGAACCCTCAAACCATCAAGCCAAAGGAAAGCTCTCAAATTATCCATGTAAGTTGGAGATTCTTCTCTTTTCTATTTCTTTTATGGTTTTTTTTAATGATTTTTGTCTTCTCTAAAATGAGAGAAATTGAAATAGTACCTTTCGAGAAAGATAGTTTAGGAAGAACCTTTCCAGACCCAAACTCTGATTCAGACTATTGACCAAGACCTAATTCCTTCGTCAATTTCAATCAATGACGATGTGCCCAGTTCAAGAAAAATGTACTCAAATATCCCATCGAATCTGAAACTAAGTTAAGACTTTTGATTTTGATATGAGGATCAAGTTAACAGAATTCAAGGAATTCTGTTTGGAATTCAGACCTGTATCTAGAAGTATTGAGATACGGAATTAAGAAGAAACCCTGTTTTCTTAAAGGACTATCTTACACCAGAAGGAGGGAGCATTTGGCATATATGTTTATCTAAGGGAAGTTCGATTGCAATAGCTGGCGGGGAGTGTTCGAGGGATAGCTCACGTGGCAAAAACCTGCCCAGGTCTTGACCACCCTGGGTATGGTGAAAAATGGTGTGCTTCCGGTACGATGGGTGAGGGCCGACGAAGCGGTCCCTGAGTGAAGTACCAGGACACCTAAGGAGGATCTTGGAGGGTTCTGACCAGACATACACGGGCTTGCGGTGCTTAGGACACCCATACGTATGTCAAGGAAGATATATATATGTATGTTGACAAAATGATTATTATAATCTGTTAATGGATCTCGTTGCTGACCAGCTGGTCCCAACGGAGAGTCCAGATTGGTACTGTTTTTGTGAAACAAGGGATTGAATGAAAATTTTGAGTTATGAAATCTGTGATCATATCTGTTTTGCCAATGGATTATTTTTATATTAAAGTTTTAAAAAGAGGAGTTTGTGTGTGTCTGTTTTCTAAAGCTAAAGTTAAGAAAGGCATTTCAATTATGGGTGGGTGAGTACTTGTTTGGATCTACCGATTCCAGTGGCAAGGTGGTGGCTAACCCATGGGCCGGATGGGGTTAGGTTGGAATCAGTGGAGTTTTAATAATCAAACAGAAAAATCTTAGGATTACGCTAGGATTCGAGTAGCTAATTAATTCCGTGATAAATTTCTCAATTGAGTGGATCAACAGCTGTGCCTGATCTTGATTAGGAAAAAAGCGTTGAAATCGCTCAGATGATCAAATTATATCAGTGATAGTTTCCTTCTATCTAGTTTATTCAGGTGAAGGATAGTTTAGATTTGATCTCGTTAGAAAAATTCGTTAAGAAAATTTAAAAAGGTGGAATTGTCCCTGCTTTCCGGGCATGGAAAAATTTCCTGGTTTCGGTTTTTGGAGTAACCACCAGCCTAGTCTCATGCCCGGACATTCGTGGGCGAGGCCCGGAGTGAGAAACCCTGCCCTGCGCATGAGGGGACTGCTTCCGCTATCAGCTACCGGGAGTCCAGTGCGCGGAGGAGACAGAGGGATCTCATAAATGTAGTCAATGAGATAGGCGGACTATTAAGATTCAAGCTCGATGACAGCTTGTGTTAGTTGCATTATGTGCTGACGTGTTAGGTGACGTGTTAGGTAGTAGCATGTGTGAGACATAAATGACCGCGTCCAGCTCGTCATAGTTGTGTGGACAGTAGCTAGGGTAAGCAGTGTGTGGACACAGCACAAGTAGTGTGTTGTAGCTTTTCTATTATGGCTTTATGCATTGTGTGAGAAGAGACATGGCTTCCCTCTATGGTTAGGGTTTCAATAATACATTAGGGTTTGCTCCTGTGTGTGTGTTCCCTCTCCCTCTACCTTGTTTTCATCATGGTATCAGAGTAGGGTGCTCATGAGTGAGTGAGAGGGGAGCCAATTATGATCTGATTAAGAGTGTTGTTAACTGTGATTAGTGAAACAGAGGGTCGTTAATTAAAAACAGAATCGTTCTCTAGGACAGCTTGTGGAACTCTTGAGAAATTCAACACATTAATTCAACCATGAAAACACATGCTTTGCAGGTTTCAACAAAATCAAATAAATTAAACAAAAGCATAACAAACATAATACTTAGCTCAAAGACACATGCTGGGTGCAATCTTCCCCCCCCCCCCCCCCCCCCCCTTGTGCATGGCCTTCCCCACACAAGAGTATTTTTATTAGCTTCCAAGAAAAAAATAGGCCATAGCCCCCAAAAATATACAAAGTGTGCTTTTAGAGAGCACGACACTCTTCCACAACAAAAATAGAGTGTCCCAAAAATATGGGCTAGGGTAAAGCCTTTAGGCTTTAATAAATTCAACATTATAAAATGTATTTTTTCCAATGTATCAAAATGGAAAAATCAACTACTAAGGTTACAAGCTACGCTTGTAAAAATAAATGTGATGCTCATAAGAAACATTCTCCTCAACATTATTCATCAATCCTCGTAATCTTCATCACCTGAAAATATAAGCCCAATTAATAATTAAATTAATCCCACAAATATTAAACAGGCACAAACCATAACCAACTCATAAGTACTCCAGGAATCACCCTACCAATACAAACCTAACTGAAATAATCATAGACGGCCCCAAGCATACGTCATATACCGCACGTATTAATATTTATAGTGGTGTCACCCACGATATTAACCTAGCCGGCATGACACAAGAGTAACCTAGGCGTCCCCAAATTACTCAAGAGGGGAAAATAATATTCTTAAAGAGGACTTAAAATATATTCTCATGACATCCCTCTTGCTTGAGTTTGCAATTGCCCTCAATTGCGGGTTTGTTGGGTTTGAAAAGAATAAAGGATCTCAGGATAAGCTTGGAAAAATTTCTCGGGCATCCATTTTGCATCTTCTTGAGGATGGTTTTTGAATGTCAAAAGATATTTGATGTATTGGTTCCCAGTTCTTGATATTGTCGTCTCTTGATCAATAATAGCATCAGGAACTAAGACTTCTTCCTTTCCTTCAACAAGAGGTGGTTCCTCATAAATTGGGTGAGAAGGAAGTGTTCCTCGAAAGGGTTTCAAGAGATGAATAAGGAAAGAGCTGTGGATATTCCAATTAGATGGCAACTCTAGTCTATAGGCCACATCGTTAATCTTTTCAATAATTTTAAATGATCCATAGTATCTAGGTGCAAGTTTAACTGCAGGGAATTTTTCCACACTCTTCAATCATCTCTTCTCAATTCTCAAAAGTACATAATCACCTTCTTGGAATGAAAAATCTTTACCCTTCCTATTTGCTTGAATTGTATACTTTCTCTTGAGCTCTTGCAATACAATCACCCACTTCAAATAAAATGCGATCAGTCTTGGAATCGTTCTCTAGGACAGCTTATGAAACTCTTGAGAAATTCAACACATTAATTCAACCATGAAAACACATGCTTTGCAGGTTTCAACAAAATCAAATAAATTAAACAAAAGCATAACAAACATAATACTTAGCTCAAAGACACATGCTGGGTGCAATCTTCCCCCCCTTGTGCATGGCCTTCCCCACACAAGAGTATTTTTATTAGCTTCCAAGCAAAAAATAGGCCATAGCCCCTAAAAATATACAAAGTGTGCTTTTAGAGAGCACGACACTCTTCCACAACAAAAATAGAGTGTCCCAAAAATATGGTCTAAGGTAAAGCCTTTAGGCTTTAATAAATTCAACATTATAAAATGTATTTTTCCCAATGTATCAAAATGGAAAAATCAACTACTAAGGTTACAAGCTACGCTTGTAAAAATAAATGTGATGCTCATAAGAAACATTCTCCTCAACATTATTCATCAATCCTCGTAGTCTTCATCACCTGAAAATATAAGCCTAATTAATAATTAAATTAATCCCACAAATATTAAACAGGCACAAACCATAACTAACTCATGACTACCAAGCGTAAGTACTCCAAGAATCACCCTGCCAATACAAACCTAACTGAAATAATCATAGACGGCCCCAAGCATACGTCATATACCGCATGTATTAATATTTATAGTGGTGTCACCCACGATATTAACCTAGCCGACATGACGCAAGAGTAACCTAGGCGTCCCCAAATTACTCAAGAGGGGAAAATAATATTCTTAAAGGGGACTTAAAATATATTCTCATGACATCAATCGACTAATTACTCACTCAATTTTGACAATTGGTCTGATTCCTCTTACACGGAGTTAGTATACATCATTGCTAAGCTAATGAATGCATGGTCCCTCAATTTGGACAAGATTTGAAGAAATTAAAGCGATTTTTCTACTGGTTTTTCTCAAAACAAAGAAGGAAATTTTATATTTCTGGTATGTATGCATCTTGGTTGGTATTAATATGCAACATTGAGCTTGTTCGGGTGTTAATGCACGCTATCTACACTTGATTGAACCACTATATTTTAATTTTAAGCATTTGGAAGCCTCGAAAAGTGCACCAAAAAATAGGGTATTTTGGACTGCGTATGCTAGTTCAATTTGAATGTACTTAGTGTGATTTCAATGGACAGAGAGAGCATACAAAGTTTTGCATTACTTGTCTATATGTATCTTGGATGCTATACTCATACATATACATGATGCTGAGAATCCTAAGGATGCATGGGCTACTTTGATAAAGCTGTTTGATACAGATACTAGTGCTTGTAAGTCTAAATTGAGACAACAGATTCACAATGTGAAGCGGAAAGGAAGTAGAATTCATGATTATGTACAAGAGATTAAGACGTATGCAGATGCATTGGCAACTATCAATGCCCCCATGCTTGATGATGATTCGGTAGACATTGCCTTGCGTGGTCTTAGCAAAGAGTACAAGTCTTTTGATATATCTATCTCTGTTTGGAGTACAGGTTTACCAAATTTTGATGAGTTGGCTGCTTGTTGAGGAAATCAAACTCAGTGACCCTTTTCATGATGCATCTACTAGCCATGATGATCATGGCACGAATCAGGCTTTCTATATTCACAAAGGAGATTTAGAGGTAGGGGAAGATCTACATCACGAGGTCGTGGTGGTGTTGGTCATGGATGGCAGGATAGGTTACCACAACAGAATTTTCAGCCTTCATATGGTGCTAGAGGTGGTCGTGGACATTCACGTCAAAGAGGTAGAGGTAATTCTCGTGAAGAGGACGTTGGCAAGGCCAACAAGCATCTATGCAAAATGTGGAATGCCATTATTGTGGAAAGTTTGGTCATATGGCTCATGACTATTATCACAAATAGAATGATTTGAGAGGGGGTAGAGCACAACATGGTGGAAATTATACAAATAGTGGAAATTTTGCATCAAGCAATCATGATGGTAGTGCAAAACACTTGTTTGCCATGAAACATGTCGACCTTCCTCCAATTTGAGCTCCTATGGGCCGTGTTCTTGAGGAATCCATAATCGATTGGAACCCCAATCATGAGCAAAACACCTGTACTCTGAAGCCATGGATGACCAATGAGTAGGCATTTTACATCAAAATTAAGCTCATAAAAGGGCACAAGGCTACACTCCATTCAAATACTCTTCAAACTCAAGTAAATGCCTTTTTTAACAACTTTAAGACACCATCACACCCATGTGCATATGGGATAAACTAATACACACATCTTCTCTCTCCTTTCTCAATTCTAACCATTATGACAACTCACACATCTTCTCTCTCCTTTCTCAATTACAACCATGATTACAACTCACACATCCAGGCAAACTGCCCTACTACTGCAGATACCCAAAGTCATAAGAGTGCACCATCCTGGTGAACAATGATTTAAAAAAAGGTACATATTTGATGCCGATGCCAAGAAGCACATCATGGAAGAGGGGTGTCAATGTAGCAAGAGGTTGTTCTAGTGCCATTGAATTGTGCAGGATCATGTATGAGGCAGAGGATAGAAAATAAGCCATAATGTCAAACCACATTGAGAGAGAATATCCACTACAATATATATATATATATATATACATGTTATAGGACCATGGTACATGGAGATTAGATTATTCCATAAATTAAATAATAAAAGAAATAAACCATAACATCATAGTATAAATCAAGAACACAAGATTGGGTGCAATCTCCCCCCCCCCCCCCCCCCCGCGATGCATATACATGTTATAGGACCATGGTACATGGAGATTAGATTATTCCATAAATTAAATAATAAAAGAAATAAATCAAGAACATGAAAATCAAGAACACAAGATTGGGTGCAATGTCCCCCCCCACCCCCCTGACGTGTGTGGCTCCACTCCCACACGCGGTATTTAAATCATATTAATAAATTTAGCCCTTGGAGCCATAAATAGCATAGCTTTTCCAAAATTGGGCTTTTACAAAATTGAACCTTAGTCCAATACTTTTAAAGCATCTCATCAAAAATAAACCTTGCCTAACATATGTACAATGGGCCAAACCATACAAAATTAAATATTTAGCACACATGTGCTTGGCTAGATAATCTCGTCCAATGTCCACCTTGGTCATCTCGAACTCATGATCTATACTCAACATAGTCCATAATGTTATATCACAATTACTTTGGCATAACTCACAAAAATAATTCTAATAAATAGAAATCATGCACTAACATACTTCACACATGAACCATGTATGCATCACACATAATTAATTGGATTCACTCCCATGATAAAATATTCTGAAAAATCTCACTCTCGTGATAGTCCTCCCATTTGAGAAAACAACCATCCTCGGTTGTAACTATCAGCACACACAAGTGATCAAACACATCAATTGTTTTCACATTGGATTCACTCTTTAAGTGGATTCACTCCCATACATCTTTACACGCGTCACACATGTCTTAGAGTTGATCGGACTCACTCACAATCAAACTCCTACATTGGATTCACTCATAATGTTTTTATACGCGTCACACGTATTCACAAAGTATACCACACGTCTCACACGTGTCACAGCTAGTTGGACTCACTCACAATCAACTAGAGTCACCCTCATTAAGAATTAATTCAAAAGAGTTGATTGGATTCACTCAGAACCAAATTAATCACACTTGGGTCACCCAAGATATTCTTTTTACTTATTGGACCACCCAAGAAATTAATTACCATAACATTCCCTCTTGTTCGGGTTGCAACAACTGACCTCAGTTGCGTATTTTATTAGCAAGTGAAGAGAGTCATAATATAATGTCTGTCTCACAGATAGAATCCCTCTCAACACTAGATTGTGATAAGTTATCCGTCTCATAGATAAATATCACTTAGATTATCTGTCTTGGTGGACACCAAAAAAGTATCTTTCATATACACCATATGAGTATCTTTCACAGACACTAACATGAGTATCTTTTACCAACACAAGTATCTTTTACAGACACCTGGTTATCCTTCAATGGAAAAGAGAATAATTTGAAGAAAGTGTTTTAAATGAGGTATTAAAGTTTAAAGCTTGAATGTGAAATAACAATAAGTTACATACATTCTTCGGTGATCAGTCAAAAAACATATGTGCATCATTGTTAATTCACTCAAGTCTTGATAGTGAATGGTCTAATATGTATTTTCTTCCACGTGTAGAAAGTACATATCATTCATTGCACCATCTTGACCATTATATTTGAATTTAACTATTTTTTTAAATAGTAATAATAATGAAATTAAACTATAAGATTTCTCCCTAGTCTCTCAAGATGTCTAGCATCTTCCCCTGTAATCAATTCCCTCTTCAGAAATATAAAAGATCTTGTTTCTACCTGTTTTTAGCCTAGAGAGAGAAAATATTCTAGAGAGAGAATATTCAAATTTTGAATATTTTAGGATGGGAAAATATCTCTCCTTATTAAAATAAGTTTTCCCGAAACAAAAGTTCAAAAAGATTTTCAGAAGGTGCATTAGAAATTAAGTATAATCTGTTCAAGAGGCATTATCTTGGGGATGAAGATTTTTTTAAAATTTTAAATTAAGGTTCCTATGGACCAATAGGATTCATCCAAATGTAGGGAGGAGATAAATGAAGAAATAAAAGAAAAATCCCCCAAAAATGAGTAAATACTCACATAAGATGAAGAGTTGACTAAGGACAAGGTTAATAGTTAAAAAGGGGAGATATTTAGAAGTAATGATGCATTTTTGACACCTCTGCATGGGGGATTCCCCCCTCATGAATGAGGCGCCTACTTCACATGTGCAATTGAATTTTAAATCTTCAAAAATTGAGATATTTCATCTCTCCTCTCTCCTAATTCAAGTCTAGTTCCAAAAAGTTAGCTCAACTGACCTAAAAATGGTCAAAAATTGACCAAACTGATTTGAAAAATTCTAGAATCAGTTTGTTTGGTTAGGAGCTCAATTTTTCCTATAAATAGAAGCCTCCCCTTTGTTGAAAAATAATAGTGTTTATGCACTATTACTCTACTCCTCCCAAGCTAAGAACTGTGAATTTATTAATAATTCACTAGTTTTTGACATTTCCCTCTTCCAAAGATTGGTGGCCACTCTTGTAACAAGCAAGAGTTGAACCCTCAAACCATCAAGCCAAAGGAAAGCTCCAAGAAATTATGTAAGTAGAGATTCTTGTAATTCTCTTTATTGATTTTATGTTTTTCTAATGTTTATGATTGTTTGAAGTGATAAATGGATGCTATGCCTTGATCGAAAGGCTTTTTCCCTCTCTTTTCTTAGAATCAACCCTTCTTTATCCTAGTTAAGTGATAATTATTGAAATTAAACTTTTTATAATGTTTTCTCTTTTATAAGTGAATTTTGATTAGTATAGATTACTTTAAATCAATTAGAGTTAGTTTTTAAGACAAATTAAGTAAGAAAATTTAAAAAATGGTCAGCCATACAAAGGAGGTTTTGGCGAAATTTTTGGAAATAAGAAATATCTTTTATTATGCTAAAAGAGTAATTCCTATCATTTCTATACTCTAAAAGTGTCATTTTCATGCATAGAAGATGCATATTGATTATTATTTTTTTAATGCATAAAAGAATAATCTTTTTATTTTATGAAAGTGTTACTTTCATCAAAATAGATTATTATGCATAAAGGAATAATTTTCTTTTTATTATGAAAGTGTTACTTTCATCAAAATAGATTTTTATACATAAAGGAATAATTTTCTTTTTATTATGAAAGTGTTACTTTCATCAAAATAGATTTTTATGCATAAAGGAATAATTTTCTTTTTATTATGAAAGTATTACTTTCATCAAAATAGATTTTTATGCATAAAAGAATAATCTTTTTATTATGAAAGTGTTACTTTCATCAAAATAGATTTTTATGCATAAAGGAATAATTTTCTTTTTATTATGAAAGTGTTACTTTCATCAAAATGGATTCTTATGCATAAAAGAATATTTTTTAATTATAAAAGTGTTACTTTTATCATTATTGAATTCTATGCATAAAAGTATGCATAAAAGAATATTTTTTTATTATAAAAGTGTTACTTTTATCATAATTGATTTTCATGCATAAAAGTATGCATAAAATATTATTATTATTTAATTATAAAAGTGTTACTTTTATCACAATTGATTTTCATGCATAAAAGTATGCATAAAAGAATATTTTTTTTTATATTAAAAGTGTGATTTTCATCATAAATGATTTTTATGCATAAACATATGCATAAAAGATATTTTTTTTATATCAAAAGTGTGAATTTCATTATAAATGATTTTTATGCATAAACATATGCATAAAAGAAATTCTTTTATATTAAAAGAGTGATTTTCATCATAAATGATTTATATGCATAAACATATGCATAAAAGAAACTCTTTCATGAGATAAAAGAGCGATTTTCAACATAAATGATTTTTATGATGATAAAAGTGTGACTTTCATCAGAAATAGATTTTATGCATAAATAGATGCATATAGAATCTTTATAATAAAATAAGGGTTCTCCTTAATCCTCTGTTTAATTTCCACAAAAATTAGAAAAAAGAATAAGTAGATAATCTGTGAGAAGAAATGCTACTGTTTCATATTCACTAAGATGGTAATGAGAAAGTTCAATTAAACTATCAAAGTCGGAGATCGAGATAAATGATTATTTTATTCCTCATAAGAAATTCATGTTTTAGAAATCTGTAAGTAAATATTCGTCGAACGAAATTTAGAAAAAGAGAAATTGAAATAGTACCTTTCGAGAAAGATAGCTTAGGAGGAACCTTTACAGACCCAAACTCTGATTCAGACTATTGACCAAGACCTAATTCCTTCGTCAATTTCAATCAATGATGATGTGCCCAGTTCAGGAAAAATGTACTCAAATCCCCCTCCGAATCTGAAACTAAGTTAAGACTTTGATTTTGATCTGAGGATCAAGTTAACAGAATTCAAAGAATTCTGTTTGGAATTCAGACTTGGATCTAGAAGTATTGGGATACGGATTTAAGATTTATTCATGGTATTCAAACAAAATTAAAACTGAAAACTTGCATAGAAACCCTGTTTTCTTAAAAGGACTATCTTATGCCAGAATGCTGGAGGGAGCATTTGGCATTTATGTTTTCTAAGGGAAGTTTGGTTGCAACAGCTGGTGGGGAGTGTTCAAGGTATAACTCACGCGGCAAAGTCTGCCCAGGTCTTGAGACCAGCCTCGGTATGGTTAAAATGGTACGCTTCCGGTACGATGGACGAGGGCCGATGAAGCGGTCCCTGAGTGAAGTGCCAGGACACCTAAGGAGGATCCTGGAGGGTTTTGACTAGGAGATGCACGGGCTCGATGTCGAGGACATCCATGCGTATGTCGAGGAAGATATTATATGATGGACCTATGTTTATTGTAATCTATCACTGGATCTCGTTGTTGACTCGCTGGTCTCAATGGAGAGTCCAGAGTGATACTATTTTGTGAGAAACAAAGACTCAATGGAAATTTTGAAGTATGACATGTGTAACCAGTAAATTGTTTGTCAATGGATTGTTTTATAGATTAAAGTTTTAAAGAGGAGTGTGTGCGTATCTGTTTTCTAAAGCTAAAATTAAGAATGGCATTTCAATTATGGGTGGGTGAGTACTTGTTCGGTTCCACCGATTCCAGTGGTAGGGTGGTGGCTAACCCATGGGCCGGATGGGGTTAGGCTGGAATCAGTGGAGTTTTAATAATCAAATTGAAAAATCTTAGGATTACGCTAGGATTCAAGTAGCTAGTCAATTCCCTGATAAATTTCTCAAATGAGTGGATCAACGGCTGTGCCTGATCTTGATAAGGAAAAAAGTGTTGAATTTACTAAAATGATCAAATTATATTAGTGATAGTTTCCTTCTATCTGGTTTATTCAGTTGAAGGATAGCTTAGAATTGATCATGTTAGTAAAATTTGTTAAGAAAATTCAAAAAAGGTGGAATCATCCCCGCTTTTCGGGCATGGGAAATTTTCCCGGTTTCGATTTTCGGAGTGACCACCAGCCTAGTCTCGTGCCCGGACATTCGTGGCCGAGGCCCCGAGTGAGAAACCCTGCCCTGCGCATGAGGGGGGCTGCTTCTGCTGTCAGCTATACCGGGAGTCCGGTGCACGGAGGGGGCAGAGGGATCTCACATAAACAATGCATAAGTATGAGTTTTAGGCTTACCTCTCTAGTGGTAGAAATCATGATTGGGAGAACCGTCTTGTTTAGGTTGGTTGCCTTTGTGTTCATCTTCAATCACATTCATGACTGCAACTCGATTCTTTTTCTTTTCTGGACACTCATATATGCATAATGCCCTTCTTTGTGGCATCTGTAGCATGTAATCACATGTGATTTTTGATCTCCATTATTTGTCTTCTTTGCATCTTCATCAGTATTCTTTCCATTCACTTGTGGACCATTGTGTTTCTCTGCTTTATCTTTGTGCAAAAGCTTCTCAAAATGTGCAGATCGAGAATATTGAGGAATATGATAATCTATCACTGTAGTATCCCTCGGAAATCCATTTTTCTTCTCGTAATATGTTGCTAGAGATATGACATTGCTAAGAGAACGAGGATAAAACATGTTCACTTTGCTCTAATAAACTGGCTTGAGACCTGCTACTTTCTCCTTTGCTCTTTTTTACACACTTTCTCTATAGCTTGAAGTTGCAATAAAATAAAGTTTGCCAAAATCTGCCAATATAGGCTGATATGTTCTCCTTTTCGAGCTGTCTAAAAATATCCCATCGTTGTCTGGCTTTACTCTTATATGACGGAGGTAAGAAATCCTTCTTGATCAGCTTCTAGAAGTCTTTCCATGACTTTGGTTTGCGTTTGCCCTTTCTAATAACATTCCACCAAAGAGCTGCACTACCTACTAAATGATTAGTAGCACATTTAACCTTATCCTTCTTAGAAAATCTCTCTCCAAAAAAATAATCATCAAGCTAGCTCAACAATGCAAGTATGACGTGTGCATCCTTTTTGCCATCATAATCTTGGAAAGTAAAAGCCGTTCTGCTGATCGTGTATCCCTTTTCGAGACTCTTGAGCTTTGAGAGTAGCTCGTATAGTCCTTTGGATAGGGTCCTCCTCAGAATCCAAAGAATCAGATTCTGAATATGCACGTCTTCACTTCTTGCAAGTAAATTTCTGCTCAAAATCTTCCCTTTACCTCTTCTCACTCAACAATTGAGCTTGAAGTATGTTTACTTGATCTTGGATAGTAGGCGGTTGTGGATAGATTGCCATTGTAAAAGAAACAAGTAAAATATTATGGAAATGTAAAAATAAAATAGAAAAGGTAGCAAACTTATCTGATTCCCGTAATTTGCAATAGCTCGTATCACGATGTTGATAGTCCACCAATCCAAGGTCAACTTTGGCAAGTTGTTGAACACCTCGAAAATTGCTGAGTTGATAAAGAAATCCTCCGAAAGTATCAATAAAAGCTCCAGAGTGACATTTAAATCCATCAATTTGAATTGGAGAGTGTTACGGACATTGAGACGTATTACTTTTTACGTCATATAATTAATTTAAGTATTCTGAGTCATGGGCCGAGCTTGTCGGCACCACATGTAAAGGATAAAGGGATTGGGTGATCGCGCCCAATGAGAGGGTCACATATAAGAGTCAAATGTAACCCTAAAAACTCTTATTCTCAATGTGTTGAATACAAGGAGTGCTCTTACCTTATCTTCTCCATCCCCTTCTCCTGCGTGAGAGAGAGAGAGAGAGAGAGAGAGAGAGTAGCAATCGAGCACTACGTGGCGGCATGACGGCGGCAGGCGAGGCGGTAGAGCGACGGCAGCGGCTCCTTCTTCACTGCTGCAGCACGAGAATCCTTCACGACGGCGGTCTGAGCGGTGAGTGACACACCTTTTCTCCCTGTTTGAGCTTGCTAGTTTCTGGTTGTGTGCTTGCAGCCATTCGTGGCTCGCACATGGTGCTCGGCAAGTCCCCAGCTCTGACACGTGCGACAAAAGCGCACATTTTTGGCACCGCTGTCGGGGACATACCCTGCACCAAGCTCCAGATGCAGCTCAGGCGGCTGTTAGAAGTCAAATTTATCCTGTAGGAAAGGCAAAGAGAGGCGTGATTGTGTCTATGGTGCTGGCTTCCATTCGGGTTTTTTGTATTTCTGTTTCAACGCAGTCATTTCTCAGGTCTACGCGCTGTGTGCGTGTGTGTGTGTGTGAAAACGGAGGGCTGTTCTCTCAGTTTTGTGCATTGCGTACATGTGCGTGTGTGAACACGGAGGGCAGAACAGCAAGGCGTTGCGGCCAACCCTAAAAATAACTTCTCCGCAAAAAAAAAAAAAAAAAGCGAAAAGAAATTTTTTATTTGGAAAAAAATTTTGAAAAGAAAAAACCCCCAATTGGCCCCGGCCTCGGTCTTTTGATATATATATATAGGAGAGTGAACCTCCATAGCTTTCTTTCAAGTGAAAGCCTAAGGGGAGTGGAGCCTTATATGTAGTCTACCCCCCAAGGAGTGGAGTGGGCATGTGGGATAAAGCCTTCACCTTTCTCTCCATAAGCAAATAGAGTATTCTAAGGACCACGGGAGCTCCGGATAGGCGAACACTGTGCTGTAAAGCATGCTAGGACCCCTTGGAGGATACACTCCTCTTGAGCTATCACATGCCCTAGTCCAGGATTGACCATAAGTAAGGGGGTAAAAGACGGGTTGAAAACAAGACAAAAACAAGTAAAAACGGGGTGCGAAACACCTGAGAAACCACTTGTGTGGGCTTCAAGGGCGCCCATAGGGTACCCACGTCACATGCATCTATGCTCTGGTCGGGTGCTAGAGTCTGAGCAACTAGAAAGCGTTTCAGTTTACGCAGGCTCACACCATCCCTCCACGTTAGCATCTTGGCCTTCAGTTGGAACCCAAGGAAGTGCAATCCAAGATCCACGAATAGCGGCTAGTGACTCGTCCTCTGACTCTGAAGTCATAGAAGGGCTCTGAGGGAGCAAGCCAAAACATGCTAGTTTGGGCCCCACAACCTGGATCTAACATGTTTAGTCGTCTAATAGAGACTTTCAGTAAAGCTACAGGCTTTGAACCTACGCGACAAGTGAAGTAAACGAAGGAGGAGGGGAAGTAGATTCGCCATTCACATCTCATGTAGACCCTGGCCTCCCAAAGAGTGTCCATGTGGATATTCTGCCCACTTCATTTAATGAAGGCCCTACTGAGCTACCACCTTTTGACGCTCTTCCTAAAGTAGAGGTCCCTAAAAGTCAATCCATAAGAAGTGACATTGCGTCCACTTCAAGAGAACCTCTTGGCACGCCAAGTTTAGATGGGATATTTCTCAATGAAAATTGGGAATATGACCTACACACGAAGACTCTGACTGACCTATACACGGGTTACACATACCATGTAGGTTGGTTAAGAAGTCGTACGATCTATAGCTAGTGCCACCAATCTAGATGAACAACAATAAATGATATGTGAGGTTATTTATAGAATTATCCAATTCGAGAGGCAGAATAGGGGAGTGAACCTAGTTTCCACTAGCCCTATGAGATTTTTGGATATGGGCAACGCTAAACAACCAACCCTGTCACAATTGGAGACTCCCTTGATGAGTCCCGTAGATCCTTCATATGTTGTTTCGCCTGGAATCTCAATGCAGGTTGACCCCACAAGCAGTAACTTTAGCTTTCCAACTTTGGCTCAATTTCCATTAGGGAATCCACAATGCCTACTCCGATGATGAGCATGATGAAAAGTGCACCCGTTACCACTGTAGTTAGTACAACACCACTACCTAGTGGTACAGTACCTACAACAGTGCATACCAGTGTATATCAACCATATGTACCTATCGCTACTCATGCTCATGTAGCTCCTACGCCTCCTGTTATGCCAATGGCGTATGCTCCACGAATGCCTTATCAAAACCCTTATCCAAGAGGAGCTATGCCTAGTCACATATCATATCCTACGTCAACTGCATACATATCATATCCTACGTCAACTGCATACATATCAAGACCAATGCCAACTCCTTTCAGCAGGCCATCCCAGAAGTGCCTCCACCAGCTATGCCTGCTCACCTAGGTGATCTAGCAGCGTTTGCTCAAACGATACGATCTATTGCGGAAAACATGCGTGGCATGCCTGAGAGAGAGCCTAGAAGCAAGGCGGTACAAGTTGCCAAGCTCACTCAGAACTTCAGTGGTAACAAAGATGTTAGGAAGCACATTGAAGTTTTTGAACACGTGTGTGATTCCTTGGAAGAGCACAATGAGCTACATAAGTGTAAAGCCTTAGGCTTAACCTTGAGTGGAAAAGCCGGAGATTGGTGTCGAACTTTAAGGGTTGAAGAGCGTACTCACTATCCCACACTCAAGAGATTGTTCTTGAAAGAATACATACGTGAGGGTGTGCTTTGGGGAGTAGCATCTCAACTCCAAAAAGCTGAACGCGAGGAAGGAGAGTCAGTGAGAGACTTTATTAGTCGACTAAAGCATCTGAATTCTCGCTGTACTCCCGATGAGCGCTTCAATAACAACCAACTTCTTGATAGATTCATCCGAGGATTGCGCCACGAGGACATATACAACGGCCTAGTCATTAGAGGTCTTACGATGTGGGAAGCAGTCTCACTGCCAATGCAATCCAGTTAGAAGACAACTTGATGATTGTAGGTAAAAAGGTGTCTTCAGAGACAAAGTCTGTTAGTTTGCATGTATCTGGGCATGAGCCAATGACTGTAAAACCTATTGCCAAGGAGCCCAAGATATCCAAAATGTCTATAGAGCTGACCTTACTAAGGCTCTCCAAGAATACTTTAGGGGTAATCGAACTTCTCAAAATAGCCATATGTACCCAAAAAGAGAGCAACAATGGTGTTCGGTTTGCTTAGGACCACATAGTATGAGTGAATTTTCCACATTCAGAGTCAAATTCCATGGGACTTGCAATACATGTGGTAAGTATGGCCATCAATCTAAGGATTGTCTAGTACTTAAGCGTATGTTAGCAAATCAGGCACCACTAGCCTGGTCAAACACACCTCAAGTACCCGCACTGATGCCTGCACCACCTGTCGAGCAACCGTCACAACACATAGTTCCAAGGAACCCAAATTTAGTCCAGTCTGTGCCGTTACCACCGCCAGTGCTAGGACCACAACCTCCACATCCAAGGATTACCCCTATAAACCAGATGGGTTGTCAGTCACATAGTGTGTGTGGGGATTATGAAGAGGATATAGACCCCACGGTTCCATATGGGATTGATACGTTTGAGTACTACATGGAGGATCATTTCGGGCAAGTCAAGCCTGTATATCAAGCGGCTACTCTCACCACAAGAGGGCAAAACCTTAATACCTTGGCGAGGAGACCACCTCTTCAATGCTACGATTGTGGTGGACCGCATCGTGTAGCGGAGTGCCCTAATAGGCTACAGAAGATCGCTACTCAAATGCAACCAAGTCAAGGAAGCAGGTCGAGGATGCCGGTACTTACATGTAATCGTTGTGGCATAGATCATTTGATTGCTCAATGTCCACATAATCCAAGTGTACCCAAGATTACGCCATTGAATTTGGTTGAGGTCACCAATGAGGCACTAGGAACCACACCTGTTGTACCCGCGAATGTAGTCACACGGTCAATGCTTCAAAATCAAAACTACATTCTTGAAGAGAGGGATACTACATCAATTGCTCGAGCAAATGATCCTGAAGATGATTCTGATTCAATAGAAACCATGGGGACCAAAGCCACTACTTTAAGGGAGGAACCCACTCGGGAGCTCAACGAAGGAGAATCAAGCGAATACATAAATCAGGGGAAACAAAAGGAAACTCCTCCGGCCCCACAACCAAGTCAGCTAATGCCCTCTCGGCTACCTAGATTGACTGAGACTCCCAAAGATAAGCCACGTGGGCCAAAAACCCTCAAGAAAAAGATTGGAACTTACCCAAACCCAGTAGAGGAGATTGAATGAGTGCAACACTTAAGGGGTTTGGTGGAAGAAACACAAAGAGAACTAGAGCTAGACCCTAGGAAAATCAAGATTCCAGACATAGTGTTTCCTACACAAGTTTAGCCTCACAGGAGCCATAAACCGTTAGCTATACCTAGTATCATTTGGGAAGAAAGTGAGGATAGGACATCAGGAAGTGGGCAGACACCCTTCTTGCTTGAAAGAATGTTTAGTGAAGGAATGCCTGACCCCATCGAAGAGGAAGTGATCCCATCTTCACCAGTCCCTAGTCAAGGGCCGATATCTCGAAAAGTACCGTTGAATGTGTCCAAACTAATGGATTTCATGTCCTCTGAAATCAGAACCACGATCATATCCAAGTTATACAGAGATCCTGAGCTATTCTTAGCTCTTTGGGCATTTCTCAATGGAGAATTGAAGGCGAGGTTACCACAATTTGCAAATATGGATAGACCCGACACGCTTCAAGATGAGAAGGAACATCTGGATCTATAACCCAACCTAGATGAAGACTCGGTCGTTGAAGTACCTGTTAACAAGTTGGGATAGTACTTTGAAGGTGACGAATCTAATGCAACCCTCCCCATTACTACCAAGGAATTAACTCTAAAGGGAATCCTTGATGGTGGTGCTGGGGTGAGCATTGTGACTAAAAACTGTTGGGAATCTATGGGAAGACCTCACCTAGAAGTCACAAACAAAGTGGTTAAGATGGTAAACAGAACTATAGCTAAACCTATTGGAATGTTAAGGGACCTTAAGATCAAGGTTCTGGGATACAAGGTAAGACATACCTTCATTGTAATGGATTTCTCTAAGCATCCTATGTCATATCAAATGATCTTAGGACGTCCCTTCATGAGGGAAGCACAAATGGTGCATGACTGGTCGAAAAACCATGTCTACTTACAATTCCAGGACTCTGTCATTCGAGTTGATCTTGAGAATGGTCACGCTAGGAAGCAAGGTTATCATCGATAATCGATCGGATACCACTATTCACTCAGCCCCATTAAAGTATTGCTATACATGCAAAAAAGAGATTGATGATGGGAAAGATTCTCCTTATATGGATGTCCTACTGGGCATGACTGAGTCAGATAACGTGGATTGGGTACACCTAGCGGCAACCATAGACACATGGGGAAATAGAGGCACAAGTTGGGTAATGCCTGAGGGGCAAGATATGCCACCATTAGTGCCAGTAAACATGATAGGTGTTATGCACTTGACTCTTGATGGCAAGAAAGTGGCAAACTCCCCTCACACTAAAAGTAGCAAAGACTCTGACCAATGCAACTTTGAGTCTGAATCTCAAAAAGAAACTAACTCTGAGTCTGATAAGGGGTATGAATCAAATATTCACCCAAGTGTGGAAGCAACATGTTCAAGGACAGTGACCTCTTGCAGTTCATCTGAGAGTGAGGGGGACATAAGTGAAGATCGACCAAGTGAGTCCGAATCAGATAGAAACAAAAATAAAAAACTAGGTAAGAAAAAAATGAGACATAAGCGACAACGCTATCGAGCTAATGTACGAACTACAATAAACAAAGAGAGATCCACTGCAGAATGGCTTAGTTATGTAGGAGCATATGATGCTTATCGGAAGTTAGCGGATAATTGGGGACAATACCTCCAAAGTGTCATGTGGTGTATTCCGCAACCTCATGACATCGCCCAATTAGAAATCAAAGAGAAGCCGAAACTAAGTCGTACTGCGAGAAGGCGTCAAAACCGAGAGTTAGCTCAGCAACAAAAGGAAGCGGAATTAAAAGAAAAAAGCATGGCACAACAAGAACTGGTAAACTTACACCCTGCACCCGAGCATTTCAAATCATTTACCACAGGGGAACGTAAAGTCGTCTACACAAAAGCCCAACGAACGCCTACCAATGGGAGTAGCGGTGTCTAACGATGGCCTGGCAGTAGTTAAGGAGATAGAACTAGCAGATCCAGGTGAGGAGTCTAACCCAGTTTTTATTACTCAAGACCTCACCAAGACGGAGGAAGCTACACTTAAGAGGCTTCTTAAAGAATTCAAGGACATATTTTCTTGGACATACCATGATATGAAGGGCGTTCCACCCTCTATGGTGCAACACACAATTCCAATGATTAGGACTGCTAAACCAGTCCAGCAATGTCTCTACCCAATGAATCCTAAGTATGCAAAGATTGTACAAGAGGAAATTGAAAAGCTTATAAAATGTGGATTCATATACCCTATTGAGCACTCAGAATGGGTTTCTCCGATAGTCATTGTACCAAAGAAGAATGGGAAACTCAGAGTGTGCGTTGATCTCAAAAAGGTTAATGCAGCCACCAGAAGAGATCATTACCCCTTGCCGTATTCTGAACATGTGCTTGAAAGAGTTGCAGGTAATAAGGAGGCTTATAACTTTTTAGATGGGTACTTTGGTTATAATTAGATCAGTAGAGGACCAAGCTAAAACAGCTTTTATAACGGAGTTTGGAGTGTTTGCCTTTCGCGTCATGGCCTTCGGCTTAACCAATGCACCTGCAACATTCTAAACATAGTCTTTAAGGAATATCTAAGGGACTTTTGTGAAGCTTTCTTAGATGATCTTTGTGTTCATTCCTCTTGGGACGAGCACTTGATGTGTTTACGAAAAATATTTGAAAGGTGTAGATTATATCGCATCTCATTGAATCCTTTCAAATGCCAATTTTGGGTTAAACACGGAGTTATTCTAGGGCATATAGTGTCCAAAAATGGGATTTTCACCGACGAAAGTAAAATCAAGGTCATTCTGGAATTGCCCCCACCCACCAACTATAAGGGAGTCCAACGCTTTATGGGCCATGTTGGTTATTATCGAAGGTTTATTTTATTCTTCGCTGAGATAGCTCGACCATTGTATAAGCTTCTCATCGAGTTTATTTGGACCGAAGATTGTGACCGTGTATATGAGCTATTAAAGAAGGCCTTGGCGAGTGCTCTAATATTGCAAATGCCTAACTGGGATTTAATCTTCCATGTGCATATTGATGCATCAAACTTTGCTATTGGGTGTGTACTAACTCAACCTGGAGAACTACACCACTACGGAGCGAGAAGGGTTGGCAATGATATATGCAGTAAAGAAATTTCGTTATTACCTTCTTACCACCAAGTTTGTTTTCTATGTGGATCATCAACACTGTTGTATCTGGTGAACAAACCGTGCTCCACAGGAAGAATCACACGATGGTTATTGATTCTTCTTGAGTTTGAATTCACTGTTGTTCTGAGACCTGGCAAAAAACATGTCATGGCTGATCATTTATCTCGCATACCTAATGGTGAAGCTCCTACAGGGGTTGAGGATGACTTACCTGACACGGTACCCATTTTATAAATGAAGTGCTTAAGGAGCTCACAACAAATTTCATGATATCCCATTATAAATCTACTCCTTATTATCCGCAAGCGAATGGCCAAGCCGAGAGTACCAACAAGACCTTAATCTCTATTCTGACAAAGACTGTTGAGGCTCATCGCACGGATTGGGATCTAAAGCTTACGAGACGACAGCTTTATGGGCCTATCGTACTATGTACAAAGTGGCTATTAATTGCACACCATTCAAGATGGTATATGGCTATTAATTGCATACCATTCAAGATGGTATATGGCCAAGAAGCAGTCATGCCGTGGGAATTTGTCATTCCTAGTCTTCCTGTTTGCTACTCAAGGGGGTTGGGATGGTAATCCCTTAGTAGAGCGTTCGTATATCCTTGAGCGGCTAAACGAAGAAAGACAATGCCCTTGTGGAGAAGGATAGAAGGAAAAAATGGTTTGATCGCCACCTGAAAGACAAGGACATCAAAGTTGGGGATAAAGTCCTGATGTATGGAGTGCGTAATGAAAAGAAGAAGCTGAAATATGCTGGTAAGGGACCGTATAGAGTATGTGAAATTACCCCGCAAGGTACCATCCGAGTGAAGACTCTTGACGGAGTTGAAACCATTGGATTCCTCAATGGGAGTAAATTCAAAAGATACTATGACCCCCTGAGCCAAGAGGAGTTACATGAAATCCATCAGAAGAAGGCAACTAAAGAACAAGCTGAGCTTAAGAAGATACAAGCGAGAGTTGAAGCCAAAGAACGTCAACACCGTGTTAGGCGCCAACAGGAAGCCAACTTGGGGATTACGCAAGCATTTTTTGAGGAGGCAGAAGAGGATTCACTGGAATCTGACCCGCCTCTAAGATACCCAATTGAGCCTCTCTAGAGGCTGGTGAGCAGAAGTGACAGCAGGAGGAGGAACTTGACGTGGCCTAGTCAGCAGCACTGCCACAGATCGCAGGAGATTGAAGTAGCATGTAGCCAAGCAGTGATGCATATGTACACAGGTGCGACTGATGAGTAACAAGGCTTTGATACCATGTTGAATTTTATAGTGGATCAAAGATAAGGATCAACATAGTGGATTAAGCCTAAGCATGCACAACATTGAGTGATTAGCCAATAAACACAATACTCAGCAAATGACCAACATAATGATATAGAAAACGCAAGTGATACTTCTATATTAGATCTTGCTTCTTATAGAGGCTCAAATACAAGGTTGATTACATTAGTGGAAGAGGTTGGGAATCCACCTCCAAAATCATCTCACCACCTTCTCCTTGATTCTAGCTTGTAAAGTGAGTTGTCAATCGGCTACATTCTCTCCCCCATGATGTCTCACCTACTAGACTCCTCACGAGTTGCTTCCACCTACTAGGATGAATCCTTTTGATAGCTTATTGATTGGTGATTACAACTTTGAACTTTGTACACATTTCCCCTAAGGTTATGCTTCATATATTATCCCTCATCCCCATGTATTCATCAATTTTATCCAACAGTGTACTCACATTGGGGAGTTACATTGTGATTCTAAGGCAAGGATCAATAACACATGATTTGGCAAAGGCTAAGGTAAGCTCTTGACTTGAACATATTTGGTGCTTTCGTTTGCAGAACTAGCCTAGGGATTAGCTCCATTCTTCTATCCATATTCTAAGCTATTAAGATTACCCAATATTACTCCGTGTTGATTAGGAGATCACACTCTAAAAAACATATGGTTACGGAGCTTTATATGTGTTTAATTTGTTGTATTTGAAGCTTGTTACATTAGGGCATTATATTTTCATACATTGGAAGGGAAAAAACTATGGTTTCTTGTCCTTTTACATGATTTTAAAGCCCATAAGGCTTTGATCTTGTTGCATTAAGCCAAGAAATAGCTTAGCAAGTGTGATTAAGAGTGGAATCCATTGTGAAAACATAAGGATTAAGCTTTATTAGGTGTGGATTAGAGTGATATCTATTTTTTATTCAAGCATTTCATAATTTTTCATGCATTGTATTAAATCTGTTGCTTAGAAACATTGTTTAAATTGATAGCTTGCAAAATCAATTAAAAAAACTAAATTACTCACATAACTATCATTAAATAGGATCAAGAGCTAGTATACTACTTTGAAAGTGATGAAATGAACGCCATGTTACCTATTATTTAGAAAGAAAAAAGGGTCTTCACAACCTTGAATGGTGGTGCTAGTGTTAGCATAATCACCAAGGATTTTTTGGGGATAGTCAAGCTTATAGGCATAAGCCTCATGGGTCAAGCTTATCAATCAAGCTTGTCACAACAAGAACACAGCTAAACCTTTAGGCATCCTTTAAGATACAAAAATTAGGACCTTTGGACTACGCTTGGTGATGGATTTTTAGAGAAGAGAGTCATACACCATGATCCTCGGACGGCATTACATGAGAGACATAATGCTAGTTCACAATTGGGAAACTAATCACATTTACATACCAATCCTGGAAAGGACTCCTCCCATGAGTCGAGGCATTCTCACCCCCATAAGTCTCATATTACTGCTTAGACCACTTCAATCGATATTTGTGAAGCATGCAACGTAGAATCTCACACCATGATTGTTATAGTAGATTTTTTATGAATGGTGAAGATGAGGACCAAGAATTTGAGCCCCTCTAGAGCCTACCAACTCTAAGGAGGACTAGATTCACGTTCTTGCAACCATGAACATTCTTCTACAAAAGCTTGGGACAAGGTTTGCATGAGTGGATAGTGCTAAATTCATATCCTTGTTCATGCTTGACACATTTGAGATAGAATCAGCAAGGTGGAGCTCCCCTAGTCACAATGTGTTGTATTAGGAGAAGTGGGCCTCATTAGGCCACCCACCCCTTGCACCATCTGCAGTAACCATTGCCATAGTAAAAAGTTCCCAATCTATGACCATTGATAGTTTTGAAATGGAATTTCTAATTGGATCTAAACATGCATCGTGCAAGTTTTATGTGAACCCCACAACACTATCCTTAGGATAGGTCATTCTTGGCACTGGGGGTGTCCCTTATCTGGGTAGACCTTATTGTATGAATGGTTATAGTTGTAGGCCTATTTAATGAGTCCATGAAGTTATAGTTAGTTTACAAGCCTTGAGCTTTCCGTTTTGATGATGATTATGTTTGATAAAGCATTTGTCCTCTGTATGATGATTCCTCAAACAATAAGTACAAAACAAAGCTTGTGGTTGTTCTCAAACTTGGTCTTAATCTTACCATCGTTCTGACGATTACGCTTGACAAAGAATTGGTTCTCCATATGATGATTCCTCAAACAATAAATACAAAACAAAATTTAAGGTTGGTCTCAAACTTCATCTTGAACTATCTTACAAGTTGTTGGACATGTTGTTACTAAATGGCCATATCCATCACACTTTTTGCACCAAATGTTTGATCTAGGAAGATTTTTTCCATTTTACAGTGATACTATATATATCCATTCCTCTTATGGACACACTATATTAAGAATTTCTTCTTTGAACTTCCCGAACGAGTTTGCCACTATTTTCAAGCCTCACTTAAAGGCATATGAGGGCATCTAATAAGTACTTGTTTGAACCATATAGGCTGGTGCTATCACATAAGGATTTATTGGCACCTATGTAGATGGGTTATAACTCATCATGGAATATCCTTGCATACTCGTTTTAGGCATTATGGGAATTCCGTGAGCTTGTGATAGCTCCATTGTCCCCTCACTTGCATAGAATAAGATGGTTGGGGAAGCATAGGGTATTACAAAAACTCTCAGTGTCTTTGTTGACTTAACTACACCTCTTCCCAATATATGGCTTCTTGTTTTGCATCTGCTAATGTTATAAGATACCTTAGAATCACATGTCTTTGAGCTTCTATATTACAGAGTCTGTCAATGAAGTGCTTCCATTTGGGGAATTGCCTCACATTTTCCTCATAAGCTTCTCTATCTACTCAATGTAATGATCAATGCTCTCATTTATACTCAATGTAATGATCAATGCTCTCATTTATACCCTGAGATAGGTAATCTAATTGTTGTGCTAAATAATCTTGAAAACCTCACCTCTTGAATTTGGTGAGAAAAGCATGTGATGAATCATTATATGTTCCTTTTGAAGCTAGGTCTAGGTTTCCATATAACAACTAGTAGCCTCCTCTTTTAAAGTGGTTGAGAAGATGTGTAGCTTTTAGTCATCATGTCCACAATTTCATTTGCCATCACACATGTGACCTCAATTGTTATTTGTGGGCCTAAAATCAATTGTATTATGTAAATTCGGTAAACATAATGTCGTTATCTTAGAAAAAGGAAAGCTTAACCCAAAATCTTTGTCCTTAAAGAAATGAAGAGATTTCTTTTTAGGTATATGAAATAAACTTCTAAGGCTAAAATCCTCAATGTCTTCAAAATTACTAAGATCTCCTTGAAAAATTGTAGGGTGTGTGATTTTGGACAACCTTCCTCTCACTTTTCTTCACTGTTTTTTCTACTTCCTCTTTAATTGGATTAATGTCAGGTTGATAATCCACGTCGTCGCACTAGAACTTGAAATAAGTCAGTCGCAATAATGGGGGTCATTCTTGCTTATACTTCAAGGAGGACTCCCCATAATATGTGTGATACATGTGTTAACCCAGAATACATGTGATACTTCAGGAAGTACTCCCCATAATACATGTGATACATATGTTAACCACTCCATAAGTTAACATGGTTTCTCTCGTGCGACCTACTATAAGGCACTTTGCCATCTTACCCATGCTAATGGGTACTTATCTTTTATAAGATGGTGTTCTAACATATATAAAGCAGCCTTACCATGTGCTTAATGTCAACAAATAGGGAAAGTCTAAAGGACTTAGTTTACATAGTTACTTAAGATTAGTAATACAAGTCGGACCATTTTTATGTTTGGTTGGCCTATTGTGGAAACTAGTTATTTGTATACACGTCATTTTTTACAATAAGCAAGACATAATCATTCCTTTGCCATATTTTTCTTATGAGGTTTCCTCCTTCCCTCTTCTTGCTTGCTTTCATGCTATACATTCTTACTTGCTTGATGGATGCTTTGTTGACAAATGCTTTGGAAAGGCTAAGGTAAGCTTTTGACTTGAACATGTTTGGTGTGATGTGGGGACTAGCCTAGGGCTATGCTCAGTTTTCCATCTATTCTAAGCTATTGGGACTACCCAATAGTGCCCCGTGTTGATTAGGACATTACACTCTACTCCAAGCTATTGGGATTACCCATTATTGCATATCCTGATGTTGATTAGAAGGTTGCACTCCAAAAAATATACAGCTTAGAGCATTGTATGTGTTTGTTTATTGTGTTTAATTTTTATTTGGAGCTAATTTTACATTAAGGCATTCTATTTTCATCTATTTATAGGGTAAGACCTTGATTTTTTGGTGATTTACATTAAATTGGAGCCTTGGAGGCTTAGATTTATATGCTTTGATTCAAGGAGTAGCTTAGTAATTGAGATTTGGAGGGGAATCCACTCCAAAAATATGCGCATTGAGCTCCATTAGGTTCAATTAGAGTGGGATTATCATTTTTTATTCATGTACATTTTTTTAATAATTTATTTATGTATTGTTTGAATTAGTAGATTAAAAGCATGCTAAATTATCAAAAAATACTTAATTAATTTCATAACAACCATTAACTAGAATTAAGACCATTATCTCACCCCATCAAGTCCAAAAAATGTCAAAAACCAAGCCAACCTAGCTCTCTGGTGGTGGGGGAGGTGAGTCCACAATTCCATGTAAAAAGACGTGAGTCTAGACACAAGTCTACAGTCATCATGAGCCTGGAGATAAATTACACGAGGCATGAACTTGGACATTTGAACCTGTAGATGTGAGCTTGAAGATGTTAGTCTAGAGCCATGAACTTGTAGACATGATTCGAGAGATGTGAACCTATAGGCATGATTCTAGAGATGTGAAAGAGAGTCTAGGTACATTGAAAGAGAGCATTATCCATGGGAGGGGATGGGATCGTGGCCATGGATAACATCGTCAATTGTTAGCAAAAGAGAATCACAACATAATCAAACTCCCCTTTGGAATGGTTATCAGACCCCTAGTGGTTGAACTTATCAACATCCCAAGCCTCGCTCACCATCTCCACTTACAAGCCACCCTCTTATGTAACCTCTAACACTATACAACACTCTCGCTGTTGTTATGTCTCATCCCCTCCCACTATTATGGAGATCTTAAGCCTCGCCGTTGCCACCGCTAAAGACAAAGACCACTCCCCAAACCTCAACCTCGAGAAACCCTTCATGGAGGTCACCAAGAAACAACGGGTACCCAAGAGTACCCTAGCAAGTCACAAGCCCTGAGCTTTAACTAAAACAATTATGCTTGACAAACCATTGGTCCTCTGTATGATGATTCCTTAAACAATAAGTCAAAATAAAAAATAAATGTTGGTCTAGAACTATCTTAGAAGTTGTTGGAAATTTGTCGCTAAATCACCATGGCACTTTTCACACCAAATGTTCGATCCAGGTAGATTTTGAGTGTTTCCCAAATTTTAGGTGCTACAAGGTCTTTGTGTGGAACAGTCCATAATACGATGTGGGCCTTTGCACCAAAAATATTACATCGGTGGCCTAGTACCATATTGTTGAGGTCTCTCGCTCTTTGCTAAACCATGGCTTTGAACATAGAGGTGTAGTCTATGGGTGAAGCATGTTCGGGATACCATAGGGATCATATTGTTGTTCATAATACTCATAGCTCTCTTATTCTTGGGTTTCAATCTCTACATGTAGTCACCCGGCGACAACGAGTACTATTCTATTGGTGTAGTACTTGGAGAAGCCAGTTAAGTTGGTAGTATCAAAGGTGGATGTGGTAACTATGGCAGTCTATACATACCTCTCACTAAGGGGTTTTGATAGGTATAGGCAGTGGATCTTGTGCCTACTAAGGAGTGACAAATGGGGTTGGCAAGTCTAATTATTGCATATTCGCATTGGGAGAATCTATCATGGTGCCAGAGTTACCCTGTTAGGTTTCCTTGGTACCAACAATGAGCTATGTCATGATTCTCGTGTGGTGGTAACAATGAGCAAAAAAAAACTATTTTCTAGCCCTTAGCATCAAACACTCTGTACTCGTATAATTTTGGCAGCAAATTGTGCAAACCATATCTTTTCATAAAAATAGGTCTGGGTGTCCTATTTGAGGAACTGGTTTGGAATGGCCTTGAGGTTTCCCTTGGGGCTGTTGGCCCAACCATTGCTAACCTAAATGGTTGAGCAAATTTTCTACCAACAACTCATCCTTGCTCATATCCTTAACTAGGACTCTAGCTAGTACTAGATGTTTATTGAGGCTTTAGATAATGCAACCCCTTACTCTTGGTTTGGGTGGACAACTTCTACATCCTTGTCTTTTGCAGAATGTCTACTATGTCTATTTCTTTGTTAGGCAACACTCATCAAAGATGTAGTGTTTAGACCTTTAGAGATGGTTTAGCTTGGTTTATGTCTCCCAACCTGAGAACTAGTTTAGCTTGGTTTTTGGAATTTTTTTAGATTTTTTAGACTTGATGGTAGAGGTGATTAAGATACTAAAGAAGAATCATCTCAAACATGCAAACAGACGATTGACTAATGGGATGCCACCTCTAGTTAGTGAGATGAAAACCAACAAATATTTCCCAATCTTATCTTTGCTATCAATTTATGTTGCATAGAAGGTGCTTTTCATCCTTCATATAGAAGGTGCTCTATCATGCAAAGAGAGCTCTAGGACCCCTTTAATGCCTTTCTATCGCATTGTAGGTCATCTCTATAAATTTAGAATTAATTCCAATCTAATGAATTATTATTTTCATTAGCTTGAGATTGAAGATGTTGATAAGTTTCTTGGACGACACGCTAGTGCAAACTAAGGAGGAAGAATTGGCAAGGACTCTAAGCTTGGTCATTATATTAGTAAAATGAACAAAGGAGCTCTTGCCCTTTTTTAATTTATAAATACTCTGAAAGTCTGGAGGTTGCATTGCTAGAAATTAAGGTAGTTACAAGGTATCTAAGTTGGTGGTCTATTGTCCCCTTAAATTCTAATAGATTTATACTTAGAGAAATGGTTATGCACTTGGGGATTAGAGGATCATCTTATTTTTAAAATTACACCGCACACATGCTTTAGCGGCTAATAAGATGGATGCAAATCCCCTATAGTAGGATATACAAAACAGAAGTTTTTGAGAGTTAGAGGCGAGATTGAGTTTACATCTACTAAAGGGCCAACATCCTCAAGCAAGGTCAAAGAAAAAAGAAGCTTCCAAAAGAGGAAATCATCTTCTCCTCACTAACATATCACTAGTGTTTAAACTTTATGTAATTGCCTTAAGATGTATAAGTTTCATAAGACTAAGTTTTTTTAATGCTACTTGAGCTCAAAATTTATCAATTGATTTATAAATGGGGATCATTAACAACATACCTTGGATCTTTATGTGATTCATCAGGAGTTGACTTTAATACCTGATTTTTATTCTTATGTATCACCACAAAATAAGTTACCTCATTGGATTAATATCATGTATTCCACCTCCATGTGATGTTCCCTTTTAAAAACCACATCGAGACTTCAAACAAGATTATTCCATGTCTTGAGTAGACTATATGGCTAAGCTTGCCTCTTTGGTAAAGAAAGATCCATGAGCCTCCAAAATGTGCTGCAAAGTAAGATCCATATCATAAGTACTTTAAAACTAAAAACAAAAACAAAATCACTTTTAAATATAGTTTTATACAAATTTTAAAAAACTCTTACCATGTAGTGGATAATACTAATATGACCCCAAGCTTCTACCATTGATTTGTAAAAGTTTCTAACAACGTTCTTAAAATTTAATGCGTTGTCTATTGTAAATGTCATCTTTTACAAAAGAATTAGTCAAGTGCAACCCATAGGTTTTTCTTTGCTAATCAAGTCTTTGCTCCAATGCTCTTGTCAAGAACAATCATATGTAACCTTTTCCATGCATTGTATTTCTCTGGCTACTTCACCAATAAATCTTCCTTTTTATGTTGCGATGGAGAAATAAATTTTCTCATCTTTTCCACACTAAAGCATGGCTTGCAAGGTAAGTTTTTACTTTTCCATGACATCTTTTCATCCTTTTTAATTTTCACTTGGCCTCTATGTAACATAATCTCTAATAAAACCTCCTCTACTTTCTTGCATGTCTCTTGAGCAGTACTCTTTGGTTACATATCTCCAAAAAAAAACATGTACTCATATACTAACTTTCCAAGCATCCTTACCATGATATGTAAAGTGCAAAAGTGAACTCTTATTAAGAGTATCTTTAAAATAAGACCCCACTTTGAATCTAAGTAGGTCCTTTTTGCCTCGTGTATTACAAGTTAGTCACGACTTGGGACCTCCTTTCCTATCTTTGCAATCCAATTTTTCTTTCCATTCTTCAATGTTTTTCTAGATTTCATGCAATACATGCATAGAAATTTTGTATTAGATTCACATGACACATCAAACATGCACTTTTTTAAAAATTTTCAAATCTTCTACGAGATGCCATTGTACATTGTATTTACCAAATTTATCTACTTTTAAGACCTCTCCTTATATGCTAATGTTCAACCACATTTGGTATACTTATCAAGTTAAAGAAAATTTGTAATATTTCATGGTCTTCTTCAAAAGCAACAAGCCACCATATCTCATTTTTTGGTTGGACACTAAAACAATATGAGTTCTCTTTTATGATATCCGAACTCAAGGCTCTATTAGGATCAAACCTTATCTTTTCTAACTTCTGTTCTTTGACAATCACACATTTGTCGAGTTTTAATACAAACTCTTCTCTCATTCTTTCATCTATTGATTGCATTCTTGTATCTCCCAATCCACATTTAGAATGCATAAGTGCGCATGTACACATTGATAGATTAGCAATAGCGAAAGCAACACATATAGGGAAGAGAGAGAGAGAGAGAGAGAGAGAGAGAGACGTAGAGAGAAAAAGAGATATCAAACAATGAACATCATGGATTATGTAGCATGAGGCTTTCATGTTATAGAACTTGAACATTGCAATTTACACCTTACATACATCTAACACAAAATTGTTGAATTTCATCAGCTTAAATATAACCTATGACTTACATTTCTATGCATGACATAGGTGCATATAGACTCACTCAAAATCAAGTACAATAATCAAAACCATGAAACTTTGAAAATATGATGTTTATCTTGAAATATTGATAAAACCATTAATATTATATAGTATCAAACAAAATACTTTGTTAAATCCTTCAACAAATAAACATAACGTTTGAATCTATAAGATTTCTCTGAACTTGTAATGTGATATGAAAAATCAATGAAAAGTAAGATAGTTTTCTTGATTTCAACTCTGTGGCACTAGAAAACTAACTCTTTATCTTGAATCCCTTTTTCTCACTCTTATCTCTTTTCATTAATGTAAGAATGGAGGAAAAACAAAGAGATATCCATAGAGAAAGGAGAAAAACCAAAATTTTATACTAAGAATTCAATAGCATTTCAAAACACCAAATGAAAACATCAAATTATTAAAAATAAACCTTGCAATCAAAGAATACGCATGTCACATCTTCAAGCTTAAGTCTATAGGTTTAGGCCTCATACTTTCAAGTTCACACCTTTTTTGTATTTGGCTTACGTACTTCTCTTATATGAAACGAGCTTACCTTGGATATGAAGATCTAGGACTTGGACCTTTGATAGGATTGATGTGCAATTATTAGATGATGAGTGCACTTAATTTTCTAATAATTATGAAGAAAATAAAATTTTCTTGAAATTGGTAAAGATTGTATGATAATAAAAAAGAATACGTGTAAGTTTATGTAAGACTCTTTACGGCACTAATAATTTGTACGTACTATATTACGTGTACTTACCTCTAGATTTATGTCTCCAGGCTTACATTTGTAGGTTCACATGTCTAGGCTCATGGCTCACATGTCCAAGCTCATGGCTCACATGTCTAGACTCACGGCTCATGTATCCAAGCTCACTTTTGAAGACTCGCATGCGCATATTTAAGTCTTTGTGTGTGCACAACTATGGGCTCACACCCAATTATTAGATGATGAGTGCACTTAATTTTCTAATAATTATGAAGAAAATAAAATTTTCTTGAAATTGGTAAAGATTGTATGATAATAAAAAAGAATACGTGTAAGTTTATGTAAGACTCTTTACGGCACTAATAATTTGTACGTACTATATTACGTGTACTTACCTCTAGATTTATGTCTCCAGGCTTACATTTGTAGGTTCACATGTCTAGGCTCATGGCTCACATGTCCAAGCTCATGGCTCACATGTCTAGACTCACGGCTCATGTATCCAAGCTCACTTTTGAAGACTCGCATGCGCATATTTAAGTCTTTGTGTGTGCACAACTATGGGCTCACACCCTTTATCGGAGAGCTGGTTTGACTTATTTTTTGAGATTTTTTAAGACTCGATGAGATGAGATTAATGATCCTAATCCTAGTTAATGATTGTTATACAATAAATTAAGTATTTTTAAATGATTTAACATGCTTCTAATCTACTGATTTTGACAGTGCATGAACAAATTATCAAAAAATAAAAAATGCATAAACAAAAATTACCAATCCAACTCTAATTTAACCTAATGGAGGTCAATGTTTTTGGAGTGGACTTCACTTTGAATCACAATTGCTAATCTAATCCTTGGATCAAAGCAAAGAAATGTAAGTCTTAGACTTTAATTTCATTCAAATCACCAAAAAAATCAATGTTTTACCCTACCAATAGATGGAAATAGAATGCCCTAATGTAAAATAAACTCCAAACAAAATTCAAACACAACAAACAAACATATCCAATGCTCCAAACCATACGTTTTCTGGAGTGTGACCTCCTGATCAACACCGCACAATTTGGGTAGTCCCAATAGATTGGAATGCAATGGAGCTTATCCCTAGGCTAGTCCTCAGTAGTGATGCCAAATATGTTCAAGTCAAGAGCTTACCTTAGCCTTGCTGAAGCAGGTGTCGTTGGGTCTTGCCTTCAAGTCGCAAATGCAACTTCCCATTCTAAGTGCTACCTCGTTTGTTGCGTCCTCACTCCATTGTCACACCGGAATTATCCTTACCAAAAGGGTGAAGTGGGAGCTCTCAATGCCTAGATGGAGGCAAGAAGAGATGATTCTTCGCGGTGGTTCTCTCACACAAAAGGCCCCAAATGAGGAGACACAAAAGCATTGATTTAATCATGCCATTGGCAAATATCTTCCACCCCCTATGCCTCGCACAACACTTCACTAGCTTATGAGACAAACTGTCTCTTCGACAACCCCAAGCCCCAACCTCCCCTTAAGAGGCAAAAGTGGGGACCATCGCGATAGTTTCTTCACCACCAAGAGCAACCATAGAGGAACATTCAACTACCTAGAGGCCTTGGACACCGGCCCAACCATAACCGCTACCTCCAAAAGGCACAATTTTCATTCCCCAATTCACTCAGGAGGAAGATCATATCAGCTCCGAAAAGTGATATGATTGGATCACAAGACTTCTTTGTAGAAGACCCACATTTGGGTGAGGTGGCTGGAGCCCAAGTTGACTCATGAGTAGCCCTTCCCACCCTCCACAAATCCATCACCCACTTCTATATCATCGCAATCTCTACTACATCTGCTTCGATCAGCCTTCCACCTTTGAGACCCTTCCACATCCACCTCCACGAAACTCTCAAGAATGACAAATTATTATATCACAATCCATCTTACCCCACAAGCCACTCCACCCATTGTTGCAAGCAACTCAACTCTACATCCCACCCATAACCGTCCAACCAATCCATTTGCATCTACATATATATATATATATATATATATATATATATATATATATATATATATATATATATATATATATATATGTGCATGTGTGTGTGTGTGTGTGTGTGTGTGTGTACGTATATACATATATTGCTAGAGTCTCCTCCAAACCCTTGCAATCTTTGTAACATGGTCGGAGATCACAAAGGACATGGAGGAAAAACTCAAAGCCAAGCAGTCAGGATGGATTGAGGTGGTGAAGAAGAAGATCCGTAAAGAAGTGAGGGAGGAGACTCAAAGGGAAGAACACCAAATCATTCACACCACCATTAAGGAGGAGAAGATGAGGCATGCCTGCCGCCTCAACATTCGAGTCACAGGTATAGCCGAGACACCCGACTCCACTCCCGAGAAAGATAGACAGCTTCTATACATGAAGCTCGGCTACAGGGAAGAGCACCCTCTCCCCTTCACCAAAGCATGGAGAGCCGGGAAAGACTCAACACACAAGCGAGCCCTCATCCTACAGTTTGCAGGAGAGACGGAGAGGGTCACCTTCATGAGGAAGAGGGTCATACTACGAGGTTTAGAGGGAGCTCCTATTTTCTTGGATGATGATCTCACGAGGGTGCAGCTTGAGCATAGGAGAGCTTGCATGCCACGAGTCTTATGATGGATTTATAGAGAGGCCTAGATACATGGAGTTACCACACGGCTCCCGAGTGGCTATTGGTCAGCTTAGAGTTTTATCACACCGATTGGAGATTGAGATTGGCAGAGCAGCACAGATCCCCTGAGAGGAGAGGGTATGCAGATTGTGCAGAGAGGTGGTGGAGAGTGAGGAGCATTATGTATGCAGATGCAGAGCATATACAGCCATGAGAGAGAGATCCCATTTTATTCAGAGAGCCACATTCCCTACGCCAGATCTTTGAGGCAGTAGACCAACGCATACTGGGGAGATTCATACTAGACATACAGCGCCACAGAGAGACATCATTACAGGCTCAGACAGCTCCAGAGGAGGGACGACAGACACAGATTACTACATTTTTTCATAGATCCATCCCACTCCCAACCCCTACATGGTAGGGAATTACTCTCCAGAGAGCAGAGACACTCAGAGCCCGCAGGAGACAGAGGACACCTGGCTTTCGAACACCACGCCTATACCAGAGAGAGATGATAGAGATCAGAGCTCAGTTTCACAGAGGGTGCTCGCTTCAGAGCACACCCAAGCATGTTCCTTCAGGGAGCTGTGGACACCCCCTTCATTGATGTATACCATTTTATACCCCCCGTATGGTACAGGATGGAGCTAGCTAGGTTGCATATCAGGATTGTATACTCTAGCTTTGCATTCTCCTAGTAGTAGAGCTCCATCCCCTCCCCCCACTCTTTGTACTTATTGCACACCCAAATTCAGCTTTTTAGTTCAATACTTTTTCATTTTGTTGGGATGATAGAGGATGTACACCGATTTGTCTCATAGGCCGAGTTTGGTCTTTTGGAAGACGTTAATAAAATCTTTCTTTCTTTCTTTCTCTCTCTCTCTCTCTCTCTCTCTCTCTCTCTCTCTCTCCACGCGTGTGCCCATGACTGTGTTCCATATAACTTGAAGGTAGCACCCTTGCTTCGACTTCAGGTATTGAGTTCCTTCCCAGAAACTGCTCATTGAAATACTCACGCAAGCATGGGATCTCAACTTTAGATCTAGAAAAGTAGTCCTAGAAGAGAGTAGAAGCCAACGTCATTCATTACTCACACATTAGCATTCCTTTGAAACCACGTTACAGGCCATTACTAACCACCAAATTCCAATAGTTACTATCACAAATCGTTACTAACCACCAGTAACACCAGATGTAGGACACACAGAGAGTGTGTTATTACAGGGTTCATATGCGCCCCCAACAACTCCTCCCTTCTTTTCAGGGGCTTCTATGTAGGAATGGTACTTAAAGATCCTCCTTATAGCTCCATTGTCAGGAATACAAATTGAATTGGAGTTGAATGAATTGCACTTTGATTGGTGGTTGCCAATCCCAACATCAAACTATTGAGCTTCAAAAGGCCCAGTGCTTTTAACATATGACACTGTTATACAGGACAAACAATGACCCTCTCATAGAACTGATTTTTTGATTTCCAGTGTTTGTTTAATCCAAGCAACTTTTTGGAACAAGACTGTTAGTCTTCAAGTGTGAGAACTGCTCCAACCATCAAGCCATTCAATTCTTGGATGGTGAGAGAGAAGAACCCAAACATAAGGGTTTGTACACCTGAAAAGATCAAAAGATCCAATACTAACTGACATGATTAATTTCTCTATAAAAAAATCCTTCGATGACAATTTCCAGCCAATCAACCTGCATAATATTAGCATTCTAGAACCCTTGAACAGGTCTCCTTTACTCACTGCTACAAAATAGATTGAAACGCTCCATAGTTCATTGCGATTTGGCATCAGTAAGGTTGAGAAAAGCCTACAGGTATCAAAAATTCCAAAATAAAAACTCTTTCTTGCATTCATCTTTGTCAACTTTACGTCTGTCCAGAAGTATTCTTTTGATGCAGATGAGGCAAATACGAAATGTCTAACAAAAGCTGCAGATCCATGAAACAGAATGGACGAATGTAGCATGATTAAATTGGAATTACACCCATTGAATGCTTCGCATGTCCAATTTGCTGCCAACGAACAGACCTTTATTGTAGAGACTCTTGAACAAAGAATTTCCCACTCAAGACGTCATATACATCTCTGCACTAACCCCCTCTCTTTTTCGTATTTATCACTATTAATCTGCATAGCTAGTCATATATGATTTTATGTTTAATTTTCATTCCAATGTGCGTGATAGCAGTGCTTTTTATCTTATGCCATGGTCTCATAGACCCTCCCAGTAAGGCATTAAAACTGTCCCCAATGGCATTGTATGAGTCAATGGCTGGCTGGGTTTGGGCACCAAGAGGCCCATCTGGGGAGACCCATAGCACCATCAGGATCAAACAGGGCTGCCCACCATCCCCTACACTGTTTGGATTGCATATTAATGAGATTGGGGGCACAGGTTCCCGGCTAGTTCAGACAGCGGTGCCTATCCTCTTATATGTAGATGACATAGCAGTCATATCTTCTCAACAGAGGGGCTGTAGAGACACCTTTCTTTGTGATGAGAGGAAGAACCTCACAGAGACTCCAGGTAGAACCAAGGTTATGCTCTTTAACACTTCAAATCAGGTTGCATTGAGACAGTCCTCCATATATAGAGATGATGCCGTTGAACTTGTTACGTTGGATGTATAAATGAGGTGGCCTGCAGCAAGCAAAGCTAGAGGAAAAGGAGGACACTGGTTAACTCTCAGATCATTTCCCAAGGCAAAGCAATAGGCATGATCATTCTCGGCAGGAGACCATAGCTATATTAAGGGAAAGGGATTGCACGCATGGGGACAAAGTGGAACACATGCACAATTCTTTCTTTTTCCTAGGAAAAAATACTTCTATTAGTTACCAAGAAAAACAGCCATAACGGCTAAATACAAACTTCGCTCAAGAAACATAAAGGGGGGCTGGCTGCTCTAGGAGGAGATGTCTTACCGCTATCTCATACAATAGGGGGAAGGGGGAAACAACCGCACACGTGGTCTATAGTGCCAAGTGGGCTTACCACCAATGTCAGTAAGAAAGGGAGTGTGACGCTAGATCCTCACGAAGGCCTCCCAGCGCTTCCATTTCTAAGTGCTCTACCTTGTTGATTGTAATGTTTTTGATAAACATTTCTTGGCATTATCTTTGTAAGAGGCATAGGCAACATTATGAGCCATGTCCTCACCTTCTTGAGCCAAGAATGATGTACCTTATTGGTTTGAGCATTTACCTCAGCCACTTACTCACTTTCATTAAGCTTGTACTTTCAAACCCTAATAGGTATCATGTAACCAACATCCACAAAAGCTCTTGTTGTAATTATGGAGTAGACACTGCCCTTGACCAATCTATAAGGCAAGTGGTAAGACCCTCCCTTTTCCTTTCCCATATAAATCTACCTCATAACCATTACTCTAAGGAATGCCCTCATTGCCCATGGAGGAGGTATGGTATGCAGAGAAGCATCAAGCATGTTGAAGAAACATCTATGTTCAAACCACTTAAGCGAGGGTGGCAGCCTTGTGTTGATCATTGTGTGAGAATGGTCATGGAAAGCATGTGGAAGCAATGGCATGTATGTCCAAAGCATGTCAACTACAAGAGGTCAAGCAAGCACAAAGAGTGGGGTGCACCATCATTAAGGTGTACATTTTCATCGACATCAAATAAAGACTTAGATGGCATCATTGTATTAGCCTCTATGGCTCTAGGAACATAGTTGCAAGTCCTAGATAACCACACCACCATGAACATTCTTGTAAGCCTAATGTTATAAAGGCACAATTTTTTTTTCATATGTCCAATACCATCCATTCCAAGCATATTTTTTCATGGCTGGTATTGAGGGGGGGTATTAAGATATAGGCCTTGGAACCTTAGTGAACAAGGGTGTAGAGGGTGTGTGGGTGTGAATGGTCCTAAGGGAGACACCTAACCCTAGACCACTAGCAAGCCTATTTAGAGGCACATGCCAAAGGCATTTGTAGTTTGAACCACCTTGAAGCTTCCCCCAGTAGCCATGGAGGGTTGAATGATATCGAGCCAAATACTCCTGATGGACTCCCCTGGCGGAGAGAGGGTGCCTTTGATGGCTTCACTCTCCATCAAGCTCTCCAAATGTGCCATGCTATGTTTCAAGCTTTCTGGCCACCCATAGGTTCCACTAGAACATACATAAGACCACCATACTTGCCCAGAACGATGTCCTCTCTATCTCCAAAACTGAATACATCCTGCATACTGTCCAGCCAGCCCCAAAACAGCAAGTAAACTGCCCTGTGGAGCCCTGTATACAAGTCGTCCAGCCGTTGAAGGCCTGTAAGCAATTCGACCAGCAGATAGAGAGAAACAACAGTTGACCAGCTCTGTAGCAACTGTTTATGAACTTGACCAGCCCTATGATAACTGTATCTGCTGTCCAGCAGCCCTATGCCACCTGTATATGCTGTCCAGCAGCCCTGTGCCACCTGTAGAAGAAGTTGACCAGCCCTATGACACCTGTATATGCTGTCTAGCAGCCTTGGGTCACCTGTAGAGGCAGTCGACCAGGCCCTGTGCTCCCTCTAGGTGAAATCGTCATGCCAAAAACCTCGTGTGTACAATTTATAACTTGTCCACCCAACTTTTGAGTGAGTTTGACCTTGCAACCATAAACCTTAGTAAACACGCCTATAATAATTCAAATAAATAAGATGTGCACACTTACCACTTGCAAAACACATAAGACCACCATATAAGTCCCAAACAGGTGTGCACATATACGTCCACAGGGTGTCCAGGTGTCCCCAATGCCCGTGGACATTCACAGGCAAAATACCAAGCAATGTCCAGTCAACAAAACAAGTCACACATGCAAGTACATTTCACACATGCAAGTACATTTCACAGACATATGCCTGTGCACAATAATTTCGGTTAAATCTCCCAACTTGCCATGTTGTACACCAAAGTAGTCCTGACCACGGGCGCCGCCCATGCAGGATCCAAATACTTACCAAAGAAACTGCCCTTCCATGACTTCACATAACACTCACCAGAGTCACCACCCTTCCATGAGTTCACAAAATCACACACCAAGGTTACCACCCTTCCATGAGTGAGTCCATCATGCTCCTCGATACTCCGAAGACAACATCTTGGTGATCCTTCCGCATGTCACAGCACTGGACGATTTGCCCCCTGTTATGTGCACATTATATGTGCATATACTAGGAGGCTGCATGGGAACAAGCTCTAGTGGAGAATGGGTCAGGACTATCCTTAAGGATTGAGATTAGGGTCAGGCATCCAAGGGTCACACATGGGAAATGGAGAGTCAAGAGTCACTTGAGGACCCTCCTATATAACAGGAGCATGGGACACACTCAAGGGAGGCTAGGTTATGTTATGTTCTCTTGTGTAGAGGATTGTATCTACTCTCATGTCATTTCATACTACAACTACATGCTGTTGGATTGGAGTCATACCTCTTGGTGGTATGGAACATCAAGGTTAAGGTATGAGGTACTTCATTGTAATTCATGTGTGCATCCCTTGGACTCGGGGATGGTTTGGTGGATGAGTTTACGCCTGGTTTATGCATGACAATTATCTAGAGAGATCTTAGGGTTTTAACAATGGTATCAAAGAAATCTCTAGTTAATTGTTGTTATTTTTTATTTCTTATTCCAATTTTTAGCATTTTTTAAAGTAAATTTTAATATTTACTAAATAAAAATATTATTTTGTTGGTTCGTTTTGGTGATTTCGCATGTGGATCATCGTTTTGGAGATTTCGCATGTGGATCGTCGATATGGTGGTTGGAACACATGTTTCTTCTATTCAATGGACGAATCGACGTTGCAAGGGAATTCCGTGAGTTCAATGCTATTTTTCTTAATTTATTTTGGTTTAAAATAAATATTTATGAAATTTTTACCAAAATACTACATATTTTACTGTGGATATTTTTGGTGGAGTGAATTCCTTGAATTTCTACAAATTTTAAAAAAAATTTCTAATTATTTAAAAAATTTAGAGCATTTTTATGGTTAAAAATATACTTTTAATGCATTTTGGTGGGTTTTCCGCGGAGATGCTATCAATTTTCTACTGAAATGCAGTTTGGGACAGCCAATTGATGCACTGGGATCTCTCCCGTGTGCGTGGAATTCTTTTCTCCTCTCAAATATGAAATTTTCTTCTATTTTCCTCTTCCACGTATGTAAACACCTCTTATTAGGCATATTTTGATTAATCTAATCATAATTAAGATTTAATTATGATTAAAAATTTAATTAAAGCTTAATCCTCCTCTCTCTTAACAGAGAAGAAGGGGGTGGTGAGAGAGAAGATTAGAATGGAGAAGAGGAGGAGAGAGGAGAGGCTCCTCTCTGTCACAAAACGCAAACGTACGGGGAGGGAGGCGTGCGCTGCAAGCTGGCGAGCGAAAAAAGCCTCTCCCATAAAACGTTCTTTAAAAGCTTTAATACCAAAGCTTAAAAAGCTTTATCTAAAACTTTAATATATATAAAAAAGGTTTTTTTTAATTATTTAAAGCTTTTCAAAGCTTGAAAAAAAAAAAGAGAAAATATGAGATTTGGAAGAAAAAAAAAATTTCTGAAATTTTTTATTTATTTTTTCTCTTGGAGCCTATTGGCTTTCCGATTTCCGAGAAACCTATTGACCTTCCGAATTGCAGAGATCTTTTGACCTTACGGATTCCAGAAACTTTTGACCTTTCACATTCTGTTTTCTTTTTTTTGTCTTTTCATTTTCCCAAAACTGTTGACTTTCCATATTCCAGAAAGACCATTGGGATTCCGAAATTTTTGGACCGTTCGTATTCTATTGCGTTGGGGATAAATTAAAAATTTCAAAATATTCTTGAAAATTAGACAAAGGTTATATTAAATTTTTGAAAAATGTGGGGTTGGTGATTGACATGTAGTGTGTCCATTCAAGCATCCGTGACCATTTAAATTTCTTTAAAAATCTATTTTTTACCCAAAAAATTAAAAAATCCATTAAAATTGTAAATTTTTATTGGATTTGTGAATTGTCAGGCAGAATTGAAAATTTCGTGAACGATGGGATTCTCAGAAGAATTTAGAAATATTCTAGAAATTATTTTTAGAAATCCTAGAAATTGATATTTTTAAAATATCAATGGTATTTTGGTAAATCTAATTGCTAAAAATTTTCAAGAAAAATATAGATTCGAATGCCATAAGATAGGTTTGATAGATTTCAAAATTAGTGTATTTCATAGTTGAACCTAGTTCACGCACTTCCGTCTTAGTTGGGTTTGATACAGTTTGGTTCGATGCGGTTCGGTGCGGTGCGATCCAGATCTGAAATGACCATTTTTTTTTGCTATTTTTGGTCCGTTTTGGTGGCCGTTTATGACCGTTTGGAGAGCCGTTTTATGGAGGTTTTTTGGGGCTCTTGCTTGAGGCTTGCCAAGTTGCCCCTTTGGTTGCCAACTTGCCTTTGCTTGAGGCTTGACTATTGAGCCTTAAACCTCTAGGCTCTATCTATTATCTATATAATAGGCCCTCCCCCAACCCCATCCTCACAAGTTCTCATTGCTCAACCCTCCCCTCACAAGTGCTCAAGTCTATCCTCTCCCTTGAGTCCCCTCTAGGCTCTCTCCCTCTTCCTCAAGGCTCAAGCCTCTCCCTCTTCCTCAACTTTCAAGCCTCTAGGCTCTCCCTCTTCCTCAACTTTCAAGCCTCTAGGCTCTCCCTCTTGAGTCTTGAGTCTTGCTCAAGCCTCCCCCTCTTCCTGAAGCCTCTCCCTCCCTCTCCCTCTTCCTCAAGCCTCTCCCTACCTCTCCCTTTTCTTCTCCCGGGACCCTTCTCTCATCTTTCACCATGAGAGAAAAGCATGAAGCATTTACTTTGCATGCCATTATCCATGAGAAGAACGAGGGGAAGTCAGGGGCATGGAAGTAGACTTGCAAGTATTGTGGCAAGACCTACACTAGTAGTGCCACTAGGCTTCTTGCACATCTTCTTGAAGAGTGGTGACAAAAGCCACTCAAATTGTCACTTTTTTCAGTCAAAAAGTCAAGGCCCTTGCTATCTTCTACCATCACAGCGACTTGGAGATGAAGAAGCCATCCTCGACGCGCTTTGCCTACATGTGGCTTCTTCTAGAGCGCCTTTATGATGTCATGCCTAAGCTCCAAGTAACACTGGTTTCACCGGAGTGGCAGGAATGGATACAAGGTGAGATACCTTCGCATGTCGATGAGGCAAGTGCCATTCAACGGCTATGCTTGAGAGAGGAATTCTGGCGCCACGTCCGCGCCCTGGTCATTGCGGCGGTTACTCCCTTGTATAGGGTTTTACGCATGACAAACATGGAGGGGGCTACTATGGGACTCCTCACTCACTTTATGAGAGAGGCCATTGCCGAGATTGCCCGCACCACAATCCTCGATGAGCTTGATCTAGAGTATCTGCTAACAAGGTAAATAAGATTCAAGAATAAGTAATAGACTAAAAAAATTTGTTGAATCTAAATACTTGTTCTTTCGTTTTTCTCATATAAGATATTCTCCCCTTTATTTTAAAATTCACAGTGATCCCCTTGAGGCTACTCCTCGACGCGATGCTATCTTGGCACTCGTGGAGAAGAGATGGAAGTGGATGAAAAGGCCTATCCATGGCCTTACTGCTTTGTTGCATCCTGCCTACAAAGCACTCCCACTTTTCATTGATCAAGAGTTGCTTTCAGCTAGGGATGCTTTCTTACTGAAAGCATTACCCGATGATGAGAATGGACAATTTCAGTTCTTACAGGAGCTCATCAACTATAATGATCAGAGGAGCCCCGCATTCACCAATGCGGTATGTTGGAGGAGGGATACTATGGTGAAGCCTCTCTTTTGGTGGGAGTCATTTGCTTACCAACAACCTCACCTACAAAGAGTGGCTTTGAGGATTCTAGCGCAGGTAACCACTAACCACTTGGCACCAAGTTACTAGATACTAGAATCCTGAACATTGTTTATTTTTATTGTGGATTAGGATTGCTCTTCGGGTGCATGTGAGAGGAACCGGAGTTTCTACTCACTTATACACACGAAGTTACGCAATCAATTGAATACGAGACAGTTAGAGCGGCTGGTCTATTGCCGAAGTAACTTGCGCATGGTGCGTGCAATGCACGATATGAGTCAAGCTAGACAGATATATTGTTATGTAACATGTTAGACTTACATAACTTTCAATGTTTTATTATTTAGCCCCTAATCAATTATAAAACTTGTAGGTAAACGTCGACGAATTCAAGTTGATAGTGGACACTCTTAAAAGTGTCCACAAGGAGCGTAATGGAGAGGAGGCCGCCATATATGCAAACCTCTACAAAGAGCTAGAGGAGATTGATAGACGAGTCTCTCGCACTCGTTGTGGCCGCTGAGCTAAAGGTGGAGTACAGGTTCGGTCTATTCTTACGAATCTTACCTTTGGCTCTCGAGGCTCTGATCGCCCAGTTGCTACCTATGTAAGACGTGGCTCTTGGAGCTCTGCCTCCGCAGCGATTCAAGTTGAGGATGCTTCCATTGCCGAGTTTTCTTCAGCAGTTCATGGTGATATTAGGGAGCCCGAATATGATGATGAGAGAAACGTTCTTAGAGATGGGGATTTTGGTGGGACCTCTAAGGTGTCCTCCTCTAGTGAAGATATTGAAGAGCCTAGCAATAGCTTTGAGTCCTGACTCCTGACATAGATGGTGACATAGGCTTTTAGCCTCTATAGTTCTCTATGGGCTTTTTGCATTTTTGTACTCACAATTTTGTACTTGCCCATGTGGCATGCTGACTTTTTCTACTCTAGCTTTATTATGTTTATTGGGTAATTATCATTACAAAGACGCCAATAATTCAAATTGTTTTCTAATGATGTACTCGAAAAGAGTTATTCCTTAATGTGGTCTCAGGTATATAGACAGGTTTTAGTATGTGAAAGTCTGAGATAAGGCCATCTTATTCCTTTTATGCAAGATTGTATTCATATTTCCTAGATGGCATACTAGGGAGTTCCAAATTCGTAAGGTAGGTATAGGTGGTATCATGGTGGTATGGGACGCTAGCGATTCCATGCATATATTATCTTATGGGATAATTTAGGCTCAAGCTTGTTGCCTTGCTAACATTACTTGGCATGTTGAACTCAACATTCAAAGACAATCTCATTTTTTAAAAATTCACTTGAAGTTGTAGTGTAGACATTCTCTAGATAAACTTCTTTTTATCTATAGCCTGCATGTTTTTATGAGTGTAATCTCGTCGGCATATTCACTTGTTGAAATCTCTTTCTTTAGAGTTCAACGAGTTTATCTTGTTGTGTTTGGATTAAGGAATCTTGGATTCTTCATTTGTTGGCATTTCTTTCTCTAGTTCCATCCTTTAGGTGATTTATACAGTCCACCTGATGGTTTACGGATATACATAGGTGACTCATCGAGACGTTGATGACTCCCTATGTTGATATGGGTAACTCGGGATGCCGATAATTCTCTGTGCAGATGTGGGTACGTCGGACTGCCGATAGATCCCTCGTTCCTGCCAATAATGCCATGTCTTCCTGCTTTATTCCGAATGGTTTACAACAAAGACACTACTTTGAGTATGAGTTCCTCTGATCATTCGCAGTCTGATGGGAAAACAAAGCGTGTGAATCAGATTGTAGAGGATATGCTTCGTGCATGTCTGTAGAAAATCATCAAATTGGAAAAGTTATCTTCCAATGATGGAATTTGCCTATAATAGTTCTAAACATACGACTATTGGTTTTAGTCCATTCATGCTTATGTATGGGTTTCAACCCAGGGCACCTATTGATGTCGGTCTTAAGGACATTGGGCTTGATGCATCGACGGATTTCTTGCGTTATATGCACGAAATGCTGACCAAAGCTCGGGATTCTATCAAGAGTGCTTAAGATAGGGCATGGTTTTATGCTGATAGAGAACGCTCACCTCGGTCTTTTGAGCTAGGAGCGTTGGTTTATTTGAAAGTTCCTAAAGATTCTCAGACTTTATCAACACGAAAATGCTTGAAATTATCTCCTATATTGTGGTCCATTTGTACAAGCTTTAAGGGCCTTACTCTCCCCACGGGAGATGCCGGATTATCCATATACAAATGCCATAACACAGCCCAACATGAGGCTACCAAGCCGGAACACAGGTTGTATAAATGCCGAACCAACAATATAATCCATATACCTCCGTGTGGGTACTCATTCTTTCCCAAAAACCACGGGTCTTCATGCAATAGAGTTGGTACAACAAGTACAACTCTCCATTCAGTCGGTACAACAAGTACAATGGTTGGTACAATCGGTACAATGGCTGGTACAACAAGTACAAATGCTGGTTTAACAGATACAGTGGCTGGTACAACAAGTCCAAAATCTGGTACAACCGGTACAATGGCTGGTACAACAAGTAGTACAAGTACAAGGACTCGTACAGCAGGTACAGGGACTGGTACAACAAGTACAATGGCTAGAAATCATAATAAATGATTAAATCATAGAAACATGGGACGGGGAACGGGAACGGGGCAAAAGGCCGTCCCGGGGACGGTGGAAAAAACGGCAATCTGAAAACGACTGTTTTTTTGCAATTTTTTTTAACACACTTGATTTACACTTAGAAACCAAGACATTAAGCACAAAATTGCACCAAAAAGAGGAGAAATGCATAGTCGTATTAGCAAAAAACTATAATGGGGCGCCGATGGCGTGATAAACAAAAGTGAGTGAACAATGATCAATCTAAACAAAAATGCCAAATGGCATAATGAAAGGCCCAAGGAGGGTGTACACTCAAGGCAAAATGACTAAGTGCCAAGATACAAGACTCAAGAGACTAGGCAAGAGGCTGAAAAGGGTGAAGATCAAGAGGCTGAAAAGGGTGAAGATCAATCGTGACCTCCTCGGTGAAGTCCTCCATAGGCTGGTCCTCAAGTGGGAGGGGAGGGGGAGGTGGGGGGGACAATGCCTCGGGCACAACCTCAAGCTCCTCTAAAATCTCGGCCCTCTGCTGATCAGAGAGATGTGGGTCCTGCTGTGCCTGCTCCCATTCGGTGAAAGGATCTGCCTTCTTTGTCAAGCCCTTGCAAAGCATTCGCAAGTTGGCACTGACAAACACCAAATCATTTGCACGCTGTACACCAAGGGGGTTCCTCTTCTTAGAGGCAATGTGGCTATAAACTGACCAGAGTTGCTCTAGGCAACTACTACTGCAAGCCTGTGAGAGTACGCGCACAACAAATTCTTGCAACGGATTTCATCTATCCGCAGTCGGCTGAGTCGCCTTGGCATTAGACAGCGCTCGGAGACCTTTGACTATACCTTCACACGGCTTTTTGGAGCAGAGGGCCCTCATGAGCCAGCACCCATTCGAGTTCATGTAGTGATACCTCCGGCCTGAGGGGAGGAGGCACTAGACTCAGCGGTGGCCTTCTCGTTCCCTCTATGTGGACCTTGTGATCGGGAGTGGACTCTTGAGCTCGCTCTCAGCACTTTGAAGACTCAGGCAGTTGAGTTTTCTCACCACATGAGCGATCTGGAGGTGACAGATGTGATAGGTCGACTTTGGGAGTTGGCTCATTTTTTCTTGGATCCCGGGAGTGTGGATATCTCAGGGATTCGGCATTTGGTCGTGCGCATAGTGGCAGACTTGGCACGCGACCCTAGATATGTGAGTATACACGAGGTTTCTCTGTCAGAGCAGGAGGCAGTCGCCATGGGCCACCGCCACTGGCGCCTGATCCGGGATTCTTGCAGTACACCGGGTGGGCAGATTCGCAGCCGCTCGGATGGGGACTACTCTCCATCCAAGCCGCTTGCGAAGGCCCGCGGTACGGCTGAGACAGCATCCACCTCAGCAGGGCACCCATGAGGATCATCTCATGGAATGTACAGGGCCTTGGCGGAGCACACTTTATACGCTATCGAGGTTGCTTGAGGCAGCAGCTTCAGAGGTGCCTGGTTGGTGGCAGCATTGACATTTTGATGATGCAGGAGCACCACTTGGGTGAGAGCAGGATCCGGAGATATGGTTCGGTGATGCTTGGTAGATGGGACACTTTTTGGTCTGCAGGGTTTGGTCCTTTGGGTGGACAGGGAGGAGTATGCATGGTTATTGCAGATGTATGGCGGCATGCCATTGTGGATCGAGGGGTCATTGTGCCTGGTAGAGCACAGTATGTCATTCTGAGGATGCATGATGAGCTATTGGGTGTGCTCAACATCTATGCACCCAATCATGCTAGTGCCAGAGCAGAGTTCTGGACTCAGGTTACAGATGCATTGCCAGAGGCCGCACAGTGGTGTGTTGGGGGAGACTTCAACATGCTTGAGGACCCGGCAGATAGGGTGGGAGGCAGTCATGTTACAGTGCACGGCATGGAGCTTGCAGCTTGGGACCGGTTTTGCATGTCACTGAGGATCACTGATGCATGGCAGCATGGGGCTTTCTCCCGGTCTCAAGACAGTCTTGGTTTCTCTCGGTCGGATCGCCGGCAGGGAGGGACTAATCTATCACGGATTGATCGCTTTTATGTGGGCGATTGGTTAGGGGAGCGAGGGGGCTCCGTCGGCATTCTCGCTGGCACCTCATTTTCAGATCATGCGCCAGTTATATTGACATTGGAGGAGGGGACACGGGAGCCCAGCTTGCAGTTGAGGATCCCAGAGAGGGTACTTGCAGATCCCAGTCTCGCTGAGGACATTGAGAGGATCTGGCATGATAGTCAGTGCTCTGACCAGGATGCACCGGGCCAGTGTGCCCAGGGACTCATTGATCTTAGCTCTTTTCTGCACGCTGCAGCTTTGACACGACTGGGAGAGATTCGCGAGCGGGAGCAACGGCTGAGACGCAGCCTTGCTTCGCTACAGCGCCTTCAGGAGCAGCAGCCTGCATGTGAGTGGGTGGCGTCCCAGCTGAGCTAGGCACGCCAGGAGGTTAGAGAGGTAGAGGAGCAGAGACATGAGTTTTATTATCATCGTCAGGCCTCTCAGTGGACGCAGCTTAGTGATAGAGTGACTGTGGAGTTTTTTGAGATCACTGGACCCCGTCATGCGCGAGCAGGAGTCCGCCAGCTTGGTAGACCGGATGGATCGGTAGCTACTGAGCTCGGGGAGATCAGAGCCATTGCCACTGCTTTTTATAGTGACCTGCTTTCAGCGGAGCCTGCCATTGAGGATCGAGATGTTTGCAGACAGACTGTGTGGGCCCATGTGCAGAGGAGGGTCACAGACCATATGCGTACAGTTCTAGGTGCGCCTCTGTCAGAGAGTGAGCTTGCCGAGGCCTTGAGGGTCCTGCCGCGACATAGTTGCCCAGGGGAGGACGGACTGACGCCGGCCTTTTTTATGCGCTATTGGGACCTTTTGGGGCCAGGCCTCCGCAGGGGCTTTCAGCATGTTTTGGACACTGGGGTGATGCCGCAGAGCTTTTCACAGGGCTTGATCTATCTTATCCCCAAGGGGGAGGGAGTATCAGATGACATTCGACATTGGAGGCCTATTACGATCCTCAATACTGTCTACAAGGTCTTAGCAAAGGCCTTGAGTTTGAGGATCCAGCCCTTCCTGGGGGAGTTGATTCATGCTACTCAGACAGGATTTGTCAAGGAGCGCAGTATCCTTGACAACATCTTTACTTTCTGGGAGGCGACGGCCCGAGCTAGATTTCTTGGCGAGGACTTGGTCGTGATGCTTCTCGATTTTGAGAAGGCATACGATAGAGTTGATTGGGGATTCTTAGAGGGCACTATGCTTCGCCTGGGCTTTGAGCCAGGATGGATCAGAGGGGTGGCAGCTCTGTATTCCACAGCTCGCAGCCAGGTGCTGATTGCAGGAGGACGGGGGCCGAGTTTTGAGCTGACCAGATCAGTCCGTCAGGGGTGTCCTCTCGCCCCTTTCCTTTTTCTCTTCTTTGCGGAGGCTATGAGTATGTATTTGACGGCAGAGGAGGTTGGTTTGAGAGGACTTCAGCTCCCAGTCCGGGGGGAGGATTTGCTTGATGCTGAGTTTGCAGACGACACGGGCTTATTTTTGCATGGCCAAGAGGCCAATCTTATTCGAGCTGAGCAGTCGCTCCAGGTTTTTAGTGCAGCTTCGGGAGCATTGATCAATTGGCGCAAGACAGTGGCCTTTTGGATCAGTAGTGCCCCCACTCCGGCATGGAGCCCGGACCCCGGTTTTAGATGGATTCCTCCAGGCACAGCAGTGCGGTATTTGGGATGCCAGATTGGCCTCGATTTGTCACCTGAGCAGCAGATTGCCCCGCTTCTTCTGAGCATTCGGAAGAAGCTATTGTATGGGAGTACAGCTCGACTATCCCTGGCTGGGAGGGTGGTGGTGGCAAATCAGGTGCTGTTAGCGACCATGTGGTACATTACGTCTTGCTGGATTTTCTCGAGCTCTTGCATCAGCCAGGTACAGAGGCTGATCAGGAACTTTCTGTGGTCTGGGCGGGACGGTCAGCTAGCTCGGGCAAAGGTTGCATGGGCAGTTATTACACTTCCGCTGGCTCAGGGCGGTTTGGGCATTATAGATCCAGTCGATCAGAGTAGAGCCTTATTGGGGAAGCTCGTTGTTCGGGGGTTGCTTCCAAGCGCTGAGCCTTGGAAAGAGCTCCTCTTGCAGCGACTGCAGGCCCCTGCAAGGGGTACTTGGGCACCAGAGATTCGCTGGATCTTCATAGAGATGAGGAGGACAGGCCTCAGTAGAGGATGGGAGGACAGATTTTCTTTGAGTATCCTGAGAGCTTGGGAGCTGCTGAGACCGGGGCTCTCTCAGCGGCCTCCTTCTTGTGTTGAGGAGCGGGCCAGGCAGCCGCTCATCTGGAGCCCAGCGGTTCGTACGGAGCAGGGTCATATGCTGGGTTCTCGGCCTCGTCTAGCCTGGGGACCTTTAGCGGCAGGCCCAGCTCGTAGTTTTGGAGACTGGCAGGCTTTCTGCAGTCTACCAGAGGAGATCCAGGTGGAGAGGCTGAGTCACTTCAGAGGAGGGTTGATTATGAGGGATGATATTCAGGAGGCACTTACAGAGGAGTGGTTCACACCTCTCGAGCCAGTGGCCCCACGGTGGATGGGAGCCTTTACACAGTTGGAGATCCTGATTGCTGTCAGAGCTTGCACTGAGATCCTGATTGCCTCTACTATGAGATTCAGGATGAGGGCAGACTCCAGAGAGTGGAGGTGGAGTCGCCTTTAGTTGCAGAGTGCACCTTTCAGAGGATTCGGGTAGTGGCTGCCGCTTCTCGGAGGTGGCATATTGACCCCGACCCTGCTGATGTGCTCCCGGATTGGCGCATATGGGCATATGCAGTGCGCCCCTTGGCCCAACTACAGTGGGACCCCGGGGAGTACGAGTGGCATGATCCTTATGCATCCCTTGAGGCCACAGAGATCACCTTTTTCCAGTATACTGTTCGGCTGGGACGGCATATTTTGACGGCGAGGAGGACGGTTTCTCCAGCGGCAGCGGGGCATTGGCGATTGCAGGGACTCTCACAGGAGTTCCTGGAGGATTTCTGGGCTCGGCTCTGGGCTAGTCGGCAGGCCCGCAGGATCTTGGCTTTTCAGTGGCTGGTCGCCCACAGGGGCTCAGCAGTTGGCACTTGGCTTGTTTACAGCGGTCTTCCGGCGGCCTGCGTCCGATGCGGCCACCCTATGGAGACACAGAGACATTGCCTTTGGGACTGCCCTCAAGCACAGCAGATTTAGCTGCGGATACTGCGTATTCTGGGCCCCCTCTCTCCAGAGGGTGTGTTTACGTGGGGTGCCGCTGCTTGGTCGACTTCGTCAGGGCCTGTTATGGGCTATGAGATGGAGCAGGGCAGTCAGGCCATCAGATTTATTAGGGGCCAGCCTCGCCTGGTTCCGGCACCGGATTTCTCGTCCGCCAGCTGGACACAGGAGAGGGATTTACGATGGGAGCTCCTCAGCAGCCTCACCATCTGGTTCACCTGGAGGGCCCGGTGCTTTACGGCCTTTGAGGGGAGATTGGAGCCACCAGCAGAGACTGTACGGGGGATTTGGCAGGAGTTGATCCACACCCTGCGAGGACAGTACGACCGCATCCGGGGAGACTCGGATGAGGCGATCTTACGGCGCCAGGCCTTTCACACCACTTGGCGCTGTGGCCCGTTCTACACCTTACACACGGGATCCCCCCGTTGGCACTACAGGCCACCTGTTTGGCTCCCCCCCCCCTATTGTATGATTTAGCCGCTCAGTTCTTTATACTGATGCTTGTATTTTGCAGCACCTAGGGAGAGTCTCCCGGGCTGCCATGATGTATTCACTGCTCTTCTCTCTCTTAGGAGCAGGAGAGATCTTTTGTAGCCCTACGGGCGTTTTTATATAACTAATGAAAGGATCTTTTCTCGGAAAAAAAAAATTCTTGCAACTTTGGAGTTTCCGCACCATAATCCTCCCACCAAAGTGCAGACCCTACCTTGAAGCGGTCCGCCTGTGCATCTGCCAAACCAAAAGCCCCCCGCTTCTCTCTATAAATCTGCAATTGGTCCTTGATTGTGCGGCGATCCTCCTCGCTAGTGTAAAGGCGATCCAAGGTTTGTCGAAGGCCTTTGCTCACCTCTTTGTCCTTGTGTTGCCCTTTGCCTTGAAACTCAGGATCAACAATGTAGGCAGCAGCATGGAGGGGAGAGTGGTAGGCTTGCCACCTTTTCAAACATAGAGATTTGACCTGTTTATAGTGAGGCTTGACTTTGAACATTGCTTTTAGCTTCTCTGTCATGCGATCCATTGCCTCGTACACTTTGCCAATGCATGGTTGAGTGGAATCCACCACCCTAAGGAGATCAATAATCGGTTGCACCATCTCCACAAGCGCCTTGGCCTCCTCCCACCATGCCGCATCATCCGCCCTTTCCCTGCAAAATTTGCCGACCGTCGTGGAAGCCTCTGAAGTGCGTGCAAACTCATCACTGAGGAAGAGTCCCCTCAATGCCCCGCTACATGTACACAAGCGGCCTAGCATGAGAAAGTTGAATGCAAACCTCGTCTCGGAATACTTAAGAAGAGAGAGGCTTGACTTCTTGGAAAACTCGTGCTGCACCCTGTGATGGTTGAGGACAAAGGTCACTATTTTGTTGGCACCCTCAATGACAGGTGCAACCCAATCCAAGGCCCCTATGTCTTTGATAAGGTTGTTGAGGCAATGGGCCATGCAAAAGCACACGGTGATGCGAGGATAAGTTGCTTGGAGAATTGTCCCCGCCGCCCTATTTGCCGGTTCTCCATCCGCACATATGGCAATGACATTCTCCGCCCCCACCGTCTTTAGTGTTGTTGCCCACTCCGCAGCAAGTATCTCGGCACTCTTCCCCGTCCCGGAAGCATCATGGGAGTCGACAAAGTATGTCTCCCCTCGTGAGTAGGCAACAACTCCATGGATGGAGCGCTTTCTAGTGTCACTCCACCCATCAACGACGAGGGTAACACCATTTTCAGCCCATTGCTCTTTCATGTGGTTGGCCGCCACCTCCACGCTTGCCTTCTCCTTGTCAACGAGAGAGGTGCGGATGGTCTCCGAAGAGGGGGGAACATAAGAGGGTCCATACTCCGCTATCAATTTGCACATGGCCCGAAAGTATGGAGATCTATCCAAAACACCATATGCAAAACACAAACAAAATTCAGATTTTTACCATCATTTAGTCTTTTAAGTTTTAGTCTTTAAAGTTTAGAGCATGATATTTGAATTTTGAATAGTACATGAGCATAGTGCCAAGGACTTACCATGCCGCCCGAAATGCTATGTGGTCATGAAAGAAGAATCGTGCCACCGCCATGTCCACCTCCTCTTTCAATTGAGGGTTCCAATTCTCATCAAGAGTACTTTGGCGTCCCCGGGAAGCGGATGCCTCTCTTGATGAACGAGGTACATGCGGCGTTGATGTCCTCACAAAGGATGTGGGGTCGACGGCCACTTGAGGATTGCGTTTTGCCAACTCGGCCGCCTCATAAACCACAAGCTTTTCAAGGAGCTCCTTCTTCTTCTCGGCCGAAACCTCCTTGCAAAATTGCACTTCGTTGCCGGGCTCATGCAAGAAGTGAGCACGCACTTTGTGGGCACCGCCGGTTCGCTTGTAGCCGCAAAGCTTACATACCCATGGTCTTGAACCACCCCCTTGACCGTATTGCGAGCACTCTACCTCATCCCACCAACTCCATCGATGTACGGCGGGCCTCCTTCTTCGTGATGGAGCGGGTGTTGAAGTGGTGGAGGCGGCGGCGGACCCGGGTTGAGGAGAGGAAGGGGTTTGAGAAGAGGATGCCATAGTGATAGAGACTAGAGTAGAGCTTGAGATGGATGGTAGAGCTTGAGAAAGAGTCAAGATGGAGAATTGGGATGGAGATGTTGGAGAAGGAGAGCTTGGACAATGGAGAGGGTGAGCTTGGAGAGGGAGAGCTTGGATGTTGGAGAAGGAGAGCTTGAAGAGGGTGAGCTTGGAGAGGGAGAGCTTGGATGTTGGAGAAGGAGAGCTTGGAGAGGGAGAGCTTGAGCCTTGAGCCTTGGGTCTTAGAGAGGGAGAGCTTGGAGAGGAGATGGCTTGAGGAGAGCATGGAGGTCTCTTATATAGAAGATGGGGAGCCATGTGGGAGAGCTTGAGCCTTGAGGAGGAGTTGCGCATCACCAAACGGCTAGGAGAGACAGCCGTTGAAGCCCCGCCAACGGTCAAAAACTGCCGCCAACGGTCAGTTTGATCGTCCCCGTACGGACAGGGAACGTCGTTCCCGGCGTCCCCGTTTCGCTGTCTGGCTGCCGTCCCCGTCCCTCCGTCCCGCGGACGTCCCGCCCCCGTCCCAGGCGTTCCCCGTCCCTAGGGTCCGTTCCCCCCGTCCCATGTCACTATGGATTAAATACCCTTGCCTTCAGTATTTCTTCGTGATGGAAGGCTCCAAAATAGTCCCCAACAGCCGGTATTCTTCATGGGCAGCCTTCAAGGGAGAGAGAAAGAGAGTAGCCATCATTAGGCCAGCTTGTAACGGTGGTAGAGGCTAGTGTGCAACAAGAGAGCCTCCATTAATGAAGAGAGAGGGCTCCAATTTATAGATTTGGGCCTCCCATGAGCTAAAATGGCAAGAGAAGGCTACAATGACAAGTGGAGAGCCACACAATAGCTGAAGTGACAAGTGTGAGGCCACTTGTCTCACTTTGATCCACTTTCTAACAAGTGTCAAGCCACTTGTCTCACTTTGGTCCACTTTCTTGCCACATGTCCCAATCTAAGAGATGGGTCCTTCCATAAACTTTCTCTCTAAAAATATCCCTACTAGTAGAGATTCTGTCATAGGCACTTTGCCAACTCTTGGTATCTGCTCAATTCGAGATGTAATGACGCGAACAAAATTTCCATCGGGGTCGAGCCAAAAATAGCCACTCTCCTAAATTTTAGGAGTGTGGTCCTTTGTATTCCAGGATAATCCCCCATTCCCAAAGCTTGTACTTTCCAAATATTTAGACATCCTAGAGTCCACTAGACTCCTTTCATACTGGGCAATGTCCAAGCTGGTGACATGACTAATCCCTAAGGTTAAAATTAGGTGGAAAGATAGGGAAATAGAGGATTCGACTTGGGAGTCGGTTGAGAATGTTCAACGCAAATTTCCTTCTTTTCATTGCAAGAGTGCAATGTTTTGAGAGAGGGAAAGTATGTTATGTGCACATTATATGTGTATATACTAAGAGGCTAACCCACATTAGGCTTGTGAGCATGGGAACAAGCTCTAGTGGAGGGCTAACCTTAAGGATTGAGGTTAGGGTCAAGTGTCCAAGGGTCACACATAAGAAATAGAGAGTCAAGAGTCACTTGAGGGCCCTCCTATATAACAGGGACATGGGGCACACTCAAGGGAGGCTAGGTTATGTTATGTTCTCTTGTGTAGAGGATTGTATCTACTCTCATGCCATTTCACACTACAGCTACATGCTGCTGGATTGGAGTCATACCTCTTGCTAGTATGGGACATCAAAGGGCGCCTTACCTGTGGAAGTATGCATCGTATTGTTGTAGGCGAAGTTCGAACTCAACAAGTGCTAAATAGTACTCCCACTCTAATTTGCGTTTAGAGGCATAAGGTTTCCACAAATCAAGCACTGCAAAATTTGCAATTTCACTCTGCCCATATGTCTATGGATGATAAGCAGAAGAAAATTTCAAATTGGTTCCCATACTATCAAATAGAGCGCGCCAAAAGAAACTAGTGGCGCAGGGATCACGATCTCCCACAATTATTTTCGGTATGCCATGAAGCTTGAAGATTTAAGCCAAAATATCTTTGCCATATGCTCTAGTTTTATGGTCTTCCGTATTGGAATGAAATGTGCCTATTTACTGAACCTATCCACAATAGTCCAAATACATCATTTCCTTGCTATGTTTTGGGAAGATCCATGCCAAAATCCAAGGCAATACTCTCCTAAGGCTGATTCGTAATCGGCAACAGTTAAGCAATTCTGGAGTCTTGAGCCTATCAAATTTGACTTTCTGGCAAGCCAGGCATTGGCGTACATAGTTATCGATCTTCTTTACCCATCTGCGGCAAAAAGAAGTACTTTTCCAAAGCCTGTGTAGTGGCAAGAATTTATCTCTATCTTGCATACGGTGGTGTATGGCATTCATCCAACACCTTTCGCCTTAAAATTTTATGCACACAAAGGCGATTTTGCATCATCAAATATCCATCACGTATGGAATAGTTTGGGGTTGCTTTACCGTGCTGCAAATCAGCCCATATATGCTGAAAATCTTCATCTATGTGATACGCATCACACACATAGTTGCAATGAAATGCGTTTCATTCAGATTTTTTGAAACAAAACGTTTCAGAAATGTTTCTTTCGAATAAAACACATTTCTTTCCCTCCCACATGTTAGCAATATGATTTAGGCGTTTTTAAAGCCAGAGAGCTCTTTTTGGGAAAATAAAAATGTCTACCTGCGCCTGTGAAGACCAATGAAGAAGCTACTACGTTGCAAAAATATGCCCCTTCCAGCTCCTCCCACACTTCTCAAATTGTGTGTTTGCCATCTCTCAAGTTGGTTGTGCTGATTTTTGTCTTTTTTCTTCGATTTTACAAAGAAAAAAAAACAAAGATTTTGAAATTTGGGGGCTTTCATGCTAGGGTGCCAATCTTGCCTTGCCTTTGTCAAGATGCCTCGCACTAACGATGCCATGTGGACCCATGTCACTCCTGTATCAAGATATGGTGGTTCAAGCACCCAAAAGTGGAAATGCCATTTTTGTGGGGTTTGCTCAAGGGATAACATAATCCGTGTTAAGACCCATTTCTCAAATTGGTGCCTGCAAACATCAAAGCCGAGCTACAAGAATGAAAAAGACAGCAATTGGTAGGACACGGTTGTGGGCCTCTGCCTGAGGATATACCTAGATGAATCTAGGAACATGCCCAAATTCACCTTTTTAAGAAAGTGCAATTCATAACCTCATGGTAGTCATCCACAAGACAATAAACCATAAACTCCATCATGCGTAGTATGGACTAGATACTACGACATTCCCAGTAACGTCATCAATGCCCAATAGTGGGTGTAGAACTTGGTATCAATATATGCTCCCACACACACACACCCCCCGCTCCCATACACACATAAGAGCACTCATTCATACAAAGGTCTGTGTCCTGAGTTTCTGTCAGAGCTCCGGAGATGCAAGGAAGACTCAACCATAGTGAAGCCTAGCACTAAGGATCATAACAAATAGAAAGAATTATTATATATATATACCCAAATGAATCTAGGAACATGCCCAAATTCACTTTTTAGGAACGTGCATGTTATATACTCATGGTAGTCAACCCACAAGACTATATAACTATCAACTCCATTATGCATAGTATGGACTAGATACTACGACATCCCCACTAATGTCATCAGTGCCCAACAGTGGGTGTAGAACTCTATATCAAGATATGCTCTAACACATGCACTCCACACACATAAGAGCATATATTCACACAAAGCCCTTCGTACTGAGTTTTTATCAAACCTCCGAAGATGCAGGGCAGACTCAGCCATAATGAAGCCTAGCACTAAGGGAAGTAGCAAATAGAAAGAATTAGTTCAGCAAATAAGTAGTTGATAGGGCAAATATACCGCTAAAGATAGAAAGAATAAGCACAATATCAACTGCCCGCAACTTGGACGAAAACTTCACAATGTGAAATCTGTACGTTCACTAATACGGCTGAATTATATACCTAGATGAATCCACTAAAAAGAATTATTACAACAAAAAGAATTATTACAGCACTAAGGGCATATGCACCACTAAAGATAGAAAGAATTAACACAATATCAACTGGCTGCAACTTGGACGAAAACTTCACAATGTGAAATTTGCAAGTCTGCTAATACAACATAAAGGTATACCTAGAAATGCAATTTATAACCTCATGATAGTCATCCACAAGACAATAAACCAACAAGTCCATCATGCATACCATCAACTCTGCCTGAGGATATTGATGCTAGTGTGGATACAGGTGATGCATCAAAGAGAACACAATTGGGCTCAGAGGAAGATGCACAGAGCCAAGCAAGATTCGAGGATACTGTTAGTTCCACTCTCACAGCAACGTGAAGCCTTTTGCCTGCAGGACCTAGAGCCTCTTTAAGGAGAGCAAGCATGCAAAAGCAGGCAATTAATGAAGCAACTCGGGAGCTCACTAGGCTTTTCATCGAACGCGCGCTGTCTTTTTGCATTGTGTGCACCCCATGATGGAAAAAGGCCATGAGGGCGATCAACCGCATTGGATGTGAGTGGGAGGGACCCTCCTATGAGACCTTGCGCACTAAAGAGCTCAGAAGAGAGCAACAAGCAATGGAGGTGGAGCCATTAAAAGCCACTTGGATGAAGTATGGTTGCACATTGTTATGTGATGGGTGGTCACATATACGCAAGAGGAATGTGTACAATGTTTTGGTGTCCTCTTGCAAGGGCACTGTGTTTTTGCCTGCCATTGATGCATTTGTGCCTAGAACAGTGGTGTGACAGTAGACTTTATATCCACAACACCTCCGGGAGGCTATCATGGAAATAGGCCCACAAAATAGTGCAAGTGGTCATTGACAATGGTAGCATTTGTGTCTCTATGGGACGGATGCTAGAGGATAAGTTCCCGCCGATTGTATGGACTCCATGTGCATCCCATGGCATAGACTTGCTCATTGAAGATCTTACAAAGGTTGGGTGGATTGCAGACATCTTGACACTGCGCGTAGCTTGGTGAAGTTTGTTACCAAGAGGCCCAAGGTCTTGGCAATGTATCATGTCATTGGTGACTTGAGCTTCTGAAGCCCTTACAAATATATGTTCATTGTGGTTAAGAGAGTAGTGAGAGTCCAACCAAGACTCATGTGCACAGTGACCTACCACAAGTGTATGAGCTGCGAGGAGCATAAGCACCCGAAGGCAGTTGCTTTTGTACGCAAAGTGATGCAAGAATGTTGGTGGAAGGAGGCAGACGCTTTGGTGAGTGCTCTTCAACCAATGTACAATGTTATTCGCATCACTTACATGGAGGGAAGCACTCTTGGACTCTTGTACAAGTTCATGGACCGGATTGGAGACGCTCTTAACCAATGCATTCTCTTGCAAGAAGAGAGGTACTCAACATGCCAGGTTCCAACTTCCAACTAGTTGCCTTCTTGCGGTAACTCATTAGGCTTTAGCTAAGAGCTTTGATCATTCATGGCTAATTTTCACGGTTGGGGACATTCGAAGGGTTTGGAACAACCGGTGGGATTGGTTCCATAGACCAATCCACGCGGTTGCCCACATATTGCACCCTCTCCTGCGGAGTGAGGTGCAGTATGGTAATGAAGAGTTGGAAGATGGCTAGCAAGATTACATTCAGAAACCCACTAGAGACGACGTGGAGCTCATGAGGCGCTTTGAGGAAGAGCGGCTAGTGTAAAGGAAATTGGAATGCCAGCCACACATTTGGTAGAAAGACTACTATCATGCGAGAGACATAGCTTCAGTCAATCTCATGGTGGGAGAAGTATGGGATCAATACCCCTCACTTGGTGAGCACAACTCTAAAAGACAAGACTATTATTTCAACTTATAAGTTTTTTCTTTCCCCGAGAAAAGATCCTTTCATTAGTTATATAAAAACGCCCGTAGGGCTACAAAAGATCCTCTCTTGCTCACAAGAAAAACAGAGCAGAGAACAAAGCAAGGCAGCCCGGGAGACTCTCCCTAGGTGCTGAAAAGTACAAGCATCAGTACAAAGAACTGAGGGGCTAAATCATACAATAGGAGGGGGGAAAAGCCAAACAGGTGGCCTGTAATGCCAACGGGGAAACCCCGCGTGTAGGGTATAGAAGGGGCCGCTGCGCCAGGTGGTGTGAAAGGCCTGGCGCCGCAAGATCGCCTCATCCGAGTCGCCCCGCGGATGCAGTCATACTGTCCTCGCAGGGTGTGGATCAACTCCTGCCAAATCCCCCGTACAGTCTCTGCTGGTGGCTCCAGTCTCCCCTCAAAGGCCCTGAAACACCGGGCCCTCCAGGTGAACCAGATGGTGAGGCTGCTGAGGAGCTCCCATCGTAAATCCCTCTCCTATGTCCAGCTGGCGGACGAGAAATCCGGTGACGGAACAATGCGAGGCTGGCCCCTAATCAATCTGATGGCCTGACTGTCCTGCTCCGTCTCATAGCCCATAGCAGGCCCTTACGAAGTCAACCAAGCAGCGGCACCCCACGTAAACATACCCTCTGGAGAGAGGGGGACCAGAATACGCAGCATCCGCAGCCAAATCTGCTGCGCCTGAGGGCAATCCCAAAGGCAATGTCTCTGTGTCTCCATAGGGTGGCCGCATCGGACGCAGGCCGCCGGAAGACCGCTGTAGACAAGCCAGGTTGCAACTGCCGAGCCCCTATGGGCGACCAGCCACTGGAAAGTCGAGATCCTACGGGCCTGTCGACTAGCCCAGAGCCAGGCCCAAAAATCCTCCAGGAACTCCTGTGAGAGTCCCTGTAGCCGCCAGTGCCCCGCTGCAGCTGGAGAGACCATCCTCCTCGCGGTCAAAATATGCCGCCCCAGCCGAACAATATACTGGAAAAAGGTGATCTCTGTGGCCTCAAGGGATGCATAAGGATCATGCCACTCGTACTCCCCAAGGTCCCACTGTAGCCGGGCCAAGGGGCGCGCTGCATATGCCCATATGCGCCAATCCGGGAGCACATCTGCAGGGTCTGGGTCAATATGCCACTTCCGAGAAGCGGCGGCCACTACCCGTATCCTCTGAAAGGTGCACTCTGCAACCAAAGGCGACTCCACCTCCACTCTCTGAAGTCTGCCCTCGTCCTGAATCTCATAGTAGAGGCATTTGCCATCCTCAGTGCAAGCTCTGACAGCAATCAGGATCTCCAACTGTGTAAAGGCTCCCATCCACCGTGGGGCCACTAGCTCGATAGGCGTGAACCACTCCTCTGTGAGTGCCTCCTGAATGTCATCCCTCATAATCAACCCCCCTCTGAAGTGACTCAGCCTCTCCACCTGGATCTCCTCTTGGAGACTGCAGAAGGCCTGCCAATCTCCAAAGCTACGTGCTGGGCCTGCCGCCAAAGGTCCCCAGGCTAGACGAGGCCGAGAACCCAGCATATGACCCTGCTCTGTGCGAACCGTTGGGCTCCAGATGAGCGGCTGTCTGGCCCGCTCCTCAACACAAGAAGGAGGTCGCTGAGAGAGCCCTGGTCTCAGCAGCTCCCAAGCTCTCAGGATGCTCAAAGCAAATCTGTCCTCCCATCCTCTACTGAGGCCTGTCCTCCTCATCTCTATGAAGATCCATCGAATCTCTGGTGCCCAAGTGCCCCCTGCTGGGGGAGCCCGAGCCTGCAGCCGCTGCAAGAGAAGCTCTTTCCAAGGCTCAACGCCTGGAAGCAGCCCCCGAACAATAAGCTTCCCCAATAAGGCTCTACTCTGATCGACTGGATCTATAATGCCCAAGCCTCCCTAAGCCAGCGGAAGTGTAATAACTGCCCATGCAACCTTTGCTCGGGCTGGCTGACCGTCCCACCCAGACCAAAGAAAGTTCCTGATCAGCCTCTGTACCTGGCTGATGCAAGAGCTCAAGAAGATCCAGCAAGACGTAATGTACCACATGGTCGCTAACAGCACCTGATTTGCCACCACCACCCTCCCAGCCAAGGATAGTCGAGCTGTACTCCAATACAAAAGCTTCTTCCGAATGCTCAGAAGAAGCGGGGCAATCTGCTACTCAGGTGACAAATCTAGTCCAATCTGGCATCCCAAATACCGCACTGCTGTGCCAGGAGGAATCCATCTAAAACCGGGGTCCGGGCTCCATGCCGGAGTGGGAGCGCTACTGATCCAAAAGGCCACTGTCTTGCGCCAATTGATCAATACTCCCGAAGCTGCACTAAAAACCTGGAGCGACTGCTCTGCCCGAAGAAGATTGGCCTCCTGGCCATGCAAAAATAAGATCGTGTCGTCAGCAAACTCAGCATCGAGCAAGTCCTCCCCCCGAACTAGGAGCTGGAGTTCTCTCAAACCAACCTCCTCTGCCGTCAAATACATGCTCATAGCCTCCGCACAAAGAAGAGAAAAAGAAAAGGGGCGAGGGGACACCCCTGACGGACTGATCTGGTCAGCTCAAAACTCAGCCCCCGTCCTCCTGCAATCAACACCTGGCTACGAGCTACAGAATACAGAGCCGCCACCCCTCTAATCCAACCTGGCTCAAAGCCCATGCGAAGCATAGTGCCCTCTAAGAAACCCCAATCGACTCTATCGTATGCCTTCTCAAAATCGAGAAGCATCACGACCAAGTCCTCACCAAGAAATCTAGCTCGGGCCGTCGTCTCCCAGAAGGTGAAAATGTTGTCAAGGATACTGCGCTCCTTGACGAATCATGTCTGGGTAGCATGAATCAACTCCCCCAGGACGGGCTGGATCCTCAAACTCAAGGCCTTTGCTAAGACCTTGTAGACAGTATTGAGGATCATAATAGGTCTCCAATGCCGAATATCATCTGATACTCCCTCCCCCTTGGGGATAAGAAAGATCAAACCCTCTGAAAAGCTCTGTGGCATCTCCCCAGTGTCCAAAACATACTAAAAGCCCCTATGGAGGCCTGGCCCCGAAAGGTCCCAATAGCGCATAAAAAAGGCAGGCGTCAGTCCGTCCTCCCCTGGGCAACTATGTCGCGGCAGGACCCTCAAGGCCTCAGCAAGCTCAACCTCTGAAAGAGGCGCACCAAGAACTGTACGCATACGATCTGTGACCCTCCTCTGCACATGGGCCCACACAGTCTGTCTGCAAACATCTCGATCCTCAGTGGCTGGCTCCGCTGAAAGCAGGTCTCTATAGAACCCCGTGGCAATGGCTCTGATCTCCCCGGGCTCAGTAGCTGCCGATCCATCCGGCCTCCCAAGCTGACGGACTCCTGCTCGAGCATGGCGGGATCCAGTAATCTCAAAAAACTCCCCAGTCACTCTATCACCAAGCTGCGTCCACTGAGAGGCCTGGCGACGATAGTAAAACTCATGTCTCTGCTTCTCTGCCTCTCTAACCTCCTGGCGTGCCTGGCTCAGCTGGGACACCACCCACTCACATGCAGGCTACTGCTCCTGAAGGTGCTGAAGCGAAGCAAGGCTGCGTCTCAGCCGATGCTCCCGCTTGCGAATCTCTCCCAGCCGTCTCAAAGCTACAGCGTGCAGAAAAGAGCTAAGCTCGATGAGTCCCTGGGCACACTGGCCTGCTGCATCCTGGTCAAAGCACTAACTATCATGCCAGATCCTCTCAATGTCCTCAGCGAGACTAGGATCTGTAAGTGCCCTCTCTGGGATCCTCAACTGCAAGCTGGGCTCCTGTGTCCTCTCCTCAAGTGTCAAAATAACCGGCGCATGATCTGAAAATGAGGTGCCAGCGAGAATGCCGACGGAGCCCCCTCGCTCCCCTAACCAATCGCCCACATAAAAGCGATCAATCCGTGATAGATTAGTCCCTCCCTGCCGACAATCCGACCGAGAGAAACTAAGACTGTCCTGAGAGCGGGAGAAGGCCCCATGCTGCCATGCATCAATGATCCTCAATGACATGCAAAATCGCTCCCAAGCTGCAAGCTCCGTGCCGTGCACTGTAACATGACCGCCTCCCACCCTATCGGCCGAGTCCTCAAGCATGTTGAAGTCTCCCCCGACACACCAATGTGCGGCCTCTAGCAATGCATCCGTAACCTGGGTCCAGAACTCTGCTCTGGCACTAGCATGGTTGGGCGCATAGACGTTGAGCATGCCCAATAGCTCATCATGAATCCTCAGAATGACATACTGTGCTCTACCAGGCACAATGATGCCTCGATCCACAATGGCCTGCCGCCATACATCTGCAATGACCATGCATACTCCTCCCTGTCCACCCAAAGGACCAAACCCTGCAGACCAAAAGGTGTCCCATCTACCAGGCATCACCGAACCATATCTCCGGATCCTGCTCTCACCCAAGTGGTGCTCCTGCATCATCAAAATATCAATGCTGCCACCAACCAGGCATCTCTGAAGCTCCTGCCTCAAGCAACCACGGTAGCATATATAATGTGCTCCGCCAAGGCCCTGTACATTCCATGAGATGATCCTCATGGATGACCTGCTGAGGTGGATGATGTCTCAGCCATACGGCGAGCCTTCGCAAGCGGCTTGGATGGAGAGTAGTCCCCATCCGAGCGGCTGCGAATCTGCCCACCCGGTGTACTGCAAGAATCACGGATCAGGCGCCAGTGGCTGTGTCCCATGGCGACTGCCTCCTGCTCAGACAGAGCAACCTCGTGTATACATACATATCCACGGTCGCGTGCTAAGTCTGCCACTATGCGAACGACCAAATGACGAATCCCTAAGGCATCCACACTCCCGGGATCCAAGAAAAAATGAGCCAACTCCCATAGTCGGCCTATCACATCTGTCACCTCCAGATCGCTCACATGGTGAGAAAACTCAACTGCCCGAGTCTTCAAGGTGCTAAGAGCGAGCTCCAGAGTCCACTCCCGGTCACATGGGCCACAAAGAGGGAACAAGAAGGCCACCGCTAAATCAAGTGCCTCCCCGCGGACCGGAGGTATCACTACACGAACTCGGATGGGTGCTCGCTCATGGGGGCCCTCTGCTCCAAAAAGCCGTGTGAAGGAGTAATCAAAAGCCTCCGAGCGCTGTCTAGTGCCGAGGCGACTCAGCCGACTGCGGATAGATGATATCCGTGAAGCCCGAATCGGCATGGTAAGTCTCCTCTGCGGTGCTCGATCAAGATCGGTGCTCAGAGCCCTCCGGACTGTAGGTGAACGCCAGGGGAGTGCCAGGGCCTCCCGGGGAGCTGAGGCGGGCGGGGGGGGGGGAGGGCGAGGGGGGGGCGAGGGGGGTGGAGAAGGAGCCGCTGCCGAAACCAGAGCGGGGACGGGAGGCGGCGAAGGTGGAAGCGAGGCGGTAGGGGGGGATGGGGGTGGGGGGGGTGAAGGAGGGGGTGCTGGCATCTCCTGGTCCTCAATCGTCGCAGGGGTCTCCTCCTGTAGGGGAGCAAAGCTGCTCCTCACGGGAACCCAGTGATGCTGAGACTGTGGCTGCTGCTGCATCGGTCTCGGGGCGTGCTGCTGTGGCTGTCTCCCTCGATGGCGCCCCTGTCCAGGCTGCCACTCCGAGGTCTCTGTGGCCTGAGCAGGTGTCCCAGAGGCTGCCTGCCGAGCCGCATCTGTGGGTGGGCCATCAGGGGCCTGCTGCTGCGGTGAGGGTCGGGGTCTCTTGCGAGGACAGGCCTTGGCCAGATGGCCGACCTGCCTGCAAATAAAGCACTGGTTCGGGAGCCCGAGAACTCCACTCTCTGATCAATCCATCCCACCCCTATCCTAGTAGCTGAATGACCTTCGGAAGGGAGGAGATGTCAGGAACCAAAACTCTGACTGAAGGTAGCCCAACTGCTCTGGCCACCACTGAAGCTGCTGTGGGGCCAGTCTCTAGCACCGAACCCACCAATGCTGCTAGCCTAGAAAGGAGCGGCAGGTACTCACGGCGGAGTCCAGGGAAGCAAACTGTAACATGGAAAAGGCGCTCTCCCTGCTCAGCCGCTGCTGGGTCAAAGCCATGCTGCCAAGGTCTGAAGAATGCCCAAGCACCCCTGATGTCTAGGGGACTCATGGCTAGGACCTTGGCCACGCTCTGGGCAGTCTCGAACTCGATCTGGTAGTGACCACGGCCCAGTAGAGCTGAACGTCCAGGATCTTGCCCACATCTGCAAGAAGGCGGGCCTGGAGAAGATCCCGGATCTCCCCTCTGCTGGGGCGAGTGCCGACTATACGGCAGATGGTGGAGTGTGCCTGGAGGCGTTCCACCTCTACTGCAAGGCTCACTTCCTCTTCTGGCGAAAGAGAAAGCCTGATGGGGGTATCCTCCGGGGCGGGTGAGGGGACTGCGGGAGAGTCCCTCTGAGGTGGGGCGGGAGGAGCCTCCATCAGTGTCTGAAGCTAAGTCGAAGGCGGAGCGAAAGCGGAGAGTCCTGCAAGAGCCGAGCTGCACACAAAGGACGGAGGGGGAAGGCGGAAGGCAAAAAGAAAAAAAAGGAAGACCCCAAGGGACGGAAAAAAAAAAAAAAGGGGGCGGGAGGTAAGGCGGCGAAGGCAAAAAAACTCCGAGGGGGTAGGCAAACGCGAGTGCAGGCGGGGGGGAGGGGGGGGGTGAGCAAACGCGATGGCGGGAGAGGGGGGAAGGCGAGCAGTCAGCGCGAGCAGGGGGGGGGGGGGGGGGGGGAGAGCGTAGCTTCAGCGAGCTCAAGTCAGGTTTCTCTCCTCAACACTTACACTGTGGATATGGACACCCGAAGGAGCATTTCAACTTATTAGTTATAACATGTACATAATACATTGATCAAAGATGATTATACTTTCAAAGTTTTTGTCTTTTAATGGCAAAAACGCCTCACCATTCGAGTCCTCTCATGGGATTGCAGTTCAAGTCCTTGTTAGAGAAACTGGAGCACATGGGCCTTCTTCCATACAACGAAGAGGAATAGATTGTCTACTGCTCAGTTGGAGCCATTGGTGTATTGCCATTGCAATTTCCGCCTAATTGAAGAGTCGGGCAATCCAATAGAGCCTTGCCAAGTCAATGTCCATGAAATCGACATTGAGAAGGTGAAAGATGCCCCGGAGAGTCGTCAAGAGGAGCGTGATATATATGCCATGTTGTATGAAGAGTTGATGGCCCTTGCTGGTGCCACACAAGCATGTTCAACATGTGCTAGTACCAGTGCAACAACTAAGACGAGTGCAGCAAACAACTGAAGCAACATCGTCCTCGTCTCACAGTGATGCTGAGTCAACCGAGAAGGCTACTCATGAGGACATCGAGGATGTTGGAGATTGAGTGCCCAGACTCTAGATTGAGGACTCTAGTCTTTGGAGCTATCAAGCTCCTCTAGTCTGTCATGCATCTATCAACATGCTTTACTTTGTGTATTTCAAACTTCAAATGTATTAGCTCAAGATTTAGACTTTTGTGATCACTTTGAGTGCTCAATGGACTATGTCACTCTTACCTGGCTTATATATTGTTTCTTGAGTTTTTGAGCAGTTGCAATTATTGTTGATGGGATCCGGATCTAGATTCTTGATGTTGCCAGTTTATTTATGCCAATTGGTCGGTTGCGTGCCCACTATAACTCGGTCACCCAGATTATTTAGTTTTAACTTGTAAACATGTTTTAATGTGTAAATGATGCATTGTTTACATATTATAAACTTATATATATAAATTTTGGGGCCACAATCCCCTCATCAGCTCAAGATCCAGGACATGCTCCACCACCATCAAGCTACCTTTCCATGTGACGCAGCTGAGGGAGACCTCTCGGACATACTCATGAGCCCCCTGCTTGATATTTTGGAGTGGTATACCATCTATTAGGGGCTGATGCTCCTCTCATGTTCCATGTTCTTGGTATTCCATGATGAAATTCTATGGACACTTTTGTATCACCCCAGTGAGATAGTTTTGTTTCGTTTCTATTTTATTTTCTATTCCATGATGAGATATGCCATGGACATTATTGTATCACTTTGGTCTCATAGGCCCATTGGGTCTTTAGTAGACGCTTAATATATCTTTCTTTCTCTCTCTCTCTCTTATTGATGTATTGTAGGGCTAGATACTTACCTTCAGTTCTTTCTTTTCTTTTCCAGACAGTGTATCAGATGTCACATGGTTGTAACTTTGGTCTCATAGGTCACTTTGGCCTTTTGAAGACGTTAATATAACATTTCATTTCTCTCTCTCTCTCACATGGGAATACACCTGTATTCAGCACCCATATGGGCACATCTTGTTGCGCCCATCAACACTAAATAGATTTTCAGTTACAAATAGTTAGTTAGATACCACAGATCCTGATTTGAAACTGCTGTTTTGGTCTCATGGGCCATATTTGGCCTCTACATAAGAAAGCCCTCAGCCATTGCCTAAAATCATCTCATTCTTCATAGAATTCAGCAATAGATTAGTGCAAAAGTATGTGTGCCTGAGGCCTTGGTCTTGTGCATACATCTATTCAACCAAGCACTCTTTGTGCAACAGTCATGGAAATCAATATTATTGTCATCATCATCAACTCATAGGCCCCACATTAGGGCAGGAAGAGGGGTCCCATGCCCTCCATACATTGAAACCAAGAGCTGTAACTGCAGAGTATATAAAATGCATGAGGTCAAGATGGCCATCCTTCAATGCCCAGCATATTATGATACTAGAAGCTTCTTTCTGCCTATTGAAGGAGAAATTTTGTTCTCTTCGTTTTGTCATAGAAAACAAGGACCACAGGTGTGGGGTACTCTTTCTGCATGAGATGTAGAGACATAGTGACCAACTCATGAGGGGCCAGCGGAGGCAAGAACATAGCCAGTGTTAGACACTCCTCACATCTTTCTTTCAGAGCATTGTGCAGCACCGAGCTTGAGAGCCATGTAGAAAATATGAAAGCAAGAGCAAAACTAGAAATGAAACAAGAACAAATGAAAGACAAAGAGTTACCTTGAGATGAGTGTAGACAAGACACAAGATTGATATATTCATTGATGTGACACATACAATTTATAGGTGAGAAGTACAAGATTGAGTAGACTCACTTATGGGATAAATGTAGAGGTGCCACATGGCACTAGACTCAAGACACAAAGACTGAAACTAGACTAGAGAAATAGTACACCTAGTGTGCACTTATTTCCAACACCCTCCTTAAGTGGACACTAGGAGGAAGACAAAAGACAAGACTATAACATGACAAAAGATAAGACCAAGACAGAGAGACTACACAAGGATTGAGAGACAAGCTAGAAGACAAGATGGACAAGACTAGAAGACAGACATAAAGACTAATAGACTGAGAGACAAGACATGAGAGACAAAAGATCCTGAGACACCCCTCCTCAAGTGATATCCTCATATGGGTCCACAAGGATAGGGACAAGATGGATCTAAAACAAGACACAGTCAGATTGATAGACAGATAGACAGACAGACAAGACTAGATAGACAGAAGACTGACTGTAGACAAACAGATGGACCTTGAAGACATCCCCTCCTCAAGGGCAATCTCTGCCTCTTGGGTAGGGACAAGAGAGGTCAAAAAAGCATAATGAGTAAGACACTAGAACCCCTTGACCTACATCATCGATGGTCAAAGTGGTAGACAAGAAAAGGTGAAGTAATCAGAAAGCCCACTCCTCATCATGTGAGGAATGAACAGCAAGATCTGCTGATGTAGATGCTGCAGCAACATGGGCTGAGGTAGATGCAGGGGCTGATGTAGAGGTTTTAGAGTAGCAGTCCTTCTCCCGGTGATTATCACGGCCACAAATGGTGCATGGATGAGCCTCGAAGCAGTCCTTCTCCAGATGATTAGTTTTCCCACAATGGGTGCAAGGCTTTCTTACTTTAGAACCTCCTTTCTTTGCTAAAAATGCAGTGTCAGTTACCTTTTGTTGTTTTGTTCTTTCCTCTTCTTGGAGAGCATTGATGATACCTTCAAGAGTAGGATTATTGTGATACTTGAAGGTAGTGACAAGAGTAGCATAGGTGTCAGGTAAGCTTTTGAGAAGCACAGCAATAGCAATATCTTCGGAGATGGGGGACTTCACTGATGCAAGCTGAACCATAAGACTGCGAAAATAATTGACATGAGAGGCTATAGTAGCTCCCTCCTGCATATATAGATCAAAGAATGAGATCATAAGTGCAATCTTAGAGTTTTTAGAGCGGGGTCCAAAAAGGGTATCCAAAGTGATCCATGCTCGAGAAGCAGACTGTATGTCGGGGATGTGATGAATGTAATCATCTCCAAGACCGAGCAGGATGATAGCATAGGCTTTGTCATTCTTGGCCGTGGGAGCATAAGTGATAACTTTGTGCACCAGTACACCACATGCATAGAGAGATTCCAGCTACATGGAGTTTCCATCCTCACCTCCAAACGCCTAGCTGCTTCTGGATGCTCTTGGACAAAGACATGCAAAATACATCGAAGATTCAAAGCTCAGCAGAAGAGACCACCCTCCACGTGCTGCCACACTCAGACACACTCCTTGGGAACAGAGGACCATTTATTGAACTTACAGGAATCCATGAGTTTGGATGTCAGGCTCTGCCTTCATTGTGTTCTAGATGCACTTGACAGTTTCGACCTATTTTTCTTTACATCATGCTTTGTTTAGGGGGATGCCTTATGCCTCTCCCACCATAATATTCACACGTTGTATCATCATTGGTAAACCTTTATTTATTTATTTAATTATTTCTCTCTAGTAGTTACACAAATTATATCATCATTGATAAACCTTTCTTTCTTTCTTTTATTCCCAACCAATGATCCATAGAGCCACCTATAAAATCCAGTAGTTTGTCAAACTGGAGGGCCATGCTCCATGCCAATTTGTGCATTGCAATTTGAAATTTCTATTTACTTTTCTATCGTTACATATTCATGGCAAACTCTTTAATCCAAGTGGCTTCACTCCTTTGTCCCCTCTATAAATAGTTGAGGAATACCTTCTTCAATCAGCCTGTTTGATGGTAGTCACTTTCAACTCCCGTACATGAAACATCAGCTAGACAAAAAATAAACTAGATTAAGGACAAGCTTGACAGACACTTTTACAGCTTGCATAAAGGCCATCTAGAAGCACAGAGGCAGATTTTACCTTTGTTCCAATGTAAAAGGAGCACAGTATGCCAATTGAGGCAGGAAGATCTGCAACTCTCAAATCAAACACCCTTTGTTAGCAATCTCATATACGTTGGTCACTAACTGCTAGGTCTCTGTAATGCTGCATGGTTATGAGTATTTCACATACAGAACCAAGCAGTGGAAATAAAACAGATAATCCAGATTTGGCTACAAACAAAAAACAAACCAATAGAAATCTGAAGGTCATGTCAACGGGTCCTTACACAAGTGACTATAGCAAAATGTTGCGCAGAAGGGGGGGTGAGTTCAAACTCGGGATACATCCCCCCCTTGAAGGACACATGTAAGACCTTGATCCCGAACAATCCCCTCCTCAAGGTATTACCTCATACTATGTCAAGGATAAATCTAGGCTCATCGCTCTAGTTTCTCAAGCCAATTATGGAATCCCAAGGGTAGAGTACACACAGGGATCAGGTCACAGACCCCCAACAGAAAACAGCACACAGCTGAATAGAAAACAACACATAACTTGGACTTTAAAAAGGCCTTGAACAAACATACAGACATTTGACATACACATGACAACACACGTTTGTGCTCTGTGGCACCATATTTATCATCACCACCCCTTGATACCAACTTGGCCTACTCATTTGGTGGATCAAAGGTGCATGGCATGGTTGACAGATTGCGCATGTGGACAGCATTCGGACAGAAAATGGCCGGCAGCAGCTAGGTCAGAGGCCACAGAGGAGGACAAAGTGGGATCTCGGATAGGTGGCGGTAGTGTGGACAGCAAAGGACAGATGCAGACGTGGCTGTTGATGGGCAGCAGGCGGAGAGTAGGCTGCAGACACCATTTGCCACGTTGCTGTTTCTCTACGCTGCTGCCCGCACAAGTGCCATCTGCCCAAGCTGGTAGCCCCTGCGCAGCCCGAATACTAGGCAGCTAGAAGGCAGAAGAGGATGGGGGGAACCGACTGACGAACCCCCGCGTAGGTCACAAGGTCACCACGAAACATTTCACTATCGAAACGAAACGATGCTGAAACGATTTATTTTGGAACAAAACGTTTCAACACTAGATAGGTGGACAATGAAACGTTGGACCGAAATGATCATATACATAAAATGTGAAGGTATTGGCCAATAGTTATAAGATGATATTAGCATATTTATCATCATTAAACAAAGAAGACATACAAAAGAGAAGAGAAAAGAACAAATAGGATGAAAGAAGGAAAGTGGAAGAGTTATAAAAGCTAAAAAGCACACACAATCACAACCTTTTTTCCCAAATGAAACGATATGGTTTCAATGTGCACATGAAATGTTTCAACACTGAAACGTGAAACGCGTTTCATGGTGACCATGGTAGGTCAAGGGCTCTAATACCAAATGAAGGACACGTCACAAGTATAATCTAGGGTTGCAGGTGGCCAAGCTACCGGGTCTGGAACTGGAACATCATCATGGCATTTATCATCATGGCAATTAGTTTAGAAAAGACTAATTAATGTGAGCAATTCCACTAGTGCAATCATAGGTGAGTTCTCACATGTCTAAGTAGTACGAGGGTTTGGCTTGGTACTTGACATGTGTATTTGTCAAACCATAAAATGAATACATGCTTGTTAAATGAACCCATGGATTACTCAAAAAAAGACTATAGTTTTTATTAATTATTTAAAAGATTTTAACGAGAGAATTGCAAGGTCAAACTTGAAAACATGAGTAAATATCGGGACATGGACTTAATGTGGGAATGTGTGGAGGGCCATTAGTTACGTGCGATTAGTAAGAATGAGGTTGAATAGTAAAGGCTAAGTGCAGCTAGCTCACTTTCATTCAGACTCAGGGTACATGTTCACGCCACTCACAGCCTCAGCATCGACGATGTATGATATCTGATATCCCTCTTATGGCACTGGATGGAGTTAGACATAGATCTGCATAGCATGCTTGTACTACCCCTTCAGCATATAGAGATGCATCTTGCCTTAGCACTCCATCCACATCCCCACCCCCCTTTATATTGTTTGTATATGAGCTCCACCGATCCATGATGATTCACAGTTGTATCCAGACACATGCACACTTTTTCTTTTCTTTCTTTTTCTTTTCTACCGATGACCGGAAGAACACAGTTGTATTATTTTTTGTCTCATAGGCCGACTTTGGCCTCTCGTAGACGTTAATATATCTTTCTTTCTTCTCTCTCTCTCTCTCTCTCTCTCTCTCTCTCTCTCTCTCACACACACACACTTTGGTCGCATAGGCCCATTGGGTCTTTAGTAGGCGCTTAATATATCTTTCTTTCTCTCTCTCACTCACCCTCAGCTCACCAACGCAACTGCCTGGACAGCCAAGCTTATGGGAGACACCTCATACAAAAGATCAACAAGTTGCAAATGGAAAATGTGATGCTCAAGGAGACGTTATCGCAAACAGAGGTTCATCTCACCGAGATTGAAACCCGCCTTGCCATACTTGAAGACAAGCCAGATCCCATCTCTCAAGCTAAAGAAATCGCCACCAAAGTTCAATCCAAGGTGAAGAAGAACTACAAGTTGCCAAGGAGAAATTTGTCGAAGCAAAGCAAGGTACGACTAGTGAAGTAATTTTCACAATAAAAGAAGAAAAGTACCAAAAGGCAATAGTGTCCCACATTCACGTTGGCGATTTACCCGAGGGGTGTCATCAAGTGGATGTGATCGAACCAGACAAGATCAAGGCTGACAATTTCATCACTGAGGCAGAACAAATGCATAGGAGATTAACCCGAGTTCTCCCGTTCGTGAATATTGGGAAGCCGTGGACAATAGAAGCAAAAGGTAAACATGCCATTATGAAGTATTTTAACAAACAAGAAAAGATAGAAGTCCTTAACAATCCAAATCTCTCAAAGGTACAAAGCAGTGGATTACATATGGGCTCATACCCACAAAGCTGAAAGAAAAGAGAGAAGAATTAGCTAGAGAAGCAAGGAATGGGCTGTCTACCGTGAAGGGCAAGCTATCATTGAGGAGTTCCATACTCCACGGCCTCCTCGATGACCCTAGTTCTATAGCAATATGCTTGCTTAGTTCATTTTTTGAGTTGGTGACTATGAGCACATTCTAATGCATGTGTACAACCCAAAGTGAAATATATGGAATTGATGTACATGTTTTGTCCCAATGGACATTAATATATATCTTTCTTTCTTTCTTTCTTTCTATTAACACTAATCCCTAGGTAAATGTAGATATGTATGGATCATGATAAGGATGACAATGATGATCTGGATTAGTGTTAGTTTTTTGTTATGTTGTCTTTTCTTTCCATGTTGAGATTCCATGGACACATTGTACACCTTTTGTCTCGTAGACCCCTTGGGTCTTTTGCAAGACGTCTTGCGGGTGGTGTGCGGGTGGTGTGCGGGTGTGTGTAGAGATCAAAGCTGTCTAAGCTTTAAAATATTTAGTGAGCAGGAGCCTCCTCTTGCCCACAGTAGGGATTAGTGTTAGTTTTTTGTCATGTTGTCCTTTTTTTCCATGATGAGATTCCATGGACACATTCTACACCTTGTCTCATAGACCGGTTGGGTCTTTTGCCCCCCCAGCGGGCCCGCCCACATGGCACGTGCGCATTTCCATGCCATACCCCCACCTACACCCTCTCCACCCCACAGTCCTCCTTTACGAACCCTTGCCATTCGCTCCATCTAAACCCGATGTCCTCTTCTCCACCAACCACCCTCTCAGCCCACCACCCTGCTCTTCATTCGCTTTGCAGCCCTCCTCTCGCGCCTGCTGTGTGCTGGTGGCACCCAACCCTGCCTGCCCACGCATGTGTGCCTAGGTGGGCCTCTACGCCCATCCCTTATCCGTATCCCTCCTCCTGTGCTTCCCTGTCTCCCCATTTCTGCTCCACCTCACTCTTCCTCGACAGCTCCCCCAGGAGTTCTTTAACAATCTTTAACAGTTGGGTGACCACCATTGGTTTTACCCCCTCAGAGGACACTCATGGCAGCCACTGCATCTTCCCTGTCAGAGAAGATTGGTTTTACCCCCTCGACAGCTCCCCCAGGAGTTCTTTAACAATCTTTAACAGTTGGGTGACCACCATTGGTTTTACCCCCTCAGAGGACACTCATGGCAGCCACTGCATCTTCCCTGTCAGAGACTGTCCCCAACTGCACATTTTCCGATGCAGATCTCCAGCTCCTAGCCAATGTGCTTCATTCTTTGGAGGCAGCCACTCTTGTCTGCAAACTGGTCGGCAACCAGCCAATGCGAGGGAAACTCCGTGATCTTTTGCAGGCAGCCCTCATTGGGGACCAAGGATGGATCACAAGCATCCATTTCCTGGGCAATGGTTACATCAAGACTTCTATTGACTTGTAGCTCTAGTAGACAGCAACTCGTCGCAGAGCCGGATATCAATTAGGGAGGCACATGCTTTCTTTGCCAGATGGGACCATAACATTTCTCCTGATGATGACCCTCTAGCCGGCGTCACCAGCTTCCTCGTCACCATATGTTTCCCCGGGCTACCTAAGGCGTACTTGGAGCTCCCTCCAACGATTGGGAGCACCTTTGGGCAAGGTTCTTGAGTCCCTTCCAACACCGGCCGCAGGAGTCCGGCCAACAGAGTCATTGTTGGCCCCCCTTGCGTGTCGCTTCTCCCGTGAACTTACCCCATCAGATTGCGATTCCCCACCTCAACGGCACCTATATTTTTCAGCGGGTCAGATCTCCAGGCTTTCAAGCCAATGCTTCCTCTCTCACCAAATAGGCCACCATGCTCATGTCAACCCCCAGCGCCACATTGCAGCACCCAAGGCAACTGATGCCCCCACAATCGTGGCTCTAGATGCAGAGCTCCCGCCCAATCCTCGCCATTCACAGCAACCCCCCCTTTTCTCTCTTCGGTACTTGCACCCAAGGAGTTGCAGGCCCCGCAGAGCAGTGGCAGATTGTTGGCGGCGCCAGTGCAACCAGGCCCAGGCACAGCACCAGCGCTAGCGCCCCTGCCACCACCAAAGCAGTCACCCTGCCGCCGCCAAGCACCCCCCAACCCCCACCACGGCAGAGGGCCCACTCCCGAGGAAAAGGTCGCTTCAGAAAACTGTTTCAAGCCATTGACCTCCAGACGCACTCGACCAGACCCACCTCAAGCTCCGCTTTTCCCGAGGATCATCCCCAATGCCCCCACGGGTTATGCATTATGAGGACCATACATGTCTGGGTCTCCTTCTGGAGCGTCGTCGCCACCAGGAGACCATACTCAGACAGCACCTAGGGAGTCAGAGCCGGCAAGATGCCTCTCAGACAGAGTTCTTCAGATTGCATTCGCCCACACCAGAGAGTATCATCTAGTCTTTATAGCATCCGGGGATCATATAGATCAGAGACTACGTCCCACCCGCTCATGAAATCTTTCGGCCCCACGCACCCGTGGCATCGCTATTGAGAGAGTGTGATCCCTCTTGAGAGCCAGACAGCCCTGCCTCTGGGAGATCGAAGGCCTTCCGCCTATCAATTGCAGATTCAGATCATACACCATCACCATGGAGAGGCCACTCCACAGGCAGGGGATGCCATCGCGGCTCTACACACAATTATGGAGGAGGATGGTACTATCATTGCATAAGGAGATCTGGGACACATTCTCAAGTATCTCTGGCCATCTTACTGTGGGGTTTTCAGTACCACATGTACGTGGGAGGCCCACATTGTATGCGGTTCTTTTGTTCATTTCATTTTTAGTACCTTTCTGTTTACATGTTCACAGGCTACAAATGGAACTCTTGTAAGACATGTTGTCTCATGGACCCATCGGGTCTTTTATACACGTTGATAAAAATTTTTTCTCTTTCTCTCATGCATGTGTGTGTACATACTACACACACACACACACACACACACACACACACACACAATCACACATAACCCACAAAGGTCCTTACTTTTTCGTTCCATCATAGTTTGTAGAAGCCAATGCATTCTGTCCGGGCCTACGACGAAACCAATAAGGTTGGCTGTCTGCAGTACAAATAAAGACCACAAAATAAATAGATGCACTTGTCTTTGAATTGTTTTCATAACTTTTGTTGTTTAAGGAGCTAAAGACATTGAGCTTAGATGTAACTAATTTTAAGTAAGCCTAAGGCATTGGTATAACATTTCCTCAAAGGCTTTAATGCCTTATTTTTGCATGGGCAGCCAGGCCTTGCTTGAGTGGGTATCAAACCACCCTGCCCAACATGGGACAAGTTCCAACCCCAATACCTTTTATGATACATAACTATCAACAACCAAAAAAAAAAGGGAGAATGAAGCTCGCACCATAAGACCAGTGATATTAAATGCACCTCCGATTGCACAAAGTTCACGGTATAAGGCTGACTCACGTAATCTTTGCATCTGCATAAATGGGAAAAGATAAAGCATCTGCAAGAAAAATCCTCTACCCCAAACACTTTGCTAAAGCTCACAATATAACCTACCCTAGTTGTTTGCATCAATGATTTGATGGAAAGTTCTGGAGCCATTAGTAGACAAGTAACCCAAGCCCAAGACAAAAGCTTCCTGCAAAAAATCAAATCAAAGATCTCTCAAAAACCTGACATACTGCTATCCTAAAGAGAAACCATAATATCAAGCTCATTCTCGCATTGAAAAACAATAAAGGAGGTCACCAATGATGTGGTTATTAAGGCTCATTAGTAGCCAGCCCCAAGTTTCCTGTGGCATCACCCGCACTCAAGTTCAATCAAGCTTCATCCCTTCAGGTTATTGCGGTATTAAAGATGATCACTACCTCCATAAGTTGGTCCTAACAATTGATCAGCTTCATTTATACAGTCAACAAACAACCAGACTCCGTAACATCAAAGGATTTCTAGGTTGCTCCTTTCCCGAGGCTTCCAGATAGAGACGTTACTTACACCTTTGAGAAAATGATGTTTTGGCTCAACTTGATGGCAGATGGAATTTGTATTCCAGGGTACCATTTGCTGGCTGGTTTTTTCCTGCAGGTGCAATTGTGTGTATCAACAGGAAGAAGCTTTGCAGCTGAATGCAATTCTAGATTTTTGCCCAATTTAAGGGGCCGCATCATCATCACCGAGCATCACCCCAAATAGGGCCACAGGGTCTATGAGACCACACAGTTGAGGCTAGCCGTATGGAACTGCAATGGCACTATGTGGTCTGCCCCAGGAGGGATGAATGAAACCCTCACATGTAGGGCATCATCTTCTACACAGAGACACACCAGAGGCCCGAGGGGGGACTACCATCATACATAGCGGGTTACGAGTGAGAGTCAGCCTTCCGGGGTGAGACCTGCACATCAGGAGGGGCACAAGGCTCCGGATGCATTGCGGTCCTCTAGAGATCACACCTCGGGCAGATTCTTAGCATCGTCCTGAAGGATGAGAAGGCACGGTACCTAAGGGTAGGGCGACAGCTGACTGGAGAAAAAGCTATCCATATTGCAGTATGCTATTCCCATTATGCTGAGTAGCATGGCCAGTCACCTTTCCTACCACTCTACAGTGATATCATGGAGTTCTCTTGCCTAAGTGAAGTCCTACTGCTGGGAGCCTTCAACGCCAGCACCGGGAGCTGCCAGGTTCCTCTACTTGATTTGGGTGACCCCATTGGACAGCAGGAGCTGGACATCAGTGACACTGGTCTCATGAGATCATCACAGGACAGGAAGGTGACAGCATCTGGGAGATACCTCCTAGATCTTAGAGCTGCACATCATCTCCTTATTTATAACAGGATGCCCCGCTGGCCCTCCTCAAGCACCTTCACCCGCTTTCCACACCGAGGCAGCTCCAACACCATGGATTACCTACTGGGATCTCCAATTTGGCACGCCTCATCCCTGACTTCTCCCCCCCACCACCCCCCGTCGACGCCGACCACACCTATCTCTACTTCACCCTCATGTGCACACTAAACGACCCCCCTTCACCCCCCCCCCCCCCCCAAACCAACAACCCCCATCACTCACTACACCTAGATCCATTTTGATCACGAGCTTGATGGTGTTTACTCAGACTAGATTACATCACTGCCAAGATCTGGACCCTCTTGCCCCACTTGCCACCCTCACATCCCAGCTCACCACCATCCTTCACACATGTGCCACCACCTCCTTCATATACAAACCCCGCTCCACTGCCAAGTCACCTTGCAGCACCATGCCCCAGAATGGTTGGTATGACGTGGAATGCCAGGGCACCCGCTCACATCTCAAGCATGAGGTATGCATTGGGAAAATCTGGAGGCACTTAGCACAACAGATTTCCCAACACATTACAAAATGCAAGAAACCAGAGTTCTACGCTCGGAAAGAGGATAAATTATATCGACTCTTCCTAGGGCCTAACTGCAAGTGCCAAGGACGCTTGGAGAGAACTAAGTGACAACGCCCCTCCACGCCCATCACATGCCCAGACACTTGGTACTCATATGCACATTGTCTCTTATCACATCCCCTGCCAGCCATCTTTACCTCCCCACCCCACCAGCTCCACTTTCTTCACACCGGGCATGGTACTCACGGCCATTGTAGACTAGGTAATGGGCAACCACCGGATCACGAGGGACTCGCCACGAGTACATCTCACATGCCGATGATACCCTAGCACCCCTACTAGGCTAGATGTTCAATAGAGCCCTTTCTGAAGGATTTTTACCCTCTTGGTCCACTAACACCATCACCCCCACTCTCAAAGCCAGAGATCCACTTGACCCCAAAAACTACAGGACGATCATAATTGGCCACACATTGGCCAAGCTATATGGATCAATGATAGAGAGACAGCTCAATTCCTTTGTGGAGACAAACGGATGTAGGGCCCTACAATGGGCAGGCTTCTGGAGGAGCTACTCTACCCTTATCCTTCGAGCCCTCATCGAGAAGGGCAAAGCATGCCATCAAAGAATCTATTGCTGCTTTGTGGACTTTTGCAAAGCTTGGATATTTTTCCCCGGGCCCGACTACTAGAGCACCTACAGGACATCACGGCTCCATTCGACATGATTTGGAGCATCATCGCTCTTTATGGCTCAGTCACAGGACGGGTGAGAACCCCAAGAGGGATGTCACAAGAGATCTCTAGTATTATTGAGGTGAAACAGGGCTGCTCTTTATCACCCACTCTCTTTGGCCTTTACATTAATGAGATCTCAAGCTTCATTGACAGATTAGGCGGGCCAGGCGCTCCACTTGCAAGCATACTCATTCCCCTCCTAGTTTATGCAGATGACATTGCGCTCATATCAGATTCAGCCAAGGGACTTCAGAGACACCTCGATACTCTACAGATTTTCTGCAAAAAGCGAGATCTCAATGTTAACCTTGGTAAAACCAAGGTCATAGTTTTCAACACCTCCCACCCCTACACATCCACATTGACCTTAAGGTATAGGGGAGCCCTGGTGGAGATTGTCCCATCATATCTGCACTTCGGAGCTACTTTCAGTGGCCCCCGCTTTACGCACTAGAGTGACACGGGGATATGCAGCTTTGGCCCTACTTGAGCGACCGTGCTTCTAGGCCAATTTCCAAGAGCCCACGACAAAGGGTTGCCTCTTTGACACCCTCATCTTTCTGGGGACGAGATCTATCAGGATTTAGACCGGAATCGACACTGTTTGGAGAGGCCCCAGCTCGTGATATTCTCTCGCATGATTCGCAGCAAACCATCGGTCCCATGTGATCATTCAGGCACAGATCGTTGCAACCTCAATAGTGGTAGATGCAATTTTTAAGCCAATCACATACCTCCACCCCATCAGCACGATGAACCCCCACAGATACCCGAGGCTTGCCTTGGAGTCCTTCCGATAGCTCTCCCTTGAGGGTGACACTGGAGCATGGTACACCAAGTTTCCACCTGGTTCTCATGACACGGGACCCAGATGGACCACCTCCCACCTCTTCAGTACAACCTAGACTCCTCTTTTCTCCAGCTCTCCCATGACGACGTCAACAGGACTATCCGGTTCCACCTCCTTAGCCTCCACATACACAGCACACGGATTGCACCTTCGGAGCTTCCACCGAAGATGCACTTCTACAGAGATCATTTCCTCGGGCTCACAAAGGATAGCTTCATCCAGCAGCCACGCTACCTGGGTATTCACATGTCACATGCCATGCAGATCACGAATGAGCCAGGTACGGGTATCCTCCCGCTGCCTACAGGTGGAGACAAGGCAGGCAGAGCGCATATTCAGAGATGGAGAGCTCATACGGAAACCCCGCGAGGAGAGGAACTGCAGATTAAGCCACACAAGGGTCAAGACTAAGGAGCACTATACCTGCCACCACTGCCCAGTGTACTACAAGATCCATGGGAGGTACCAGTCTCTTCTGTAAGGGTTGTCCCATTAATCAGGATCATGGACTTGACAGACGAGCGCTGCCTTGGACTCTTCCTACAGCAGCTTCGAAAACACAGAGATACACTCCCAAGAAAGTGCCAGCCACAGCCACGACCCCTCCTTCCTCACCAACGGACCATCACCAGTTTCTTCCGGGCCTAGGGAGAGCATATCAGCATAGTAGACCCCACGGGTGGTCCACCAAGGACTGACTTTGGAATGGGCTTGTGGGACATCAACCACGACAAGAAGTCTTTGATGCAAGAATAAAGAACAATAAATTACAGGATGGTGATATTGTAAAGGAAATTTGATTCTCCATCTACATCATATCTCATCTTCCTAACAATGCCATGACGGGGCATTTACATACAAGTAGATTATAGAGCCCTTCTCAAGGAAAGTCTTCAAAAACCTAGTCCCAAGGACTCTTTCTCTAGCAAAAAGATTTCTACAGAAAGACTTTTTCTCTATGAATTCATTCCAAGGATAACTTCCCAAGGCTTTTACCACCATGTTGCTACCTTTGAGAAATTACCTTAGAGGAATGACCCTTGCATATTACATAAACATTATTGCTAGGTCTAACAAAACCTTGACCCTAAGCCTTTTATTGAATAAGCCATGGGATTGATCCAAGTCGCCCTATATTGGCTCCACACATTTATTTTGACAAGACCAAAAGAACCCTTAACACCCCCACCACATCCACAAGATAATTTGAACTTTAATGAGATACAGAAACTATCTTCTTTGAGCATCAAAAGAGAGTAATCATATAATGAAGCATGCAACCTCTTTCACGATGGCACTTCTAAAAGGTCATGCTTAATCCTACTTTGTTAGATAGATGGTGGCTACCTTTTTTTCCTGATCTTCCCTGACTAACAAAAAATCAACCAGCAATGTCTAATTCCCACTTCATACATTAGATTGCTTTGAAAAGAAAATGGGTTTTTAATCCTTCAAAGAAGAAATTATACACTAGAATTAAAACCTTGAGTTTACCTCCTTTAAATTCCGATGATATCATCCTTTCAAATACTCGACAACATATTTTTTGAAGAAAAGAAGTCCTTTACCATTCCAAATCGTGCCATATTGCAACAAATGTGAACACTACCCAAATGTTCAGAAATCTCCAACGAGCTCCTCCCAAAGGGATGTATAAGTATCTAAAACAAGCACATAAGGCTAAAGTCAAAAAGCTAGCATAATCCCTCTACAAATCAGAGTCTCTCTCCCTCCCTCTCTCTCTCTCTCTCTCACATTTTATTCTCACTCCACATTTTCCTCTTGATGACTGGAGGAACATCATTGTACTACTTGTTTGTCTCATAGGCCAATTTTGGCCTCTTGCAAACGTTAAAGAGGAGCTCGTGAAGGTGGAGGACAAGCTCGGCACAATTATCAAAGAAAACAAGAAGATGGTCGACTCTTCCGTTACCGCAATCATAAACCGCCTCTCCAAACTCGAGAAGAGATTTGACAAAATCCAAGAGCTCGAAGAGAGATCTTCCAAGCAAGAGGCTGAGATTTCAGCCTTAAAGAGGAACTAGTGGAGGCCAAATTGCATGCTAAAAGTCAAGCGGCTGAAATCTCAGCCCTCAAAAAGGAGTTGGAAGCCACTTCAAAAAGCAAGCTTGAGGATGGAAAATTTCAGCCCTCCTTTATTGAAGAGCTGAATACCATCAAGGAACAAATGAGGATCATTCGAGAGGAGGAGGAGCAACATAAAGAGAAGACATCTTCATGGGTGGAGGTGATCACAAAGACACAAAAGAAGATGGACGAGGCGGAGAAATGGATCGAGGTCGCCAAGAAAGGGAAAGGTAAAGAATCGCCACCCATCCCCACTCCCACCATCATCAACATGACCCTTGAAGAGGAGCAAAGGAGGAAGACCCGGGCCTTACATGTATGAGTGTCCGGTCTAAAAGACCGTGATGATGCGGAAGGGGAAACCAAGGAGCTCTTCTCTATGATGGGCATTGAAGCCATGCACACAAAGGCATGGAGAGTGGGAAAGAAGAGAGAAGGTAGTGGCGAATCTTCCAAGGAGAGAGCACTTATCATTCGTTTCCCCTCCATGGAAGCGAAGAAGGACTTCTTGAAGAGACGTCCTACACTCAAGAAGACGGGAATATTTCTTGGACATGACCTCACACTCTCGCAACTTGCCCACATGAAAGAAGTTATGCCCGAGATAAGGGCAGCCCGAGAGAAAGGGAAAGTGGCCTTCTATAGAGATGGTAGAGTGGTGATTATGGAGAGGCGCTCTTCATGACGGCGCGAGACCTATGGGACTACACTCAAAGTTGCTACTTGGAATTGTAATGGATCTCTACGCCTTGATGTAGGGGCTTTTGAGGATAGTTCCACTGGGAGGGACATCATCTTCTACTGTGAGACGCATCAGGCTCCTGGACAGTCCATGCCACATGTTAGTGAATACCGATGGGAGACAGCTTGTAGACAGGAGACTCGTTCAGAGCATAGAGGACGAGGCTCAGGAGGAGTCGCAGTATTGTTTAGAGAGGAGCTACAGCCACTGATTCATATAGTCCGCAGAGATGAGCAGGCTAGGTACATGTGGGTTAGACTGAGGGTAGAGACGGGCAGATATCTCTACATTGCTACATGCTATTTTGCTCCTAGTACATCAGTGTATGCATCACCTAGCGGGCAGTCTCCCTTTTCTATTTTGGATGATGACATTTGGGAGTTCTCCGGGGATGGTGACATCATTCTCCTGGGGGACTTCAATGCCAGGACCGCCCATAACCAGACAGTATTTTATGATACCTCAGAGGAGATGTTGAGGGAGCTTGATGTTAGGGGTATGGGCCTATCTAGACTCTCACAGGATGAGGAACATACAGTGTATGGGCGGTATTTGATAGACATGGGGACTGCACATGGATTGGCCATCCTGAATGGCCTACAGAGATTCCCGACATCGGGCGGTTTCACTAGCTTTCCACATCGGCATGGTGCTAGTACAGTGGACTATGTTATGGCTCAGCCGAGTCTCATTCCCTCTTTTCAGGATTTTATGGTAGGCACTAGGCCGGTTGGAATAGCAGTGGATCATGCTATAATGTCCTTCACTCTCACATTTCAGTTCAGCACCGCTCCATTCGGACAGGTCTCCACACACACTCGTTATACCTTTACGAGGGAGACTGACACCGTGTACACGGATGAGATATACCGACGCTTAAGTGCCGAGGAGCCGGGACGGCTATTAGATGAGCTTACTCATATATTGATAGAGACGCTTCATGCTGCAGCATCAGAGGCATATCCCCATAGTCAGCCTACACGGAGACGATCTGGGAACATGCCCCAGAACAGTTGGTATGATGAGGAGTGCAGAGAGATGAGGATCAGATTACAGAGAGAGGTGCTCATGGGTGTTACCACTCACAGACAGTCACGGATTACCTTCCAGCACCTAGTGCGACGGAAGAAGAGGGCTTATCTTGCTCAATTAGAGAGGGATTTGTATCAGTTATTTATGAGTCAGGACTCAGGCGAGGCATGGAGACTATTCCATGAGCATTCACCATCACCAGCCATTACCTCCACAGAGATTTGGGGTGAGTATGCAGCATCCCTGTACACAGCACCAGGACAACCGCCCCTGCCAGACCCATCGGAGCCATGCCTAGAGACATGTGCTTTCTTTACTGCTGAGATGGTAAGGAAAGCTATTGACAGGATGAGGACTGGGAGAGCATATGATCATGATGGTTTGGTAGCAGAGCACTTTATTTATGCCAGAGATATGCTTGCAGAGCTTATTGCTATGATGTTTAACCGAGCCATGTGTGAGGGTTTTCCTGAGACTTGGAATATGTCCACGATTGTGCCTATCTTCAAGTGAGGGGATCCCATGCTTCCTGGGAATTATCGTACCATCATGATTGGTCACACATTGGCTAGATTATATGCATCTATTCTTGAGTAGGAGTTGATTAGATGGGCAGAGAGAGAGGGCATACGTGCATCAGGGCAGGCAGGGTTCAGGAGAGGTTTCTCCACTCTTGACCATATCTTGACACTCAGAGCTATTATTGAGGAGGGCAGATTATATGGCAGGAGGATTTATTGTTGCTTTGTGGATTTCCGCAAAGCTTTTGACACAGTACCGAGAGCCAGACTGATGCGCAGACTACAGGAGATGGGAGTGCCCACAGAGCTGATTTGGGGAATCATGGCTTTATACAGGACAGTTGTGGGGCAGGTACGTACTACTCAGGGTATATCTAAGATGGTTCACTACACTATTGGGGTGAAACAGGGCTGCCCACTTTCTCCCACCTTATTTGGGATGTACGTGGATGAGGTTTCGGGCTATGTAGAACGAGAGGGTGACAGAGGAGCACAGCTAGCAGGGACATGGATTCCATTGTTATTGTATGCTGATGATATTGTGCTGATCTCAGATTCTCCAGAGGGGATGCAGCGTCATTTGGATGCATTGCACACGTTTGCACAGGACAGTGGATTGTCTGTTAACCTTGGTAAAACAAAGGTGATGGTATTTAACACCACCGGAATCCATGCTACTCTGCCAATCTCAATCTCAAGCCTATGGGATGAGACCCAAGTGCTACCTTCATGGCATTTGACATAAAAACATCCAAGTACCCTGGTCTTTGTATGAATCCATCCTTTGTAAGCCTCTGAAAATGGTCATTGTAGTACTGCATCTTGGGTGGTAGGGGCTCCCCTGGGGTAATCCATGTATCTGGAATGTGAAACTATAGCAAGTCATATCGAATTACATGGTTTCTGTCCATGTGTGTGAGCTTTCTAGGGCGAATCTAGGTCATACTGAAATGGGGGTAGTCGGCTCATCTGTAGTCCGTGTGTGGTGAACCATGTGAGGACATAAGAATACCAAGATGATGCACCCGTCTCTGCTATCGCCCAAGAAGACTGTAGTGCCAGGTATGGTAACCATGATCAATCCATGGCTAGTATCCTCTGTATGTACGTGACACTCTAGAATAAGGCCTCTACCACCATAGGTGTTGTAGCAAGCTCTGATCCAAAGATATGGTGAGGGATAGATGGTCTGCTACATATCAACCTGGATAGCATCAAAATCTGTGGACACTCTATGCACTGCCACTCTGCCGTTGATAACCCTAGTGTCCAGAACGGGGATGCATACATCATCGTTGTAGTCACTATTGTGTCAAAAACCCAACCCTTCGTCCTGGGCTCCAGGACGTGTGTTTGGTAGCACTGTCTCTCTAGGAGGCAAGTGCAGCGTATCCCCTAGTTGATTAGGATCCGGCTCAGGACCCAACTTAGACTTACGCTAACCAAAAACGATCTCCCAAGGGCTTCGATGTAGGTACTTGGGTGTACTTGAGGATACCTACGGATTCACTACTATGCGTACATGGAAACATTACAAGTTGTCTTCTAGGTATTGCAGTCCGTCGAGTACTGCTGGTGCAGAGGTGCAGCAAGTTCAACAAGTACACTGTACAGTAGCACAGTGCACACTCAAGCTAGTTGACTTGCAGATAGTTAGCAAAGGGGACATGCACGGGCTGCAAATTGTGAGATAGATGAGAGAGAGAGAGCAATCGTGAGGGAAAGTTGGTGGAGAGGAGGTGGAAGGGGTCCAATCCCCTCTTGCCACATGGCAGTGCCCTTCAGTATAGGATGGACACTGCCCAAGCCATTAAATGGCCTCACGTGGATGAGAAAGGGAAGGGTGCTCACCAGGCTGGCTGGAGAAATTGGGCCCCGGGGTCACTAGCCAACGGGCAGCCCGGTATTTAAAGTGAGTGTGAACTCCTAAGGTTATGAACCTTTGCAAATATAAATAAGGTTACAAATGATACTTACCACCTGTTCACATGCCACAAACTCAATCAAAAGACAGGGCATTCGCATGGTTCACGGGTGGATGTCCCCTATCCATGAACTAGAAACGTCATAGCAAGCAGTCACACAAAAACAAATCAAGCGCAATCAATTTCAAACAAGCAGAGATGCATGCACATGCATTATGCAATTGATATATCTCCCGTTCCTGGAATCTGTAAATAGCAAGTCAGTGGGAAGCCTAAATTGGAATCCCAAGCAGTGGGTTCCACGTCCTTGCCACACTACGGGTGGCATGAGGCCCAGCTTCAGTACGGACGACATGATGTTCCCTGGCCTCCCGTACCTCGGCACAAAATAGGGGAAGACTACTTGGGCAGCCAATTGGTGACACGTGTTGTGTAGCCTCTCCTAGACAACTATATCCCTTGCATTTTCTACTTTTGCACGTGGTAGACTCTGTTTATACTTAAACGCTGATTTGGGACTGTTGTTAACCTCCTATGCTCACGTTTATGGCTGACAACTGCCTTCTAGCCAGTGGTATCAACCTTGTATGCAAGAGAACAATGAGATGACATGTTAGGGACTGAATGCCCTCTTATATAGGGTATATGGACTAACCGACTGGTGTAGGATAGGCCGCCAATCAAAGTAAATGGGGGTCATAGGTGAAAAATACCTTTTTTTGGTACTTTTACCAGGCGTCTTTCAGATGGGGCCCTTGCCTTTGGCTGCCACTCAATCCACAGTGGCCCCAATGTGTGGGTGGCTACACACAATGAGACTAAGACATTTGACCCTGACTTGACAACGGGCACCCCACAAGTGCCCTAACAAGTGCCAACACAACACATTACATTTTACAAGAAAACTACAAATCAGTGCACGATAGGCACGACACTGATGTGTGCAGAACATGCCCGACTCTGCCTACCCCTTGGCAATATAGCGGTGACTTCACTCTAGACAAAGACTCACAAAACACCTGGTGTGCGGCCGTAGGGCCTTGCAATTGAGTTGGTGTAGTCATGGTTAGTTAGTACGAAAGGTACGGTACGGTACGGTATGATAAAATACGGTACTAATTGGTACCTTAAAATTTTTTGAGGTACGGTACGATATTAGTACGTTTTTTTTTTTAAAATACTTCCTAAACTTAAAAATTGTAGACAAGAAGTTACAAAATAGTAGAACCGTGAACATAATGTCATCATGCCATTAGAGTACAAAATTGCTACAAAAGGATAGGCCAAAAACTCATGGCATGGGCGACCGCCAACATGCGTACATACATGATACAGTATACTACATACTACAATACATCATCGATGGGCTAGAAGGAGATAGATGCCCAATGCCTAGAGAGCTATAACATATCAAAAGTCTACATCATCACCAACATCTGCATGATCATCAACATGATCACTACTAGAGTGTCCATCAAGAGAGTTCTCTGAAGAGGACTCTTCGAAGGTGGACGAGACACTCTGGGAATCATTCTCGCTAAGTAGGTTGCCATCATCATCAAACAAGGGCTCTCTAGGCAGTGGGGTATCATCATGAGGGGGCAATGGAAGCTCACTATAGAGCTCCATGAAGATTGCGTCCTCCTCCTCATCAGGCAATATGATCGCTTGCCTAATATGGCAATGGCAAGTGCACACGCTCCTGACAAACAGCTTCCTATAGGCTGCAAAGGGCGATGAATGGCTCTCTAGAAGACTGAAATTGCTCCACGCAACAACACCACCACCACCACCACCCCCAAAAAAAAAAATCTCGTACGGTGTCGTACGAATCCGTACGGTGCCGTACCGTACAGCAGATACGTACGATTTCAGTCGCACGACGTACGGAACTAACCCTAGGTGTAGTATGTCCATGATATCCGAGTGCGGGATGCACGTGGCGATTCTAGAGCTAATTGTCGCAACCGTTTCGGACCGTATTGCAATGACAATTGTTAATGTCGATCTTCATATATGTGTGTGCACTCATTTAGACATGTAAAATCTTGGTTCATGATCATTGCAAGGATTTTATATTTATTTTTTTTTCCTTTTTCTTTTTCTTTTTCTTTTTTTCTTGGGAAGGGGGGGGGGGGTCCACCAGCTCGTTTACTTTCAGGGTCCCTATTTTGGAGATGAATGTTGTCACCATTTGTGACTGCATCAGATCCTCAATTCTTCATGTCAATCTTTACACATGTATGCACTCATATAGACATGTAAAATCTTGATTTGTGATCATTGCGAAGATTTTTTATCATTGGACTATTTTACTCAAATCACCCTATAAAACCATTGGACTGACCTCACAAGCCAACGGTTGTAGGATGCATGCCAACTCTTCCAAAAACCCTCGAGATCGTAGCAGTTGTTGATGCAATGTGGCATGTTCTCTACGACCTCAACACCACCAACCTAGAAAATCACATAGACTCTTAGGACAAGATTGTTGACTTCAAAGTTCTTTTTGGCGAGTATTGCATACTAACACAGGGAAAAAGGCATACCAACGCCCAAAACCTGAAGAAGCGCCAAATAAGAAGGAATTTAAGCCACATAAAATTCAGCACCTTCACAAAGAAAAGATACAAACATCAAAGATTGCCATGAGACACTTATTCTAATGCCACAGTTATAGGAATAGCATTTCATCTCCCTCTCTCTCTCTCTCTCTCTCTCTCTCTCTCTCTCTCTCTCACACACACATTTCTTCCAGAGATCTATCCCAGTGCCTACCCTGACACAGGAGAGAGTTACACTTCAACGTGCTGGGACCTCCGAGCCATACGGAGACCGAGAGCACCAGGCTACCAGACTCCCAGACTACATCAGAGGGAGATCACAGAGATACGGGCTCGACATCAGCACCATATCTAGGAGCGGCTAGCTCACTTACACTCACACCCGGAGATCATGCTCCAAGGTATTTTTGCCTCGCCATCGCCTATGTATCACATATTACATCCCCATTATGGTACTGGTTGGAGCTAGAGAGATCTGCATTGCATTCTTGTATACCCTACGTATATAGGTTGCATACTAAGCCTCTAGCAATAGTGCTCCATCCATCACACCCCCCCACTAGCTCAGTACTTTCATAGTTTATTTCATGTTCATTTTGTCCTTTTTTTTTTCTGGACATCCAGAAGAGATTGACAGTTGTACATTGATTTGTCTCATAGGTCGAGTTCAGCCTCTAGTAGACGTTAATACAACGTTCTTTCTTTCTTTCTCCTTTCTCTCTCTCTAGGACATTGAGGATATCCGCCATCGATCGATGAGAGACATCTTTGGATAGTGATATATATGATGCTTACCTTTGTTGCTAGTGTTTTCCTTCCCAGATGTTATCCATTAGGAGCTCCTAGTACCTTACTTTTCCTCATAATTGTTGTTTCAGTTTCAGTTAGTTGTTTAGTTGTTTTAGCTTTTCTTACACAGACATTGTATCAGATCCACCAATTGTTGTAACTTTTTGGTCTCATAAGTCATTTTGGCCTTTTGCAGACGTTAATATATCATTTCATCTCTCTCTCTCTCTCTCTCTCTCTCTCTCTCTCTCTCTCTCTCTCTCTCTCCCCCCCCCCAAGAGGAGTTACCTCGAACCGAGCCTCTGCACTCTAGCGTGCCCGACGCCCTCGAACCCCCCATCGGCCACGATCACCTCATCAGCTCTAGATCCAGGACATGCTCCACCGCCATTGAGCTACCTTTCCATGTGACAAGCTGAGGGAGACCTCTCGGCCATACTCGTCAACCCCATGCTTGACATTTTGGAGAGTGGTATACCGTCTACTCGGAGCTGATGTTGCTCCCATGTTTTTATGTTTTTAGTATTCCATGACGAGTTTCCATGGATAGTTTTGTATCACCCCAGTGAGATAGCTATATTTATGTTTTCATTCTGTTTTATTTTCCATTCCATGATGAGAAATGCCATGGACATTATTGTACCACTTTGGTCTCATAGGCCCATTGGGTCTTTAGTAGACGCTTAATCTCTCTCTCTCTCTTTCTCTCTCTCTCTCTCTCTCTCTCTCTAGAATCTATCAGAGTCGTGCAATACTCTCTACAACATTCTCTCTTTAAAGTTTGTCACACAGCTCTATGGGGCTGTACTGGAGGCAGAGATCAGCTCATTGGCAGAGACAAGGGTTTAGAGCCAAGGGGCAAGCTGGTTTTCGAAGAACATACTCCACACTTGATCACATCTTCACTTTGAGGGCTATTATTGAGGAGGCCCGAGCAGGGGGGGCGGAAGATCTACTGTTGCTTTGTGGATTTCTGCAAGGCTTTCAACACTATAGCAAGGGCCGCCTCTTTCAAAGGCTCCAAGAGCTCAACTTGCTAGAGGAGATGATTTGGGGAGTCATGACACTTAATGAGTCTGTAACAGGAAGAGTAAGAGTACCAACGGGACTATCGGACATGGTGACGAGCACTATCGAAGTGAAACAAGGGTGTCCTCTCTCACCCACTCTATCTGGATTGTACATTGATGAGTTCAGTGAAATTATAGACATATTAGGGGGGTCGGGAGCCACATTATATGATACAATATGTAACTATTTGGCCTTCCTAGAACTATTCACATGATGGAACCCTTCCCGGGCAATGGACTAGTGGAAGAAGACGTGAGTACTGGGACCATAAGGTTTGTACATGGAAAGGCACCAGTGTTGGTCAAGAAGCAAAGAAAAGCAAAAAGTCAAACTAAGTCGACCGCAAGCCAAGAGCAATGCTGGCAAGAGGAGATTGAGCCGGACCAAAAGGCAAAAACTTGCTTTTTCAAAAAGTAGCTCTAGGGCCAAAAAGCAAGGCCCTAAAGTTGGAAAAGCAAAGCACAAGAACTTTGGTAACAAATTGGTCTTAGTTGAAAAGTATTTTATTGTATAACGTAAAAAGAGGAAAGCAAAGTGAAAAAGTAAAACAAAAGCATGGGAGGTTTTGGCAAACAGCAGGACCCCTCCACAGGCATAAAATAGGCTTGAACCTCTCTTGAGCTTAATGATTGAAGTGTGGAGCTGATCATCGCCTTCATCGTCGACAAAAGCGTGGGGTTTATTACCGCCTGCTGTACGGAACTGTGGCTATTACTGTGCGCCACTGAAACCTCCATCACCGCCCTACTGTGCATTGACTGGGCTGCATCGTACCGTTTGCCGCCACTTGTGCCAGCCAGCGCCGCCACCAACGCCAACCAGCGCCGCCATACGCCTGTTGTTGTATGCTACCTACCACCTGGCTGCACGCCCACTAAACTGACCGCAGTACTGTCGACAAAGCCCCCATATTGCTGACAGCACCGCCATCATACGCCTAGCTGCGCTGACTGCTCTGTGCCATGCTGTACTACAGTTGATTGCACCGGCTAAACAGTAGCTACTTGCCATGCTACCATGTATATATCCTGGATAATATTCCTCTGTACAGCCTTTGTGGGTTGTTCTATTCCGGCCTGGGAGACAGAATCTACATCTGATCATCTTAAGGTCCAACATCTACTCGTATCACTTGTGTACGGTTCATCAGCTCCGAGCACATTGAATTTGGTACTAGCCAAGTGAGAGATTCTTGTGGGCCATCCCCGTGAAACCGATCCCGTCAAGTGGGAATAGACTCCGTTGGACACCCACATGCGTAATAGCACAACTTAATATCACAATTTGAAATGGACAACTTAATAACAACTGAAGTTTGAAATGAAATAGATGGACACCAGCACTGGGGCCGGAACGGGCCGACCCCCCCTCAATATATGATATATTATTGGGAGTATTTAACAAATACAATGCTCCATGGGTTCAAAGAACCAGATGATGTCCATGTACAAATGAATACAGTACCAAACCAAAAGGCTCCGAAGTAGATGTTCGAAGGAGAGCGACCACTTGAGTGGTCCAGTCTCTACGGTCCTGTGCCTTCACTGGACTCTGCGGAGAGCGCCCCACTGGTGTTCCAGGACCACGCACAAACAGGCGCTCCCGTACTAACGCCTGGCTCGATCTCAGCACCTTTGGACCGTGGTTCTCCAAAAGCTTGGACTACCCAGCTCCAAACGGGTGTTAGCCGTAGAGAGAATCCTTTATCAAATTTACAACAAAGTTCTTTACTTTAAATCTGAATTCACTTACTTGTAGCTTGCAGATGGAAGACCAATACCCGGAAGTGTCTGTGTGCAGCTACTAGTGGTAAACACCAAGACACAGCAGCCTGTCAAGAAGGATGAGGAGGAGTTGCCTGTGTAGAAGGTGTAGCCACCTAGGAGGTGCAAAGCCACAGGTAGCCGTCTATGGATAGGAGGTGTAACCGCCTACAGAGGTGATGGAGCAGCCGCCTGCTGTGCAGGACACAGCCACCTGCTGTGGAGGAGGAGGATGAGTAGGCGCAGCCGTCTGCTGGAGAGGAGAAGCAACCGCTAGAGATGGATACACAGTCGCCTGCAAGAGGAGGCAGCGCAGAAGTCTATACGGGAGGAGGGGCAGCAGCCACTGTGCAGAGGAGGCAACCACCTGTATGGGAAGAGGAGCAGGAACGCCTGGTTGCAGCTTGCTATGGCCGCCTGCAGAGGATAGGGCAGCCTGCTGGAGAACAGGAGCAGCCGCCAACTGTAGGTACAGCAGCTGTCTGGATGTAGGAGCACAGCTGCCTGGCTGCAGTGTACAGCCACCTGGATGTAGGAGCACTGCTGCTGGAGATGAACTCACAGCGGCCTGCTGTGGTAGGCAGCGCAGCCTGAAAACGGTCACCGCCTGGTAGGCAGAAACGCAGCAGCTTGAGGTGCAGCAGCCAGCCGTCTGTGGAAGAGGAAAAGGAGCAGCCTGCTGGTGAACACGCGCAGCCTGCTGGACAGAGGGAGGTGGTGCAACCTGAAGAGTTGGAGGCGCACGATCGTGTGTGTCCAGAGCATAAGGGTGGTCGCCATCTTTTGAAGGTGTTGGAGGGGAGTTCCACGACCACAGCTGGCCGGCTCCCCAATTTTGCATGGGGGCGGCCAGCTTCATGGTGTGGTGTGGGTAGGTGGTCATGCCACACACACACAAAAGGTTAAGTGTGGCTCCCCACCTTAGCCCATATGTGGGTGCCCACTTTTAATGAAATGTGAACATACAACCTTATAAAATAAAAGGTTAGAATTAAAACTTATTACACCAACAAGTGCAATACACTTACCACCTGTTCACATGCAACAAAACTCGTCAGAAGACAGAGCAAACTTCACGACTCACTGGCAGGCGTCCCCACTCAGTAAGTGACACGTCAAGCAGGCAAACACAAGAATACAAGTCATGCGAAAACAGTTTCAAACATGCAAAACATGAGTGCATGTGCAAATAGTATCATGGACATATCTCCCGTTCATGGAACAAGTACAAAATATCTGTCGGGCACAAAAATGGCACGACATAAAACATAAATCCTGGTCTTCCTGTGGAGTGACAGTCCCATAGGTAAAACACAGTTCCAGGCACGAGTGTAGGCATATGCTCACTTATGGTAGTGCTATGTGTGAACAGGGCTTAACCAAGGGCACTTTTTCCCATGTGGTTTTTCCCCTTGGACATCAAGTGTGAAAGGACACTCTAACATATAATATTTTGTACTTCTATATTATATGGATGTGGCACACATGCAAGGGTTGACTTGCATTTTGTGGATACCACACTTTTGGCTCTCCCTCTCTCTCTCTCATTTCTGTGTGTGAGCTTCTCTACCCTGCACCTAACCCTAATGTGCAGGTTTGTGTGTGAGTGTGTGAGTCCAACACCCAACATTTGGTATCAGAGCTGGGAGCTGGGAGCTGGCCCTGAAATTTTGTTGCTGGAAGAAAGCCTGCGAAATTCCGTCGACGCTGTGTTTTTCCGTCGTCGTCCGTCCGTGGATTCCGTCGCTCCTCCACCGGCCGGCACTAGTGGGGAGCCCACCGCCGCCGCCCAACCTCGCGGCGGCACCGCCTCTCCAGCCGGCGGTGGCACTCCGCCTCCGCCTAGCACGCGCTCCGTCCATAAGACGGCGCTCCTACCCGGCGGCCCACAGTCGCGGTTCCGTTGCGGCCACTCGCCGTTCCGTTCCGGGCGACGTCCTTCGCGCCGTCCGCTGCTCCGACCTCCGCACGCAGCGCCGTCCTGCTCCGTTCCAGCCCCGACCTTCGCTCGCGGCCACCCGTTCCAGGCCTCCCTGCACCCTCTGTGCTGGTCCAAGGCCGCCGGCGGGTCCTGCCCGACTCCAGCGCCTCCGTTTGCTGTTCGCGTCACTGCTCCGTCCCGGCGGGTCCTGCCCGACACCAGCGCGCATGGCGCCCGCATCTGAATGGTCCGACGCCTACTCTTCGCCCAAGCTCTGCAGACCTCCTCGTCACCTGTGTTCGCCGCCAGCGACTCCAGCAACTCCAGCGCCTAGCTCGACACCTGCCCATATGCAACGATTCCTCAATGGCTGCCCAGCTGCAACGCCTCCATCTCCTCGTCGGCTGCCCATCCTCACCCTCTGCCGCCTGTGTGCTCCTTCCTCACACGTGCTGCCAAAGGTATTCTCTGTACAAATTTCTAGTCAAACACAAATGAAAAATTTTCAGCCATTCCAATGCAGGTCATAAGCAGATTTTGCAGATACTTCTGTGCAAGTCAGATTGAAAGAAAAATTGCAGGTGCAATTTGGGGGATTTCTCAATTTCAGGACAAATTGAAAAAAATTGGGCATTTTGCTTTGCCTGCAATCTTGGGGTTTTCGAAATTCAGGTCAAAATCAGCAAATTGAACCTCTTTCACTTGTAAAAATTTGGGGCTTTTGTGAAAATTGGGCAATTAGATGCACATTGAAGCAATTGGAGTGCATAAAAATTAAGGATTTTCAGATTGGAGCATGTAATTGGGCATTACAACTGCGATTTGTCGCATATGTATACACATTGTGTGTAATTGGACAATTTGGTGCAGGTTTAAACTTGCTTTGGTTTGCAAGCACACATTTGCACAGGACATTTGGTTGCCTGGCAGTGCACATTGGTGCTTGGTTTGCTTGCAGGTATATTTTGTTGATATGGCACAAAATGCTACAGATGTATTTGGTGTGCTCACCCAGGAGGACAACCTCGCTGGATCTAACTACTCTCTCTGGAGTTTCATGATCCATAATTTGCTGGTAGCCAAAGGGCTTTGGGGCATCCTGTGTGGTGATGACACACGCCCACTTACCATACAGCCAGCCACGCCTCAGAGGGGAGGTGCTCAAAGAGCTCCTGATGTAGATCCTGCTCCCACACAAGAGCAGAAGAGATGGGACTCTAGAGATGCGCAGGCCATGTAATTGATAGCCCTTTCAGTTGAAAAGGACTATTATTCCACACATTCATTCATGCAAGACATCGAAGCTTGCATGGGACACATTGGAAGCAATGTATCAGGTACGCAACGAGGCAAGAGTTGCCTACTTGAAGAGGCAATTGGATCTTCTTTCTATGGATGAGGGTGACTCCATGGCAAATCATCTCACCAAAGTGAAAGATTTGCAGGAACAATTGCTCAACATTGATGAGGTTATCCCAGACAGACAGATGGTCACCAACACTCTTCATTCTTTACCGCCTTCCTACTTGGGCTTTCACACCTCTCTCAACCTCTCAATGAGAGGAGGTGCCGATCCCGTCACTTTTGAAGAGCTCGTGGGTTTACTCTTGCAGGAAGAGCAAACAAGAGCAAACTTATCGAGCAACCGTGATGGCGAAAAGGCATTTACAGCCAAGGATAAGGGTAAAGCAAAGAGCTTTAGGCATGGGAGACAACAGTCTAGCAAGGCTGGTCATGGACAGCCCTCTTCTGGTGGTGAAAAGTCTGACAAAGGGGATGCAAACAAGCCCAAAAAGAAGGGCAAATGTCACTACTGCCATAAGCCCGGACACTACATCAGTGAATGTAGGAAGCGGATTGCAAAAGAGAAAAGGAAAGAAGCAGGCAATGCAGTAGCAGACTCTTGTGATGACAAAGCACAGCAATCAGCTAATGTAATCCAAGAAGAGTACACTTTTTTGGTCACATGCTCTAGTGACACACCAAGTGCTTCAGACACTGATATGTCTTGCATTGCATCTGACAGACAGCATGCATCATGGTATTTTGATAGTGGTGCTTCGAGCCACATCACTTCATGCAAAGATGTATTTCAGCACTTGGTTTATGCTTCAAAAGGCCGCACTGTATCATGTGCACATCATACCACATATCCAGTAAAGGGAATTGGTAATGTCATACTTATTGCAGCCAATGGTGCCAATATATGTATGAAAAATGTATTGTATGTTCTAGGGATAAAGAAAAATTTGCTCTCCGTCTCAGCCATAAATGAGCAAGGTTTAAAGGTTGAATTTGAAGACGGAAAGTGTTTGGTAAAAGACCCATCAAAGGGTGATGAAATAGTCACTTCTGGAACACGATACAAAGGCTTGTATAAGCTGGACAGCTATGACAAGCGCACTTATGATGCAAATACAGTGGCTGCCCACACTCTTGCTATGCATGATGCAGAGCTATGGCATGCTCGTTTTGGGCATGTAAATTTTCAGAGTTTGATGCTTTTGCAGAAGCATCATATGGTTGATAATATGCCGCCTCTTGAGTCTCCAACAAGACATGTATGTGAGGGGTGTATTTTGGGAAAGATGCAACGAAAACCATTCCCCAAAGATAGAGCTGTTAGAGCTCAAAGTAAATTACAGCTCATACATAGTTATGTATGTGGTCCAATGCGGACACCATCCATAGGGGGGCATCTTTACTTCGTCACATTCATTGATGACTACTCCAGGTTTGCTTGGGCTTACCCTTTGAAAGCGAAAGCAAATGTGTTTTTACATGCTTTCGACTCGCATAGCAGATAAGTCGCCATGAGAGGCCACTCAGACTGCAGCTACATAAGGCCTCCTGGGTAATGCATCTGCTACCACATTTTTCTTTCCTGGAGTATGCACAATCTGAAAATGAAACATGGAAAGAAAGTTTGCCATTCTCATCTGCTTCTCCGAAAGCTTTGTTTGAGATAGAAAGTATCTTAAGCTTTGATGATCTGTCTTGACTACAAATTCAGCCCGAAGAAGACAATGTTTCCATATCTTTAGGGCATGAATTACAGCCAAGAGCTCTTTCTCATAGATATCCATATGAAGCTCAGCATCATGTAAACGACGGCTCTCATATGCAACTAGATGCCCTTCTTGATTTAGGACAGCTCCTATACAATCGCCACAAGCATCACATTCTACCACGAATGATTTTTGCAAGTCAGGAACAATCAATATGGGTCCACATATGATAGCATGCTTGAGTTGCAAGAAAGCATCATGTCCTTTAGAAGTCCATTTGAAAGTGGTTTTCTTCTTTGTGAGATCATGTAGAGGGGTGGCTATCATAGCAAAATGCCTTATGAAACCCCTATAATATAAACATAATCCCAGAAAACTACGTACTTAATGTATGTTTTGCAATTCTGGCCAATTCCGAATGGTCTCTATCTTTGCAGGATCCATTGTTACTCCATCCTTGGATACAATATGACCCACATAATGTATCTCTGAAAGGAAGAACTCACTTTTCTTGGCATTAATGAAAAGTTTATGCTTCCGCAACTCTTCGAACACTGTGACCAAATGAGTTCGTGTTCTTGCTCATTCTTGGAGAAAACCAAGATATCATCAAAGAATACTCCTGTGAATTGTATCTCTGAAAGGAAGAACTCACTTTTCTTGGCATTAATGAAAAGTTTATGCTTCCGCAACTCTTCGAACACTGTGACCAAATGAGTTCGTGTTCTTGCTCATTCTTGGAGAAAACCAAGATATCATCAAAGAATACTCCTGTGAATTTGCGATGGAGTCGGAATATCCTATCCATCATGCGATTAAACGTGGCAGGAGCATTGGTGAGACCAAAAGGCATTACCAAAAATTCATATAATCCAAAGGCTTTCCTGAATGCAGTTTTATGGACATCTTGTGGCACCACTCGTATTTGGTGATAGCCACTCTTCAAATCAAGTCGGCTGAAACAAGCCGAACCATCAAGCTTATCCAAAATATCATCAATACGCGAAATTGGGAATCTGTTCTTGATGGTAAGCTTGTTTAAAGCTCTATAGTCCACACACATGCGGAATGATCCGTCTTTCTTTTGAACAAGAAGCACAGGAGAGCAATAAGGTGAGGAACTAGGCTAAACCAAACCTTTCTCTAAAAGCTCATTTACCTGCTTCATGATCTCTTCTTGTTGTGCGGCACTCACTCGGTATGCGGGTTTGTTAGGTGGAGAACTACCTGGCACAAGATCTATGCAATGATCTTCGGGCCTTTGGGGAGGTAATTCACCTGTCAGTGCATCAACAAAACAGTTGTTGAATGCATGAAGAAAATTCAGCCTATCATTAGTCATAGCATCCACATTTTGATGACTTGGTACAATGCTATCACGAACAAAAACCAAGTACACAGAAAGACTCTTTCTGAATTTCAGCTCTCCGTCTTCCCCCTCTTTGGTGTCACCTTTGCGGAGAAGGTAAGAAAGTGCCAACTCTCTTGGCTTCTTGCCCACTTCCCGTGCCATGGACTCAAAAGTCACATCTACCATTGCATCAGCTTTCCTTGCTTCAATGGCACTTTGCACATGGGGATCTTCATGCAAAAATTTTAGCTCTTGCTCTTGTGCCTGCAAAAGCTTTCTCATATGCTCCATTTTAACCTTCATTGCATCAGGCTCTTCTTCTAGCATGATTGTCTTTCCTCGAGATAGTTGTGCCTTTGAATAGAAAGATGCATAAAGAATTTTATTTTTAATTCAAAAGAGTTATTTTCATCAATTTTGATTTTATGCATAAATAGATGAATAAAGAATTTTATTTTTATTCCAAAAGAGTTATTCTTATCAATTTTAATTTTATGCATAGAAAGATGCATAAAGAATTTTATTTTTAATTCAAAAGAGTTATTTTCATCAATTTTGATTTTATGCATAAATAGATGCATAAAGAATTTTATTTTTATTCCAAAAGAGTTATTCTTATCAATTTTGATTTTATGCATAGAAAGATGCATAAAGAATTTTATTTTTAATTCAAAAGAGTTATTTTCATCAATTTTGATTTTATGCATAAATAGATGCATAAAGAATTTTACTTTGAATCCAAAAGAGTTATTCTTATCAATTTTGATTTTATGCATAGAAAGATGCATAAAAGAATTATTTTATTTCGAAAGTACTATTTTCATTGAAATTGAAATTATGCATAGATAGATGCATAAAAGATTTATTTTTATTTTAAAAGTATTATTCTCATTAAAATGGATTTTATGCATAGTAAAATGCATAAAAGGTTTATTTTTAATTCGAAAGTCTTATTTTCCTTAAAATTGAATTTATGCCTAAGTAGATGCATAAAAGGATTTTTATAAAAGTGTTATTTCTACTAAAGTTTTCTTTATGCCTAATTAGATGCGTAAAGAATCTTTATATCAAAAAATTAGAATTCTCTTACATTCTATAAATAGATGTGATGAGATGTGATAGGAATCAGATAGATGTAAATGGATGAAAGTGATATGAATCAGATAGATGGATGGATGGAAGTGATATGAATCAGATAAACGAAAATGGATGAATGGATGTGATGTCCTGTGAATTAAGATGTGAATGAATGGTATAGGATGTGAAGGAATGGCATGTGAATCGTGATATGAATGAATGATAAGGGATGCGAATGAATGACGACATGTGAATGCGGATGTGGAAGTGGATGTATGAATGTAGATGTGGATGTGTGGATGTATGAATGTAGATATGGATGTGGATGTATGAATGTGGATGTGGATGTATGGATGTGTATGTATGAATGCGGATGTGGAAGTGGATGTATGAATGTGGATATGGAAATGGATGTGTGGATGTATGAATGTAGATGTGGATGTGGATGTGGATGTATGAATGTGGATGTGGATGTATGGATGTGGATATGGATGTGTATGTATGAATGCGGATGTGGAAGTGGATGTATGAATGTGGATATGGAAATGGATGTGTGCATAAGATGGGCTACAAATTGGCTCAATTTCATTTCCAAATTATGCATACTCATGGAAAAGACAACAAGGTAGCGAATGCATTATCCCAGAGACCCATGAGCCATGCGATTTCTATGGGATATCATATGGATTTCACTTTGATGAAAGTTCTTTATGCTTCTGATGAGGATTTCAAAGATATTTGAAACAGATTGCACAATGGAGATTTGGTCACCTCCTATGTCATCAAGGAGGGTTTCCTTATGATCCAAACCCGTTTATGTGTCACAAAGGATTTAAGGCCAAAAGTGATGGAAGAGTGCCATGCTCCACCCTACATGGGACATAGAGGCATCTTGACTACAACTCCAACTTTGGAAAGGTACTTCTATTGGCCTAGCATGAGAAAGGACATAAACGATATGTTCGAGAATGTTTGGTTTGTCAAAACGTCAAGTTTGATCAACAAAGATAAGGAGAAATATTGCAACCATTGCCGATTCTGAATGTTTCATGGAAAAGGATTGGTACAGATTTTATCTTTGGATTGCTAAAGTCAGGAAATGGGAATAATGGTATATGGACTATTATTGATAGATTCAATAAGCAAGCCCACTTCATTTCAATGAAGAAGACTATTCACACAATGCATATGGCGAGATTGCTTATTCAGCAAATTTTCAAGCACCATCGATTGCCTAAATCCATTGTGGGGGGTAGAGATCCTCGAATTACCGCTTTCTTTTGGAGAGTTCTTTTCGTCAATATGGAAACAAAGCTGAATTTCTCTTCGGCTTATCATCCTCAAACCGACGCACACAGTGAAATTGCAATCCTCACTATCTTGGATATGCTAAAGTGTTATGCTCTCCAAGCGAAGGATCAATGGGAGAAGTATTTACCTTTGGTTGAGTATGCTTACAACAACGTCGTTCATTCATCTACAAGCAAAGCTCCTTTTGAGATAATCTATGGCAAACCATTGTTATTGCCTGTGCTTAGAGCCAAGAAAGAGATCTTCCATGCGGATGAGTTTATTCGAGACTTAGATACAACTTTTACACAGGTTCGAAAGGATATTGAGACATCTCAAGCCAAGCAAAAGAAAGTTGTGGATAAGCATAGAAGGAAGGTCTCATTTGAAGAAGGGAATTGGGTCTCAGCTATTTTGGCTCAAAAAGTCACCAAAGCTCTAAGACACCTTAATCTTGTTTGTTTTAAAGTAAATTTGGTCAATAATCTCAAGGCACAATTAGTTTGCATTGTTCTTTTAATTTGTAGGCTTTAAGGCATTTGAGGCATCTCGCACAAGAAGGTATAGTTGAGGCACCTGCAGGAAGGTAGCAGCCGGCAGCTATGCGTTCACTTAGCCACAGGCTCGCCAAGTAAGTGCACTGTTATAGCATCTCAAGATGAAGATTGGGCCTTCTTCCACTCTTGTCTGGCTGCGTTTCAAGCACCAACAAGGCGCCTAGCTTACTTGTTGAGATTCGAGAAAGCAAGACTTAGAAAGTCTAAAGCCAAGGAGCACAAGGACCCAAAGCTTTCTCCTAGGTATTATGGACCTTTTCAAATTACAAAGAAGATCAACGATGTATGTTATCGGTTGGACCTTCTAGATCATTGGAGGATACATAATGCCTTCCATGTCAATTTATTGAAACCATATACGGGACCACCCCCAGAGGAGCCCATATTGGAGGATCCACCTGAAGTGGAAGAGCAAGAAGAGATTTTGCAACCAAAACAAATTGTGTTTCATTCTATGAGAAAAGGAGGAAAGATAGTGGTCAGAAAAGTTGAAAGATAGTGGTCAGAAAGTTCCTCTTGAAATGCAAGAATTGATCAAAGACAAGACAAGACATTGAGATGTTGCCAGATGAGCAGATGACACCAGAGATATGGGGATGTCCAGATGCATAAGACTCACCAAATGGGACTAGTACTTGGAACATACGGATATGCTTGTTACACTTGTACTCCGCAGTTGAGGACAACTATGATATAAGAGGAAGGGAATGTAACTATTTGGCCTTTCTGGCACTATTCACATGACGGAATCCTTGCCCGGACACTAGACTAGTGGAAGAAGGCATGAGGACCAGGACCATAAGGTTTCTACATGGAAAAGCACCAGTTTTTGTCAAAAAACAGAGAAAAGCAAACAAAGTTAACCACGAGCCAGAAGCACATCTAGCAAGAGGAGATTGAGCAAGACCAAAAAGCAAAAACCTGCTTTTCAAAAAGCAACTCTAGGGCCAAAAAGCAAGGCCCTAAAGTTGAAAAGCAAAGCACAAGAACTTTGGTAAAAGATTGGTCTTATTTGAAAAGTATTTTATTGTATGAACTAAAAAGAGGAAAGCAAAGTGAAAAAGTAAAGCAAAAGCAATGGAAGTTCTTGGCAAAAAGCAGGACGACTCCACAGGTATAAAATACGCTTGAACCTCTCTTGAGCTTCACCATTGAAGCGTGGAGCTCATCATCACCTTCATCATCATCAAAAGTGTGGGGTTTATTGCCACCTGTTATACGGAACTGTGGCTATTGTTGTGTGCTTGCTGTGCGTCGACTGGGCTGCACTGTACAGCCTGCCGCCACTTGCGCCAGCCAGCGCCGTCATACACCTGCTGCACTACGCCGACTGACCTGACGCCGCCGCCACAGTACTGTCGACACCGCTGCCCTATTGCTGACAGCACCGCCACCGTACTATTGGGCGCCACCATACGCCTGGCTTCATCATCATCAAAAGCGTGGGGTTTATTGCCACCTGCTATTCGGAACTCTGGCTACTGTTGTGCAGCGCTGAAGCTCCATCACCGCCTTGCTGTGCACCAAAGCCCTGCTATGTGTCGACTGGGCTGCACGGTACCGCCTGCCAGCGCCACCATACACCTATTGTTGTACGCCGTCTACCACCTAGCTGCACGCCAATTGACCTGACAGCACCGCCGCAGTACAGCGACCGACAACGTCGCCGTATTACTAACAATGCCGCCACCGTAATATTGGACTGTGCCACCATACGCCTGGCTGTTGCCACCGCTTGGTCGTTTGCGCCACCTGGCTACGCTGACTGCTCAGCACCATGTTGTACTACAGCTGATTGCACCAGCTGAACAGCAGCTGCTTGCCATGCTACCGTGGATCTATCCTGGATCATACTCCCCTGTACAGGCTTACAGCCTTTGTGGGCTGCTTCTATTCCGACCTGGCAGACAAAATCTACAACTGGTTATCTTAACCTCTGACATCTACTCGTATCACTTGTGTATCTCGTTCATAAGCTTGGGATACATTGGATTTGGTACTAGCTCGGTTAGAGATTCTTGCGGGCCATCCCCATGGTGTGCTCGGCATTAGTATCTCATGCCTCGACATCGACTTCAACTTGGGTTTCTACATCAGCATATTTGTTTTCTTTTGTATTCGTTGATGTATTCATCCTGGCTTGCGAGCCCGTGGATTGTTCCTGAAAAATTTCCTGAAAGGGGGCGGGGCTGTTCCCCACTCAGTGTGTGTGTCCTGTGCAAAGTTCCCCAAACCCTTCTCTCTCTCTCCCTCTCTCTATCTTCTCTCTCTATATTTCTATCTCTTGGATACGTGGTGAAATTTGTCACAGCATGCCCCGTTGGGCTCACACAGTGATACCTCTCCTCTTATATGCCGACGACATGGTACTGATTTCAGATTTGGTGGCTGGATTGCAGCACTATCTAGAGGCTTTGCAGGCCTTTTGTGAGCAACGGGATCTCACGGCAAGACCAAAGTTATGGTTTTTAACACATCTAGGCCCGCAATGAAAGCCACGAGGAGTGCCAGGAGTTTTGTTTATGGGAGTGACACAGTGGAGATTGTGGAGTCATATGTTTATCTTGGAGTCACATTCACGGGACCCATTTTCAACATGAAACCAGCTGCCTAGGCCCACCTAACAAGGGGATGTGCAGCCCTAGCCCACCTAGAGAGAGAGTGTTTTCAAGCCCATTTCCAGGTGCTCAGTACGAAAGGGTGGCTTTTTGACACTCTGATGACACCAGCAGCTATGTATGGTGCAGCATTCTGGGGACCAGATCTTGGCCGGATGGAGTGGAGTAAGGTGGTGAGGCTGCAGGTCATGATGTACTCGAGGATGATCAGAAGCAAACCATCAATACCACATCAGGTTGTCAGGAGAATAACCACCTCATACGAGCTGACCTCCCATGACTGGAGACCCATATCACATGGCAGGCACCCGAGCACCTTGGGACCAAGATGCAACTCTACAGAAAGGTTTTCCTACGGCTCACAAGTGGCTTCGTTCAGAAGCCTGGGTACCTATTCCGACATGTCACATGCCATGAGGATAGCTATTGGGCAGATCTGGGTCTCTTCACACAGGCTTAGAGCGGAGACAGGGAGAGCTGAGGGTGTTGATAGAGTGGACCACATATGCACACTTAGTTTAGGTGGAGACCGAGGAGCACTATGTTTGCACATGCCCGGTGTATTATGAGATACGCGGGAAATTCCACTGTCTATTCAAACAGGGTTTTAGACCATTATTCAGAGTCATTGACTATCCAAATCAGCGTTGTCTTGGGCTCTACCTTCTGGAGTTGCGTAGACATAGGGACCAGCTGCTTGGATCACACAGACAGTGTCCGGGCACAAATACCTCACAGCCTCGGATCATGAGCTTTCTTCCCCACATCCACGAAGCCTCTCGCCACCGCTTGAAAGGAACCCACCCACAACCCCACCTCTCAAACGAGTCAGACACTGCACACAAGAGCCTCTTCGTTTCCCCAGCGTTACCATAGACCAGGCGGTTCAGATGCAGCGCGCTAGGCGCCCAAGACCTATTGGGCCACATAGGCGCTCCACCCGTCAGCTCCAAGTCCAAGAGATGCTCCAACAATACAAAGATGCCCACATAGGACATGTGGACCGTAACTTGGTTGAACACAATGCTAATCAATACACTTAAATACACTAAAGATTTGATGGACACTTGCTCAAATACAAGAAGTAAATTGCTCAATTGACAAGAGACACACAATGAGCCGGAACGGCCGACCCCTCCCTCAAATAAAGTATATTGATCTTGGGAGAATCAAGTACATAGTGTCATGGGCATTTCTGACCAGATTTCCATACCAATGCATATGAATACAGTATTGCAAACAAGTGGTTGTCGTTGTAGACTTGCAATCCACATTACCCTCTCAAGTGCCCATGTTCCCTACCATCTGCTCTCTATTGTTCCACCAACAAATGGTAGCAACAATCTGCATGAGAGGACGTAGGACAAGAGAACACTACACAGGGTATCTGATCTTGTAATCCGGTTCCTCCCTCCTGCTACTTGCTTCCATATTTAAGCGTAAAAGCTTACCAATACCAAGTAGAGTCGATGACAGCGGAAGTCTTCGCGATGGAAGTCCTTGGAGTGTTAAGATCTTCGATTTTGTCGCCTTTCTTAAAAAACACAAGTCTTCAAGAGGATGAAGGAAACCTTGGGAAAGCTTCCCCTATGGTTCAGCTTGAGAAAGGAGGGCTGAAATTGAAGACAGGACAGGGTTAGGGTTAGGGTTTACAGAAAGCAAACAGGCGTGGAAAACCAAGCAGAGGGAGTGAACACGACTGCTGTATATCTCAATAATGAAAAAAGTGAAGTACAAGCCACATGATAGTGACCCCTAAAGGATAAGTGTTCACATGACCGGCCATAAATGTGCCGGGTGGACCAAAACACTTATAAACTGCATATAAGTGAAACTGAACTAAACTGGGGGAAAAAACCTCCACTAACTGAAGTAAAAAGTGCCCGAGTAACCTACTGATGATCACTAGCACTCCTCTGGGTGCATACACAGCATAAAACCCAACAAACCCCCCTGGAGTGATATGTGATCACTGTACATCATCCACCAAAAGGAAACAAATTCAAAGCATTGCGGAATGCTTCAAATTTCGGACGTGGTAATGCCTTGGTGAAGATGTCTGCCACATTCTGATCTGTAGGACAGTAGATCAGACTGATATCTCCTGCCTGGAGTCTCTCCCGAACAAAATGATAGTGAATCTCAATGTGTTTCGTGCGAGCATGAAACACAGGATTCCTGGCCACAGCAATGGCACTCTGACTATCAGTATAGATAGGTGTAGGCTCCTCCACTGAAATATCCATATCAGTCATAAGACGACGCAGCCAAACACACTCAACAGTAGTAGTGTAGGCTGCTCTGTACTCTGCCTCACAAGATGAAGTGGCCACTGTGGTCTGTTTCTTGCTTAGCCAAGAAATGCATGAAGCGCCAAGGAAGAAACAATTCCCACTAGTGAAATGTCTGGTATCAAAATCACCAGCCCAATCTGAATCACTGTAAGCGTGTAACTGCATGTCACCCCCCTCAGGATAAAGCAAACCAAGAGACAAGGTACCCTGCAAATAACGGAATACACGCTTCACAGCTTGCCAATGTGACAACCGTGGGCTGTGCATGAATCTGCTCAACTGAGAGACTGCATACTGAATATCTGGCCTTGTATTACACAAGTATATGAGGCACCCAACAGCCTGAGCATATGTAGTGGCATCAAAGGAAACACTGTCATCTTGTAGTGACAGTTTCATCCCAGGCTCCATAGGAGTACTAATAGGCTTGCAATCCTGAAATTTAAACTTCTCCAGAAGTTTAGCAACATAACGTGATTGCAACAACCCAATGCCTCTGTTATCCTGCACAAACTGTATGCCCAAATAGTAATGTACAAGGCCCAAGTCAGACATGTCAAATGTCTGTTGCAGTATCTCTTTAAATGCTGCAATTTTGTCATCATTTGATCCCATGAGCAAGAGATCATCCACATAAAGACTGATGACCAGCAGATCTGTCTCTTCTTTCTTCACATACAAAGTGGTCTCTGATGGACTGTTCACAAATCCCTGAGTGAGTAGAAAAGCATCTATTTTTGCATACCAAGCTCGTGGAGCTTGTTTCAAACCATACAAGGCCTTTTTCAGCCTGCATACTTTCCCCTCATGACCATGTTCTGCAAATCCCATCGGCTGAAATACATAAACTTCCTCCTCGAGGTCCCCATGTAGGAATGCAGTCTTTATGTCCAACTGGTGAACAACCCAACCACGATGTGCAGCTAATGCAATGACACACCTAAGTGTCGACATACGGGATGTAGGAGCAAATGTCTCCTCATAATCAATGCCCTTCTTCTGTGCATAGCCCTTTGCAACTAGACGGGCTTTGTACCTGTCAATGGATCCATCTGCATGTCTTTTCAACTTATAGACCCATTTAGTACCAATGGCTTTCTTGCCTTTGGGCAGATCAACCAAATCCCATGTTTGATTCTTTTTAATAGAATCAATCTCATTCTGCATGGCTTTGTTCCAATGCACATTATCTCGTGCATCCACAAATGAATCAGGCTCATCATCATCCTGTAAACTGGCTGCCATAACCAGATTCAAATCCATGATGTGTGCATGCTCATTGGTCCTTGTCTCCCTACGAGTACGACCAGCAAGAGGACCCTCTAAATGGCTGTCCTGTAATGTCCTCAAATACCATCTAGGTATATGTCTGACCTGTGGTGCCTGCTGTCCCATATTTGGTTCAACTTCTGGCTGATTTGGCTGCTGAATTTCTGCACCACCTACATCATTTGCTGGCTGTCCAGTACCCTCATGAGTTGGATCACCAACTGTGGAATGAAACTCCATGGGTAGAAGACCTTCAAATACATCATTTTCAGCCTGATTTGCCTCATAACCAGCCATGGATAATTCTGATTTTTCATCAAAAATCACATCCCGACTGATGAATATCTTCCTGGATAGTGGGTCATATAACCTGTAGCCCTTGCTCTCACGGCTATACCCAACAAAAATGCATTTTGTGGCTTTATCATCAAGCTTCCTCCTCAACTCTTTGGGTATGTGTGCATATGCGAGACACCCAAAGATACGAAAATGTGATACAGAAGGCTTGCGGCCATGCCAAGCCTCAAAAGGAGTAATAGAAACCAATGCCTTTGTGGGACATCGATTCAAAATATGACAAGCACACATTACTGATTCCACCCAAAAGATATGTGGTAGTCTTTTTGCCTTTAGCATACATCTGGCCATCTCCATGAGTGACCGATTTTTCCTTTCTGCAACCCCATTCTGCTGTGGAGTGTAAGGAGTAGTATACTGATGTTTTATACCTCTACTCCCAAGAAAGGAATTCAGCACATGTGACATATATTCCCCCCCTCGGTCAGAACGGAGAGTCTTCACCTTGCATCCTGACTCTGTCTCAGCAAGTGCTACAAAGGCCAAAAATGCATCATATACCTGTGATTTCTGTGTCAAAGGATAGACCCAGCATATACGAGAGAAGTCATCAATAAATGTTGCAAAATAAAAGCAACCACCTAATGACTTCGTCTGCATGGGACCACAAAGATCACTGTGTATAAGTTGCAACTTTGCAGTTGCTCTTAGAGCCTGATCACGTGGGAAGGAAAACCTGTGCATTTTTCCCAAAATACATCCTTCACAAATGTGATCTGGAGGCTTCTCCATGAGAGGTAGATCTGTAAACATATTATGTCGCTGCATAAGCATAAGACTACCAAAATTTACATGCCCCATGCGAGCATGCCATAACTCCGCATCAACCATAGCTGGAGTAAGATTGAATGCATGATAAGCAGACTGATCCACTGGCTGAAATGCATCCAACTCATAAAGTCCATGACATAATGTACCAGTAAGCATCAAGGTCAAGGCATTTGCTTTGTCTCTGACCATGCATTTATCATCATCAAAGTGGACTTGCATTCCACAATGTGCTAAAGAAGAAATGGACAACAAATTCTTCTTTATCCCTGGTACATATAAGGCATCTGTAAGGCGGAGAATGGAGCCATTAATGGCTGTAAGCTGAATCTCCCCAATGCCACACACTGGATATGAAGCATTGTTGGCACACTGAACAGTTTTGCCAACAGGGGCAGGGCCAACATGACTAAACAAATCCCTGCGAGATGTGATATGCTTTGAGGCACCACTATCAAAATACCAAGTACATGCATGCTCTGTCAAACTGAGTGCCTGTGAAGACCAAGAGGCATCATAGCTGCATGTAAAAAAACAGTAATCCCTGTCCTCAACAAAAGAAGCAGTCTCCGGAGGAGCTTTAGGAGCATCATTAACAGACATCCCAGCTTCCTTTGCCTTCTCTTTGGCAATCCTCTTCCTACATTCCGTGATGTAGTGACCTGGCTTCTTACAGTAATGACATTTGCCCTTCTTCTTGGGCTGTCCATCACCTTTCTTGGTATCCTGTGAAGAACCACCATCACCTGAATTTTGATTTGCACTCTTTGGCTGAGATTTCCCTTTCCCCTTTTGACCTGTAGTAAATGCTTGTTCAGCATTTGTGTTCATATTCATATTCTTCCGCATTTGCTCCTCTTGTAGTAAGAGAGCAACAAGTTCCTGATACTTGAGGGGTTCAACAGCATTCCTCATGCTGAGGTTCAAAGAGGTATGGAAAGCCAAGTAAGATCTTGGCAAAGAGTGCAAGATGGTGGACACAAGCTGTGTCTCAGGAATAATCTCATCCACATTGAAAAGTTGCGCTCTCAAATCCTGCAGCTTGTTTAAGTGGCTAGACATATCATCTCCTTCATTCATTTTCTGATTTTCCAGCTCTCTTTTCAAAAATGAGATCCTAGCCTCATTACGAGCAGCATACATTTGCTCCAAAGTCACCCATGCATTCTGTGAAGTGCCAGCTGAACGAATATGAGGTATAATGGACCTCTGAACTAACAATGCAATGAGTGACAAAGCTTGTGCATCCCTGGCATCCCATGTCTTTTGAGCATTTGTTCTCTGAACAGGCAATGGCTGTCCTGGAGCCTGTACCTGTTGTCCTCGTCCACGAGCACCCCCTTGAGGAGGAGTCTCTGGAGCCAATGGACCTGGACGTGGTTCATCACCACTAACAAAATCCCAAAGACCTTTTGCCACAAGCACATTTTTCAACATAAAACTCCACAAGGAGTAGTTCGTGCCATCCAATTTGTCTTCCTTAGACAAATATGTGAATACATCACTTTGCTGTTGATTTGCCATTATGCTTTACGCACAAAGTTGTACCTGTTTACCAAAAAACCCAATAGCAAAAAACCCTGATAACAACTGTACTCCACTGAATACAGTTCACCCAAATCTGCCTGCACTCTCAATCCTCTGAATGTGCAGCTCAATGCACCAATGACTGAGTAGAGCAGCAAATGGCATACACAATGCCAAAATGCCCCAAAAATGCCCAAATTGGCTGCACCCAAACTGTGCTAAAAACCTGTATATTTTTCTTGCTAGAAAAACTGCCTGTTGTGCCTGTATATTTTTCACAGAGAAAAATAAAAATGCCCAAAACTCAAAACCTGTAATGCTTACCAGCTGAGATAAGAGTTGATTGATGTACTCGTAGACTGTTGTACTGTGCAGGTACTTTACGAAACCAGTCCTCTGTAAGCAAGCAAGTACAGTACGGATACTGAGGCGACCACAGTACTGCAGGTTCAGTCAGCGCTGAAGGCGTATGGCTGCGCAAGTGACAGTAGGCACTGTCGGGTCTGCAGGCGGCGTCTTGTAGTACTGTTGGCGCTGAAGGCGTAGGCGTACGGTGGCTGGTACACGTGCGCTGTACACGTGCGCTCAAGTTATAGGCGGCGTACTGACTAATGCAGTACCCGACTGAAGGCGACCAGGTACGGGCAGCAGGCACAGAGAATATCTGACGGCGCACAGGTGTACGGGCTGAAGGCCAACTTGAGGCGACTAGACACGGGCAGGTTGCGCAGATTGACTGGTACACAAGCTCCGACTGAAGGCGACGTGCAGTACTGTACTGCTGGCGCAGTTGGCGAACTTGTACGGAACCTGCAGTGTACCTGCTGAAGGCTGCGCAGGCTTTGTACGGGCAGGTACAGTTGTACGGGCAGCAGCTATACAGAGCTTCAATGCTCTGCTGAAGGCGGCGCAGAATGAGTACGGGCAGGTAGTGTAGAGCTTCAAAGCTCTGATACCAATTGAAGACAGGACAGGGTTAGGGTTAGGGTTTACAGAAAGCAAACAGGCGTGGAAAACCAAGCAGAGGGAGTGAACACGACTGCTGTATATCTCAATAATGAAAAAAGTGAAGTACAAGCCACATGATAGTGACCCCTAAAGGATAAGTGTTCACATGACCGGCCATAAATGTGCCGGGTGGACCAAAACACTTATAAACTGCATATAAGTGAAACTGAACTAAACTGGGGGAAAAAACCTCCACTAACTAAAGTAAAAAGTACCCCAGTAACCTACTGATGATCACTAGCACTCCTCTGGGTGCATACACAACATAAAACCCAACAGAAATTAGGGTTTCCAGCAAAAAGACCAGAAATTACAGCAATAAAGAGAGTTGTTTTGCTGAATTTCAATCATTGGGAGTGTGTAGGAGAGTGATTAGCATCCGGAATCACTCTTAGAAGCTTGAAAATCACCTTAGCAAGCTTGGAAATGAAGTTGGGAAGGAGAATGTGCAGAAAATGCAGCCCAACAGCCCTCATGAAGGAGGCGCCAATCTCTAGAGAGAGGAAGAGGAGTGAGGTGGTCAGTTGTCCACTGTAGGTGGCAGGCAGGTGCTTTGTGGAGCAAGCTAGAGTGGACGCTTGCGCTTCCAAGGTTCCTCTGAAGTCGGTACTCAACTTTACCTTTGGGGGGTTTCCAGGCTCCGGGGAAATCGCATACCATCAGCCCATATAGCTAGGGGCGCATGGGTACATAATACCGAATGGAAGCCAGGTTAAGGCGGCACATGGCTGGTTACTCCCTTTGTACAAAGGGGATAAGGTCTGGGCGGTGGACATTGGGTTATGTCCACCTCGGGACATCAGTGTGTGTGAACACCGGGCTGGTCATAATTTATAAGTGAGTTTTGGTCGCCCAAAACTTAACGAAGTGTGTACACACTCACTTATAAATTAGTGCTAACTCCTAAGGCCAAGTTTATGACCAATACTTACCACCTATCACATGCCACATAACCATGTTAGCAGACAATTTCACACGCACGGTTCGCGGGCGGGCGTCCCCTTACCCGGAACTACACATCGGTCAAGCAAGCATGAAAACAGCATGCAATTTCAATTGCACCCAAGCACATAAAGATGTTACGCAATGAAGCATTGGTATGGACAATCCCCGTTCATGAGACTATACCAAAATAGATGTGCTCCAAGCAAGTACACGAGGTACCAGACCCAATGGAACACCAATCTACCAAGCATTTCTGAGCATGTACACGGAGGCACAAGTCCCAACGGGGGATATCTTAGGATGATGTGCAAGCCTTACGGTCTTTGTACTAGCATCTTAGCTTTATCATTTTCTTTCATTTTAGTACCCATGATGATGTATTTAGTGGACATGATGTGATCCTTTTGGTCTCATACATCATTTTGGCCGCCTTTTGTAGATGTTAATATAACTGACCGATTTGCGAGGGGGCATGCCTCCCTAGCCCGTATGGAGAGACAGTGTTTCTAGGCACATTTCCAAGAACCTCGCACTAAGTGATGGCTCTTTGATACTCTAGTAAGACCAGCGGCTATGTATGGTGCAGCCATTTGGGGGTCAGGCCTAGGGAAGGATCACTGGAGGAGCATAGAGAGGCTACAGCTGATGATGTCACGCATCATCAAGAGTAAGCCATCTGTACCACATGACATTCTATATGCAAAGTTTGGGGTGGCCCCACTGGTTAACAGATGCCCTTTTTTAGTCTGTCACTTATATTCAGCATGTATATTATCTCTTGGACACGTGGTTAAGTCTGTCACGGCACACCCCACTGGGCTTACAGTGGTATCAGAGCAGAATTTCTCTTGAAGAAACTTTCTTGGGGTGACAAAGCCATGTCGAGAGAAAAAGGAGACCAAGGGCCTAATGCAAGGAAAAACTATGAGACCAATACAAGACTTAAAACTGGGACCCAAGGCCGTCAATCAATTTATCATGAAACCGCAGCCATGACATCAAAAGAGTACCATGACTTTCACCAGTTCAAACGACCTCTCAGAGATGAAGAATTTCATTCTTGGAGAACCAAAAGAGAACGGGACCAAACAAGGTCTCGAATGTTTGTTTGCAGATTTCATCAAGGATCGAGCACTCAAGCTGAAAGAGTTGCAGCTGCTAAAACCTATCTTCAGGACAAAGGAGTCACTGCAGAAGGATCTAGAGCTACCCGTTCTATTTCTTATGGAGGAGACAGGGAAGCCACTCCTAGGCCTACTCTCTCAGTTGCAGCTTCCTCAGGACAAGCAAAAGAAAGGAAGGCAAAGAAGCCAGAGAACTCAGAAGATCATCAAATTGACATCATACCAGGAAGTTTGACGACTGGTTTGCAGTGGTGTTTAGCCCATTGCATGTTTCGACAAAGAAAGGCGTGGAATCTTTGTGGACCAAAGCTAAAACAAAACCCTTTTGGCTCCTCCCCACATGGGACATAGAGACACCTTGACTACACTTCAAGCTTTGGAGAGCTACTTCTATTGGCCTACTATGAGAAAGGACATTGAACTTTATGTTCGTGAATGTTTTGTTAGAAGGTCAAAGTTTGATCGACAAAAGCTAACAGGATTATTGCACCCATTGAATGTTCTATGGGAGAGTATTGTTATGGATTTTATCTTTGGATTGCCCAAGTCAGGGAATGATGGTATATGGACCTCTTCAAGAAACCAAGAATATCAACCGTGTATGTTATCGGTTGGACCTTTCATATCACTGGAGGATATATAATGCCTTCCATGACAGTTTATGGAAACCATGTATAGGGTTACCCCTAGAGGAGCCTGTATTGAAGGATCCATCAGGGATGGAAGAGCCAAAACAGATTGTGTTTCATTCTGTGAGAAAAAGAGGAAAAACGTGTTTAGAAAGTTTCTCTTGGAAATGAATGCCGGAGAAGTACTTCAAGGACTATCCAGATATACTTTGAGTTTATGAGAAAGTGGTTGGTTCAGATATATTTGAAGTACAAGTATATCGACGTCTTGCGATCAAGACAAATTCAAGAGGGAGGGATTGAACCTCTAGCCCTCTTCATTGTATATATATATTGGACTGAAATTGATCATTATTTTACTTATAATGATTACTTGGACATGCTCTAGTTTGGGTCCCGATAGCCCAAGGAGCAAGATTTGTATTTGGGTGTCAAAGATGCCAAATGACCCATTGGATGGCAACAATTCCAGAACGAGATTTGTATTTGGGTGGCAACAATGCCAAATGACCCACTGGACAGCAACGATGCCAGAATGAGATTTGTATATGATAGGCAATGATGCCAGATGACCCAATGACGGCAACGATGCCAGATATCTTGGACTTCGCAGCCAAGCGTTCATTGCAACCAGATGGCCCAAATGACTATATTGGACTTCGCAATCGGGCGGTCATTGAGACCAGATGGCCCAAATAACTATATTGGATTTCGCAGTCAGGCGGTCACTGCGACCAAACGGCCCAGATGACTATATTGGATTTCTGAGTCAGGCAGTCATTGCGACCAAATGGCCCAGATGACTGTATTGGATTTCATAGTCGAGCAGGCAAGTCGAGCGATCAATGCAACCAGATGGCCCAAATGACTATGCAAGAATTCTCATGCCATCCTAGTGACCAAATGGCCTTGAGCAAGAGTCTGAGCGGTTTCCCTCGGGAACCAGATGGCTCAGCACGGTTTCAATGAAACCAGACAGGACAATCCATGAACAGGAGGATCATTACTTGTGCACTGCATACTGTGTTAGCAATCATCTCCTATCTGTACAATTAGGGCCATTGTTGTGGGTGTGCCCGCCAAGAGCTTTTTCTCACTTTCCCCCATTTTTCATGTTTTCCCCTATTTCTTCTGGTCGTGGGGCTGTTGTGTGCTGGCCGACTTCTGTTGTACTCGCCGACCTAATGTCTTGTGCCTGGCCGACTGATTATGTGTTGGCCGACTAGCTTTTCTTCAGTCGTGGACTTCACCAGTACCCCTATCGGCTGTTTTGACTTGCCCGACCAGCACTTGGGGGTGGTATAAATACCACCCTTGCCCCCACCTCCTATTTTGTATCGGTTTCACGTGTATATAGCATAGTTTATACAGCTTCTCTCTCTCTACAATTCTGCACTTAGTTCTCTACAACACTTGTCTTATTTTCCTGTTGTGCATTCCGACATGGTATCAGAGCCCCAAGTGGCTTGAAGCTTGGAGACACTGCGAGCTTGAGGGTTTGCTAATTTTTGATGCTGATTGGAGATTTTCTTTGGGCTGTTCGGGACTTGGAAATCGGGTAGAAGGTGGCCATCACCGTTGGACAGCAATCTTGCATATTATTTGCGGCCTCTTCCTCATTTTTTTCCCACCCACTCTCCCTTCACAAGACCTTGTGAACCCTTGAGATGGCACATTTGCTTGAGATGGCGGAGAAGCACGTGAAGATCCCTACTCTCCCCACATTCCTGGTGGATCGACAGTTGGACGAGACCAACTACGGCATCTGGAAGGTAATGATGGAGTCTGTCTTGGAGTTTTATGACTTGGCTGATTCCATTGTGGTTGGTGTTCCACGGCCGGAGTTGGAGGATAGGGAGCTTTTACCCTCTACTCGGAAAGAACAGGAGGCTCAGGCACAGTTGTGGGATCGTGTCAATGCCCGTGTGCGTTCTTTTTCAGCTTTGATCCACCGAAATCCCACGGCTTTCTTTGTCAAATCATGCAATGGACTAGCCACCACTACATACCACTTGATGAACTTCCTGTAATAAGAGCATAAGCCAAGGAAACTTCCAATTGCATGCACACTAGTTAACTATGACCATTCCATATAAGCCTCAGAGTTGCTTTTTGAAAAAGCAGCTTTTTGCTTTTTGGTCTTGCTCAATCCCCTCTTGCCAGTGGTGCACCTGGCTTGCAGGTCAACTCAATTTCACTTTTTGCTTTTCTCTGCTTTTTGACCAAAGATGGTGCTTTTCCATGTACAAACCTTATGGTCCCTGTCCCCATGCCTTTTTCCACCAATCGGGTGTCTAGACAAGGGCACCAGGCTTATTAGTGGCAGATTGAGGGGCACCATCATGTTAATAGTACTAGGAAGGCCAAATAGTTACAGATGATGAATACATCTCCACTCTGGGCACCAGGCTTATTAGTGGCAGATTGGCAGCGCATAGAGCATCCACAAATTTTGATGCTATCCACATTGATATGCAGTAAATCATTTGTACCTCACCATATCATTCGAACAGAGTTTGCTACACCACCTATGGTGGTAGAGGCCTTATTCCGGACTGTCACGTACTTACAGAGGATATTGGCGATGGATTCGTCACCGTTACCATACCTAGCACTACAGTCTTCTTGGGTGATAGCGGAGAGAGGGGTGCATCCATCCTAGCATGCTTCTGTGCTCATGGTTCACCACACAGACAACAGATGAGCCGACTACCCCATTTCAGTATGACCCAGACTCCCCCTACACCAAGCTCACACATGTAGATAGGAACCGGGGAATTCAATATGACTTACTATAGTTACACATTCGAGATACATGGATTACCCCAGGGGAGCCCTTACCAACCAGGATGCAGTACAACAGTGACCGTTTTCTAAGGCTTCCAGAGGATGGATTCACACAGAGGCTAGGGTACTTGGATGTTTTCAAGTCACATGCCATGAGGATAGCATTTGGTTAGGTCAAGGTCTCATCCCATAAGCTCAAGATTGAGGTTGGCAAAGCAATAGCGATCCATATAGAGAACAGACTCTGTAGATTGTGCCATGGAGGAGTACAGTCTAAGGAGCATTATATTTGTCAGCACCAGGTATATTATGAAACAAGGGCAAGATTCCACTACCTATTCAGAGAGGGGCTTGGCCACTATCTCGGGTTATGGAGTTTCCAGAACAATGTAGTCTCGGAATCTTCATGTTGGAGATCTGACAACACACAGATTTACTATTTAGAGATCCTCGACACCGACACCCACCTCAGTCTACCATCACTAATTCTTTCCACCCATAGGAGGACACTCAAACGGATGAGGCCACCATAGTAGCGACGAGGGGCCCACCATCTCGCCCCTTGACTAGAGTTACCCTGCCTCTTGCAACCGCACTTCGGAGAGCCAGACGCCCTCACCCTCCTGGACGTCGAGCACCCCAAGATTGATGAGATCCTCGCCCACCACCGAGCATCTGGAGGTGCTACCTCGTCCCAGCTTCTCCTCGGACGTACAGATCTAGGGGCCCTCCTCACCCCCTCGCCACATCCTTTATAGACCCCTACCACACATCAAAGGATAGCTCCCTCTCCACACTCACACCCCGGTACCCTCTACACCCACTTTGTATCCAGCGATGATGAGGATAGTGATCCACCATGATAAGGATGACGATGATGATCCTTACATATCTACATTTACCTCGGGATTAGTGTTGGTTTTTTTTTGTTATGTTGTCATTTTCTTCCATGATGAGATTCCATGGACACATTGTACACCTTTTGTCTCATAGACCCCTCATGTCTTTTGCAAGACGTTAATATATCTTCTTCTTCTCTCTTAATGGACCCCTACCACACATCGATGGATAGCTTTCTCTCCGCACTCTCACCCCCGAGTTCTCTACACCCACTTTGTATCCACGATGATGACGATGGTGATCCTCCATGATGAGGATGACGATAATGATCCATACATATCTACATTTACGTAGTGTTAATATATCTTCTTCTCTCTCTCTCACACACACAAACACACGTTTCATGTATCTAACATACAAGAGAAGCTAGATGGAAGCTGGCCCTTCAGAAATCACAGTTTGAAACAAAAGACAAGATGATTTTTGACAACTTACCCCATATCCAACAACGAATATCTCCCATGGTGATAAAGTTTGCCAAACTCCACTGCACAAAGACCACAATTTTGGTGATGCATCAAACTTTGCTAAAATCCACAAAGCTTTAAGCAGTATGATTTTCAACTGAACAAAGAAGTTTTTCCAACAAGAAACAAGCAGAACATTGTATGCTCACATTGATTTGGTTCCAAAATAGAAATTCAATGTGAGCATATACCCATGTAGAGACATATATAAACCAGTGTCTCTTTTATTTTTAACCCTTAATGCACATAATGTTTTCCTGGATTATGTTTTGTCACATGCATGTGTGATGTCTTCTGGGGCACCCTAGCGCTAGGGTTAAGCAGAAAAAACAGGCCATGTGTCACACGTCCATACAGGTCACTTAGGACATCCATATAGGTTTTTTGTTTTTCGAGCCAGGGTCAGGGGCAGCCCGAGTCGTCCCGGACTTGAACAGAGAATGGCTTTTGCATTAACTTTGCCAAAAAAGGTTTCATTACTCCCTTAAGGCATAGCCCCGGAAGACCTAGCTGCCTAGGCATGACAGCCACCAAGTACTCCCTTCTGAGGAGACCAGGTAGTGTAGGACTTGCACGGGCGCACCTACTAAAACTTCTGTTATGCCCAGCGGATCTCCAATGAGGAGTTGCCATACCCACATTGGGGGTCAGCTCGAAGACATACACACATACATATAGGCTGGCTGCACCAAGGTGGACAATAGGACATTTTGATGTCTGGGCTAAATCAATGGCCAATCAGCAAGAATCAGATTGGATCAAGTTTGGACATGTTTGGAAGCTTGATTGAGTTCAGAACAGGAGACTTAGAGTAAGGAACCTTTTACAAGAGAGGTAATTGATGAAGCCAAAGAAGATTGTGACTTTATGGGCAGTTGCAAATTGCACATTAGAAAAGTCATGCAACTACTCCTTTGCTGCGAGTACTCTTTTGCCAAAGGCATTGGCTTTGTAAATCTTGTCGAAGACCCACAGTCCAGTGGAGCTTAGCATGAACCAGCAACTTTTCTTAAACTTTTCGGGTTAAGTATCGCAACATCTTTAGAGCTATATCCATCGTGATTCTTTCAATCATACACTCTAATATATTATTTGACTTAATTCATTGCATATAAAATGATGGTTTGCAGAAAATGTTGTTGCAAACAAGAATATTTCAACAAACTCACGGAATATATGCATGGTAATTTTAGAGGTGCAAAGCAATGCCATGATGTTCTCATTGATGAGACCAACTCTTATGTTTTTCAAACCAACAGAAATTTTACTAGCATTACACACCATCACTATCCCCTAGCACAGAAGTTTAGCAGTCCATTTGTGTTATCATCTTGTCTAAACATGTTCCTTGTCGAACTTAGGAATAGTGTATCTTTTCCATTCCCCTTTGCTACACTTGTCAATGGTAGTGTCTGTTTTCCAGTAAAAAGATATCGATACAATATCATAAGTGATATGATGAATAGTTTACGCCATAGAAACTTTTAGGTGAAATGACATTGAAGTAAGGAAATGATTGTACACGTTATATAAACACACTTCCTCTAGGATAAATCAAAACAATGGTAGAGATCACTTCCAAGATTCCATCTTGCTAACATAACATATCAAAATCTGTTTGCAAGGAAGGCTTGCCGGAATAGATTTTCTTGTTACAGTATAGCAAGGATGAAAACCTGATTGCCAAACTGTTATAGTAGAAATAATGGGTCAGCATCTCCATCAAGACTAAGCAACCGATCCACCGCAAGCCATAGAAGCTAATGTCAACTTTGCTATGGCTTTTCTGGGATGAGTCCAGCTGTAGGAACAAAACCATAAAGTAGTAATAATTGAAATATATAAACCATTCTTAACGCAGAATGAATATTTGCTGGGAGGCTATTGACCACCTGTGAAGCAAAAGCATTGAATGATATTATGGGTCCTGCAATGTATAAAGGTGGGTAGAAGAGATAGGACATGTAAATTTCAGGTGAATAGCTGCTCAAACATAGTGATTTCTCCTGTCACACAAGCAAAATCTACATCAATTGAGGGAAAAAGACATGCTGCTGAGCATGGAAGGCAAGTGTAACATGAAAAAATACAGAGTGGATTTCGAAGCACTGCGTTTTACAGAAGACAATTACCTGCCTTATTAAGTAACACGCTGCTCCTGAACGACAGACATCACAGCTGTCGCTATGCTTCTAAGCACAAGAAGATTCAAAACAGCAAGATAAAATACCATGATAAAAGTTCAATCTTAAGCATTGGATTTAAATGACCAAAATAAACATATAAAAGCTTTGTGGATGTAATTTTTATAAAAAGTGCTTAAAAATTGGCTAACCTCCCAATCAACTGTTGATAATCGAGCAATGCAAGCCCAATGATAATCTAGGCCAAAGCTGACCATGCGTAGCATGACTACACAAAAACAGAGACTGCACCAAGTTACAACAATGACATTTATGATAGAAAAAATACAATTTAACACTCACTATAACTGTTCTGCTCAAAAGGTAAAACTGGTATAGGCATACACATTGCAAGCATGCACCTCAATCAAACAATCAAGAACGATGTTCTGCCAGAAAGATTATTCAAATGGATTACATTCTAAAACTCTCTTTGAAAAGTGGATCACCCTATAAATCAAAAATTGGCCTTCAACGGTTGCTGCTGCTACCAATACAGGCAGACTCTGCTCTGGTTTGGATTGGAATAAGGTTTCCTAAATCAATAAATTAAGGCTAATGCCTAGTTCAACCAGTAGGATATGTTAATCTAATCTTTAATAAGATGAAGCGGGATTCAGAATTAGGCACGTGCCCAATGCAAATTTGATTTGTTCAGTCATTCAAGAAAAAAGGAGGTATTTCTTGGCCTGTATAAAGTCCATGTCTAATGCCGTGCAGATTGCTATTGGTCAGTTGCAGGTATCTTCTCACATTTGAAACAGGACGAACCCGAGGGTATTCTACAGGAGGCTTGGATATGCAAATTATGCTCGACCAGGGAGAGAAGAATTTGAGGAGCACTACTTGTTCCAATAACTAGTATATTATAAGGTACAGGGGAGATTTCACCACCACTTCGGATATGGTTTCGACCCCCAATAACGGGTGATGCACTACAGAGATCAAAGATGCTTGGGTATGTATTTGCTCAAGTTGCGCCAGGACCAAGAGGTCCTAATGCGGCCACACATAAAAGACGAGAGAGCTACATGCACCAAGCTAGCCAAAGCCAACAGATCACAAACGACATACCAGACCTCATGATCCTCTAGCCCTCGCACATGGGGACTCCTCAAAGAGAGGGTGACCTCCGACCAGAGAGCCAAACGCCCCCATCCTCAGATATACAAATCCTCCACCTGCCAGCTCCAGATCCAGGACATTATTTAACGAAACAAAGAGACACTACCACAGGTAGCGGATGTTGAGGCCCTGTACTCCGCCCATGAGGATGTCACACAATAAGTCTGGACACGAGGTTTTTCTACCTACTCCATTGTATACACAAGGCCTATATAGTACGTTGGCCCTGCTTTTCTTTTGGCCACTTGTTTTTCTTTATCATGTTGTCTTGACATCCACTTTACTCATGGATCATATGTAACATCTTTTTGGTTTCATAGACACTTTGGATATTTTGCACACATTAAAACAATCTTTCTTTCTCTCTCAATCTTAAAACTAGGACCTTTGGTGATTCGAATTCCAAAGTGGCATAATTAGCCCATTGTGAGGTTCAGCATGGTATGAAACGCGTCTCACAAGTTGATCATGGATGAATGATCTTTTACTCTAGATCTCAGGAGGAAGCTTGTAAACAGTTTTCCATGCCCCAATAATTTCACCGACTTGATTTTTCTGCCACCCTCTTTGCTAGTGTTTGTCACGTGCACACTCTTTGGAGGTGTGTCGTGGGCATGCTTCTACCCATTGGTCTGCTCAGAGGTCAAGTACATGGCTAGATTCAGGTGTTTGTAAGGGCTATTAAGCCAGTTCATTGTAATATTGTCGAGACGCCCAATGACCAACCGTGTGGATTGAGCTATTGGGTTATTGTGTGAACACACTTAGTTGGACATTAATATTAGGGTTGGTAAGGTTCATAGGATTCATAGCCAATTTACAACATGGCATGTCTTTCCTAGCAAGTTTCAGCCAATGCACACCATCTGGGTGAGCAAAGGATCCATTTTAAGTTTTCCGGCACACCGCAAAGAATCAACAAATGCCACAGATGAAGGCAGGTTGCCACCAAAAATTGGCTGCCAACAACGTGTTCATGTGTGGCAGGGCATGGAAGCAATACCTCACAAAAAGCTGGCAGGTGAAGAACTGGTTTCAGGCCAGTAGGTCGTTAGTAGAGAGACCAACTGTCAACTGCCCTCTTCCCAAAGTAGTAAAGATGAACGCACTTAACTAGACTTTTTTTCTATTCAACAAACAAAACATCTTCTTTCTCCAAATCAAATCAGGTCTTTGATGAATACTAGAGCTACACTATTACCCATTGTTTTCTCATCACTTTCTTTCACGAGAACCCACTCTTATATTTCAGATGATGGCAAACTCATAGTAAACAAGGCATCTAGCTAAAGTGTTCATCTCAAGTCAAGTAGAGAAAGCACCAAAATTGAAACTAATGTGCCAACGCTGCGCTCCTCTATAACTGTCCAAGTAACCAAATGCACCCCTGGATTCAAAATTTTATTTATCTAATCAGATAATGCTTATTAACAAGTATTTATAAAGGGGAAGAAGCTGGTTAGCTAGAATACAAAAACATTAGCCAAAAATTAGTAGCTGAGAAAGTAAAAAGCGTTTGATAATTTAATTTGCATTTATAAAAGGGAAGAAGCTGTTTAGCTAGAATACAAAAACATTAGCCAAAAAATAGTAGTTTGATAATTTAATTTGCATGACACTAACTATAACGGACAAGGCTTTTTTTGGTGAGTTTAAGTAATCCAGGGTACCAGGATTCAAACCTCGGACCTGCCTCTCATTGAACTCAGTCACATCCACTAGGCTGAGGCCAGCAGGGGTTGCGAGTTTGAAGCTCAGCACCTCTTTATATACATGTTATAACATCAAAAAAGTGGACAAAGTTTTGAACTTGGTAGTAACAGAATATTTTGTTACCCAAAAGATGAAAAGGAGTAGCCTTCATACACCCGGTTGTTGACAAGAAAAACCAAGTTATACAGCCATAGTATAGCTGGAAAGACTGAAGTGCCAGCCAATATCTGCAGAGAAAGTTAAGCAATAGCACATAAATGACACTGATGAAGATATTTCCAACCCACTGCATTACTTAGAGGGGGAAAAAACTAAGTTACCTTAACCATCACATAATTGCCTACCACAATGGCGAGCAAAAAAATAGAGCTGCACATTGTTTAGAACTTTTATGAGAACAGGAAGGACATTCTAGCAAAACAGTTAATATTGCTACTCCATTGCATTGTAAGTAACTATACTTGGCAATTGCATGTCAATGTGTGTGCACGTGCACCTGTCTGTGCGCGTGCGCGTGCGCGTGCGCGTGAGAGAGAGAGAGAAAGAACACACAGCAATCTTTAGAATGTGTTAGAAACCGCACCATGCTCCATGCAGATAAAGAATATAAACGAGTGAGAATACGAGCAACACACGCGACATTCCTTTGCCACGTAATAAAAAATGTCCTCTAACAGCGTTGCCCGTGAGAAGGAAAACAGCCATCACTAGTGTGAGTACTGGCAAGTTCTCACGAAAGTTGCGCCATTGGCTATCAGACACATCCTGCATCAATCCCCATCCAAAACTTTTGATCAAAAATGCTTGAAGGCCCAACAAGGTATTTATTTTTATTTTTTTTTTGGGGTTGGGGGGGGGGGGGGGGGGGGGGGGTGCGTGGGTACAGGAATGTATTTCAAGGAAATAGAGGGTAGTTGAAAATCCCCGAAGTCCATGCTTTTCAAGTCCAAATCACCCACGCATAGAGAAACCAGTCCTACTTATCCTTCCACACAACCATCCATACCAATCTACACCACCTCCACTCCTTACTGCCATCATCACCTAGTCTCTATATTCTTTTTTAAAAATGAAACAATCCCTAGACTCAATGCTCAAGCCCATCACCTCATCAAAACTCTTCACAAGCCGCCCAAGAAAAGTTCCATACATTATTATATACACAATGAAATCTCCTAAAAGTATGATAATGAGTACAAGACAATGGGTCCATGTCAAAAAAGATCTACTAGAGGTAGCTTTAAGCACGTCAAAAGGAAATGAGAAAAAAATACCTGTTCTGAAACAAAAACCGCACATCCTATGAAGCCAACCAGCAGGAAGTATTTGAGATACTATATAGCAATACTCTGGAGATTTTTGGTCAAGGTCTGTAAAACAAAAATTAGCAAGCCCCCCTTACACACCCAATGATCCAGAAAGCTTGCAATGAGGTCCTACTAAACATATCAAAGCAGCCCTTGATTGATCTCCAATATATGATGCCCTACCACCTTGTCTCTATTCTGCATTGAATCCATCACCAAAGCCACCCATAATTTTAAAAATGGAAGAGTTGACGAGAAGAACAAGCTCCCAATCGGATCTTTTTTTCTCATTTCTACAAGAATTTGGTGACTCTATTAGCTAAGTTCTTTAATATGATTGTTTGAAAGTGAAGCTTGATGTTGAAGCTTCTTGTTATCAAAAGTTTATAGATGTTTGTGGAAAGATGGATTTAGAACAGGAGAGTGGTGGAGGTTGAGAGTGATGGAATCAGCTATCCTGTTGAGTTCTCTGAACTTACAAAACCTCAAGCCCCTTCTGTCAGTCCTGCCAAATTCCAATCTTTTATGACAAATCAGGTAGCTTCCCCCAAGGCAAAATCCATACTGATTTTTTTTTCTCTGAAGTGGGGAGATGCTCCCCTGACAAGGGGACCAGTTGTTCCCCGCCCTCCAGATCAATTCTTCCTCAGGAGGAACACATAGCTGACCGTCGTCTCCATGCAGATTCTTCTGAACCCCCTGAATGGCAAAATGAGACTTGCACCAAAGCTGCCACTGTTATGTCTTCTTCTTTGCTAAAGCCACAACTTTCCCCACTTCTCCTTCCGGCTTTAGCAGAGAAGAACCCAATGGCTGCATTCATTAGTACACATGAGCTGCTCTTTAGAGCTCATGCAGGATTCTATTACGCAAGGAGAAATCTGCAAAGGGCTCATCTAGACCTGCTCCACAGACAGATCCATCACATTCAGATACTGATTCTCGAGCTGCAAACTCTCCTTCAGGTAAGCCCCTTTGTCACCCTCCTGAAGACTCTAGATGTTAACGATAATACAACATGGATGTCTAACCACACCATTGTTAGGTTTGTTTATGGCCCTAGGCACCCCCTAGTTGTCATCACTAAGTGGTCTCCCGGTCCCTGAAGCAAACCAGGTGTAGTGGTCTCACATATCCACTTTATGGTCAATGGCTATTTCAGTTTTCTCATGGAGTCACCCCTGATGGCCCTGAAAATAGTTGCTCAAAGCTCATGGACAATTTGGAATCAACCTCTCCAAGCTTTTTTAATTTTCCTTGGTTTCAACTCAGAGAACGACCTTCTAAAGTAGCCATACCAGTTGCTCTATTAAACTGTAACCCCAGTGGGGGCTGTGACAGATTCCACTAAAATAGAGAAAGAAAGAAAAAAAAAAGTTATATTAACGTCTATGGAAGACCCCAAGGGCCTATGAGACCAAAAGTAATACAATGGTATTATGGATATACTGAGCCATGGAAAACTGAAAGAAAAAGTAAAATGAAAACATCTGACAGTACATGTGATCAACAAATGATCCTATGTAGAGTTTTTATGCTGTAATCAGCTAATGATGATACCCGCCTCGGCCAAATGTCAGGCGCCTATGATGGGAGTGTGTCATGTCGCAGAGAACCTAACGAATCTCTCTCTTTGTCGTGGAGGGACCTGATGCTCTAGGCCAGGGACATCTGGCTCGCAAAATGGATAGAGAGAGGGAGAGAGATGGATTTAGGGCATAAATGTTTTTGTACGGTGCACGACGACATATCGTATGGAATACCGTGCGATACGGCATCGTGCGGACTCGCGCTGATTTTTTGAAGAAAAAAAAAGTTCTGAAATTTTTTTTCCAAAAGAAAATTTTCCAAAAAAATGCATTTTTTTAGGAGTAATGGTCTTATTTTTGCTTGTCTATGGCGGTTTGAGCTTCCTCTATACTATAATTCTACCCTCCTTTTTAAAATACTCCATATATCAAAATTGGAAATGCCTAAGTTTATAAGTATCCTTTTAAAACATCATATTTTATCGTACGATAAGCAAAAAAAATTATATCATACTGTATTTTCCCGTACTGTATAGTGTCATAAGAATCATACGGTATCGTACCTGACTGACAACTATGGTTTAGGGAACTTTGCACAGGACACACACACACTAAGCAAGGAACAAGCCCCACCCCCTTTCAAGAATTTACTTAGGAACAATCCACGGGCTCGCAAGCCAGGATCAATACATCAATGAATACAAAAGCAAACAAATATGCCAATGTAGAAACCCAAGTAGAAGTCGATGTCAATGTCGAGGCACGAGATCCTCATGCTGAGCACACCACGGGGAGACCCACAAGATCTCTCACCGGGCTAGTACCAATCCAACGTACCCCAAGCTTACGAACGAGGTACACAAGTGACAAGTGTTGATGATAAAGGCTTATGAAAATCAACTGAAGTTTTGTTGCCCAAACTGGAATAGAAACAGCCCACAAAGAGCTGTACAGCAGAAGTACGGACTGGATCAAGTCCACGAGATGACACGATAGCCAGTACAATTCTGCAAGCGATGGCGTTGTAGGGACAGGCAGCAAGCGTACGGCCCAGTTGTTGACGGCTGCAGTCTAGCCGGCCAGGTTAACATGCGTACGGTGGCGGTTCAAGCAATCGCAACCAAGCAGCGGCCAGGTGGCAGACGATAGCAGCGCTGTTCTAATCAGGCGGCTGGCGGTTCAGGTGGCGTAGCCCAACAGGCGACAGCACTGGCCAAAGAGGCGACGGTTCAAGTGGCGCAGAGAGGCACAGGCTCTGGCGGTGGCAGCCAGAGGGGGGCAGTAGCTCAACCTAGTCGGCGCACACCAATATGGACAGCAGTGATGGTGGTACGACGGTATAGCAACGATGGCGGGCTTCCACGTTTTGGATGATGGCGATGATAAACTCCACACCTTGATAGCTGATGAGAAGGGAGAGATTCATGCTAGTTTTATACCCAAGAGAGTCTTGCTTTTTGCTAGAAAAGCTAGCCATGCTTTTGCTTTGCCTTTTTCACTTTGCTTTCCTGTTTTACTTTTAATAATAAAATATTACTCAAATAAGGGCAACTTTAAACCAAGTTTTTGTGCTTTGCTTTTTTGGCTTTAGGGCCTTGCTTTTTGGCCCTAGAGTTGCTTTTTGAAAGTGGAGCTTTTTATTTTTCTATCCTTCTCAATCTCCTCTTGCCAGTGAAACTCCTAGCCCACAGTCAACTCAGTTTGACTTTTTGCTTTTCTTTGCTTTTTCACGAAAACTAGCGCTTTTCCATGTGCAAACTTTATGGTCCCTACAGGTTGTCCCCATGCCTTCTTCTACCTATCCAATGTCGAGGCAAGGGTTCCATCATGTGAATAGAACTAGGAAGGCCAAATAATTACATTCCCTCCCTCTTATATCGCAATCATCCTCAACTATCTCTGTATGTGCAGTACCAGCAGTCTCTCTTGCATATGCCCTCTCTTGCTCAAGAGGAGTATGAGCAATTCCAACAGATCCCTCGGCATGTGCCCTCCCCTGCTCAAGAGGCTCAACTTGAGTGCTCATGTTATCTCTTCTGTATGCTTAGCCAAAATTCTGTATGCCCAAAAATCCTCCTTTCTCAAGTAGAGAAAGAAACCCGCGCTCTGATACCAATGTCACAAGCGGACACACAGGAAACATAATGATCAATTATATTCCAATATATATACAATGAAGAGGACTAGAGATACAATGCCTCTCTCTTGAATCTGCCTTGTTCACAAGACATCTATGTCTGTACTTCAAATACATATGGACCAACCGCTTCCTCGAAAGCTTGAAGAATCTCTGGATAGTCCTTGAAGTATTCCTCTGGCATCCATTTCGCATCCAATGGCGAATAATTCTTGAATTTCAAGAGGAACTTTTTGACCACTATCTTTCCTCTTTCTCTCACACAATGAAACACAATCTGTTCTCGTTGCAAAATCTCTTCTTGCTCTTCCACCTCTCGTGGATCCTCCAATACGGGCTCCTCGCGGGCGGGGGGGGGGGGGGGGGGGGGGGGGGGGTGCTGGTTGGGTTTGGGAAGGTCTTATATATGGTTTCAATAAAGTCACATAAAGTCATTAAGTTTCTTCCAATGATCTGGAAGGTCCAACCAATAACATACATTGTTGATCTTCTTTGTAATCTGAAAAGGTCCATAATATCTAGGAGCAAGCTTTGGGTCCTTGTGCTCCTTGGCATTAGACTTCCTAAGTCTTGCTTTCTCGAATCTCAACAAGACCCAATTCCCTTCTTCAAATAAGACCTTCCTTCTATACTTATCTGTAGCTTTCTTTTGCTTAGCTTGAGATGTCTCAATAGCCTTTCAAACCTAAGCAAAAGCTGTATCAAAGTCTCGAACAAACTCATCCGCATGGAAAATCCCTTTCTTGGTTCCAAGTACGGGCAACAACAATGGTTTGCCATAAATCATCTCAAAAGGAGCTTTGCATGTACATAAATGAACAGTGTTGTTGTAAGCATACTCAACCAAAGGCAAAAGCTTCTCCCATTGATCCTTTGTTTCGAGAGCATAACACTTTAGCATATCCAAATAAGCTGACGAGAAATTCAATTTACCCATATTGTCGAAAAGAGCTCTCCAAAAGAAACTCGTAGTTTGAGATTATCTATCCCCAACAATGGAATTAGGCAATCCATGGTGCTTGAAAATCTGTTGAATAAACAATCTCACCATATGCTCTGTGCGATAAAGTGGAATGAAGTGGACTTGCTTACTGAATCTGTCAATAATAGTCCATACACCATCATTCCCATTTTTTGACTTTGATAATCCAAAGATAAAATCCATAGCAATACTCTCCCATGGAACATTCGGAATCAACAATGGTTGCAATAATCCTGCAAGCTTTTGTCGATCAAACTTGATCTTCTAACAAACCGAACATTCTCGAACATATAAGACTTTGATGATTTGTCTTGATAACAAACTCGACACCCATTAGATAGTGCTTCCAAATCTTCAATGCATGAATGATAGCCATCAACTCTTTCTGATGCGTGGGTGCAATCTTTCGGCTCCTTGAAGTCTCGACTTTCATAGGCCACAGTATGGGCCTCTTGGTTCAGGACTACTCTAATGCAATCTCGTGAGACATCACATTTAACTACAAAAGGCTTTGACAAATCTAATATAATCAACACAGGTCCTTTGCTAGCATATAATTTCAATGCTTCAAAGGATTCTTTTTCAGCTTTGATCCACCCAAATCCCACGGCTTTCTTTGTCAAATCATGCAATGGACTAGCCACCACCGCAAACCACTTGATGATTTTCCTGTAATAAGAGCATAAGCCAAAGAAACTTCGAACTGCATGCACACTAGTGAAGACTGACCATTCCATATTAGCCTTGAGTTGCTTTTTAAAAAAGCAGCTTTTTGCTTTTTGGTCTTGCTCAATCCCCTCTTGCCAGTGGTGCTCCTGGCTCGTGGTGAACTCAATTTGACTTTTTGCTTTTCTTTGCATTTTGACCTAAGTTGATACTTTTCCATGTACAAACCTTATGGTCCCTATCGCCATGCCTTCTTCCACCGGTCCAGTGTCTAGGCAAGGGCACCATCATGTTAATAGTACTAGGAAGGCCAAATAGTTCCAGATGATGAATACATCCCCACTCTGGACACCAGGCTGATTAGTGGCAGATTGGCAACGCATAGAACATCCACAAATTTTGATGCTATCCAGATTAATATGCAACAAATCATTTGTACCTCACCGTATCATTCGAGCACTACACCGCTTTCTCATAAGCTCGAAGTTTCTCTGGATAGTCCTTGAAGTACTCCTCAGGCATCCATTTCGCATCCAATGGGGAATTATTCTTGAACTTCAAGAGGAACTTTCAGACCACTGTCTTTTCTCTTCTTCTCACAAGATGAAATACAATCTATTCCGGTTGCAAAATCTCTTCTTGCTCTTCCACCTCTTGTGGGTCCTCCAATATGGGCTCCTCTGGGGGTGGTTCCGTATATGGTTTCAATAAACTGACATGAAAGGCATTATGTATCCTCCAATGATCTGAAAGGTCCAACCGATAACATACATTGTCGATCTTCTTTGTAATTTGAAAAGGTCCATAATACCTAGGAGCAAGCTTTGGATCCTTGTGCTTCTTGCCTTTAGACTTCCGAAGTGCTTTCTCGAACTAAACAAGTCCCAATTCCCTTCTTCAAATGAGACCTTCCTTCTATGCTTATCCACAGCTTTCTTTTGCTTGGCTTGAGATGTCTCAATAGCCTTCCAAACCTATGCAAAAGCTGTAGCCAATCCTCGAACAAACTCATCCGCATGGAAGATCTCTTCCTTGGTTCTAAGTACGGGCAACAAAGGTTTGCCATAGGTAATCTCAAAAGCAACTTTGCCTCTACATGAATGAACGGTGTTGTTGTAAGCATATAGTCATACTCAACCAAAGGCAAATACTTCTCCCATTGATCCTTTGCTTCGAGAGCATAACACTTTAGCATATCCAAGATAGTGAGGTTTGCAATCTCACTTTGTCCCTCGGTTTGAGAAAGATAAGCCGAAGAGAAATTCGGCTTTATCCCCATATTGTCAAAAAGAGCTCTCTTAAAGAAACTAGTAGTCCGAGGATCTCTATCTCCCAGAATGAACTTAGGCAATCCATAGTGCTTGAAAATCTGTTGAACTATATGCTCTGTGCGAATGGTCTTCTTTACTAGAATGAACTGGGCTTGCTTACTGAATCTATCAATAATAGTCCATATACCATCATTCTGTTAGAAGTCATCTCCTGTCTATTTGTATACACCAGGGCCTCTGTTGTGGGTGTGCCCGCCCGTATATCATTTTTCCACACTCCCCGTATTTTTTCCCTATTTTTCCCATTTTTTCCTAGTGGCTGGAGGGCTGCCAAGTGATGCCAGGAGCACCCCAATGCTGGCCGACTGGACTTTCTTCAGTCGTGTGCATCTGGGCTGCTGGCCGACTTGTTCTGACCAGTCGTGGGCATCAGGCTACTGGCCGACTGGTATTTTCTCAGTCGTGGGGTATTTTTCTCAGTCGTGGGCACCTTTTGTAGCTGGCCGACTGCTCACATGGAGATGTATATATTGCCCCTCAGCCCCCACCACTTTCTCATTCAGTTTTTCGGGATCTTGTGTATAGAGAAGAGTTTACACACTTATCTCTCTGTGTTTCTTGTGCTGATTATTTTCTGCAGTCTACTTGCTCTTGTCTACCCAAGTTTGGTTGTCATTTCCGCTGCATATTCTGACATGGTATCAGAGCCCTAGGCTCTAGGAGATCTTGGGCGTTTTTCTGAGCAAGAGGGGGAGCAACAGGTTGCTGATTGGTGGACTGTTTCGGGCTGAACGGGAAGAGAAGGTGCAAGAGGAAGGCGGGCTAAGGGGCTGGACAGCCACTTGCATATTTTCATATTTTCAGATTTTTCCCACCCACCCACCCTTTCAGGTTACTCTCCGAGATGGCAGATTTACTCGAGATGGCTGAGAAGCACGTGAAGATTCTGACTCTCCCCACGTTCCCAGTGGATCGTCAGTTGGACGGGTCCAATTACGGCATCTGGAAGGTCGTGATGGAGTCAGTTCTGGAGTCATATGATCTTGCTGATTTTATAATCATAGGGGTGCCACGGCCGGAAGCTGAGGAAGGGGAGCTATTATCGACGAGGAAGGACCGAGAGGCACAGACACACATGTGGGACCGTGTCAATGCCAGGGTCCGGTCGTTTATATTCCTCAATTGCACACCACAGGTGATCAACCATGTGAAGCACATGACGCTGGCGAGAGGCATATAGGAGCACTTGGCTTCTTTGTACAACAGGGTGTCACTCATGAAGCGGATATCCTTGGAAGTGCAGATGCGGGTTATGAACCCTGCAAAGTCTTCGACGATGCGGGAACACATTAACAAGCTGCAGGCCCTTCAGCAGGAAGTCCTTCAAGCTGGGAAAGAGATATCATCCGAAGATATGGCCATCACGTTACTTTCCCACTTGCCTGGTTAGTATTCCGCTTTCTATTCCTCGTTGATCACGAGTGGCAGGCTCAGCACCATTACTTGGGAGGAGCTTGTGCCAATGGTCTTGGACCCTCCTCACGGCGGAGGTTTGGAGGCCTTAACTGGCCAATGGTCGAAAGACCGTAATACCAACAAGGGCAAAGGGAAGGCTTCCCGGAGAAGTCTTCTGAGAAGAAGCCTGACCCAGAACGAGAGAAGCTGAAGGCCGAAAGATCGTGTAATGATTGTGGCGAGAAAGGCCACTACTGGAGGAAGTGCCCTAAGCGGACAGGGAAGAGTGCTGATTCCTAAGCCTCAGCTGCGAAGACTCCGGCATTTGTGCACTTGGAGATGGTGGACTCCGATGCTTCATCATCTTCAAGCGAGGAGGCAGTTGGCTTCACCGCAAAGGATACCCGGGAATGGATTCTCGACAGTGGTGCTTCCAGGCACATGACTCCATCCCGTGACTTCTTCCTGGATCTGAAACGGCAGTCAGGTCGTATCTTTATTGGCGATAACTCCACTATTCCGATTCATGGTGAGGGCCGGATGGAGATTATTCCCGACGGCAAGGGAGGCAAGCATGCTTCCCGTGTTCTTTATGTCCCTGCTCTAGGCTTTCATCTTTTGTCAGTGCATGAGGTATGCAAGACTGGCTTTCGGGTGGAATTTGAGGAGCATTCAGTTGCTCTAAGGGACTGTGAGACAGGAAAAGTTGTTTGGGAAGGCGGTGTGGAGAATGGCATCTACAAGCTCTCTGCACTCTCCTCATTGACAGGCTCTCAGGTCGGAGATTTGTGGCACTTTCGTTTTGGCCACTTAAATGTGGATGCTTTGCGGCGCGCCTTCCGGGACCAGATGGTGGTTGGCTTGCCAGATGTTGGTAGTGAGCAAGGACGCTGCAGTTCTTGCATACGTGGTAAGCAGCACAGGGAATCCTTTCCGAAGCAGGCTTCCAGGCGGGCTTCGAAACCTTTGGAGTTGATTCACGCTGACTTGTGTGGACCACAGCAGCTACCATCCTTGGGAGGATGTCTCTACTTCATGTTGCTTATTGATGATTGTACCAGATTCACGTGGGTCTACTTTCTTTCACAGAAGGACCAGGCTTTTGCTCGGTTCAAGGATTGGCACGTGATGGTGGAGAAAGAGTCTGGATTCCAGGTCAAGACTCTCAGGGCTGACAAAGGAGGTGAATTCTCCTCGACTGTATTTTTCCGGTTTTGTGCAGATCATGGCATCAAGAGGGAATTGGCCAATACCGGATCGCCTTCGGAGAATGGAATTGTTGAACGTAAGAACAGGACTGTGGTGGAGATGGCGAGGACCATGCTGGAGCATCGTGATCTTCGTCGTCCACTTTGGGGTGAGGCTGTGGCAACAGCTGTCCATACCATTAACCGCACTCCGACGACTTCTGTACCCCATATGACTCCATTTGAGGCATATTTTGGGAGGAAACCCGATGTCTCGCACTTCCGTGTCTTTGGGAGGGACGCGTATGTACATATTCCGAAGAAGCAGAGGGGGAAGCTTGACTCCAAGTCCCGCAAGCTGGTGTTTGTGGGATATAACTCTCTTTCCAAGGGATACAGGTTATATGATCCAGAGAGGAACGAGATTGTTGTCAGCCGGGATGTGGTCTTTGACGAGCATGTTCCAGCATCCACTGTCGAGGAGCCGCCACTTCTTGGAGATCCAGAGGAGTCTGATGATGATTCCCAGTTTACTACTCCAGTTGATCCACCTCAGTCATCACAGGAGGTTGAGCCCGCAGCTGGAGTTGAGCCCCCGCGACCACAGGAGGCTCCACGATCTGTTCGAGTACCTAGGTCGTTGTTAGACACCCTTCAGGAGTCAAGTGTCACGGAGCTACCCTCCGAGTGGACCACAGAGGACGGCCCTCGAAGATCACATCGAGTCCGAGATAAAAGCAACACGGCGGAGCTTCTTCAGGTGAACTATGCTCTGATGTCTCGTATCATGCGAGATAAAGAGCCCACTTCCGTAAAGGAAGCCCTTTCACAGGATACTTGGAGGGAAGCCATGCGGGTGGAACTTGACGCCATCGAGAAGAACAACACTTGGGAGTTGGTACCGAGGCCGTCGAAGCGGTCAGTCATTGGTGTCAAATGGGTCTTTAAGACCAAGTACGCGGCTGATGGATCGGTGGACAAACACAAAGCCAGGCTCGTGGCTAAGGGTTATGCTCAGCGGCCAGGCATCGACTACGAGGATACCTTTGCACCGACAGCGCGGATGACCACGATTCGGACCGTTCTTGCCCTTGCTTCTTCTCAGAGGTGGCCCGTGTACCAGATGGATGTAAAATCTGTGTTCCTTAATGGTGACCTGCAGGAGGAGGTGTATGTGGAGCAGCCTCCAGGCTTTATTGTTCCAAGATCGGAAGGGATGGTTTACAGGTTACATAAGGCCTTGTATGGTCTTAAGCAGGCTCCCAGGGCTTGGAATCAGAAGATTGATTCCTTCTTTATTCGGACTGGATTTCAGAGATCGGTTGCAGACCCGAACCTGTATCTCTTTCGGGAACGCGGCATGGTCACACTTATCATCCTTTATGTGGATGATCTCATTCTCACCGGCGGTCATGTGGAGCACATCGGAGTGACGAAGGCTGCCTTGTCAAAGGAGTTTGAGATGACCGACTTAGGCTTACTCCACTTCTTCTTGGGATTGGAGATCTGGCAGACCCAGAGGGGGTTTTTCGTCTCTCAGCAGCGGTATGTTCATGAGTTGCTTGAGGCCTTTGGGATGGAGAACTGCAAGCCTATTACTTCGCCGATGGACCCAAACACAAAGTTAACCGTTACAGATCCTTGTGAGCAAGTTGATGCCTCGCAGTACCGGAAGTTGGTTGGTTCATTGATATGGTTGCTGAACACCAGATTGGACTTGAGCTTCTCCATGGGGCTGTTGAGCTCTTTTATGCAGACGCCATTGAAGACTCATTGGGACGCAGGATTGCGGATCTTGCGGTATCTGCAGAGTACGAAGGATCTGGGACTCTTTTACACAGGAGGGAATGGAGTCAAGCTCCAAGGTTGGAGTGACTCAGATTGGGGAGGAGATCCAGACACGAGGAGATCTACTTAAGGATACACTTTTACCCTCGGCTCAGGAGCAGTTTCTTGGAGCAGCAAGAAGCAGCCAACTATTGCCCTTTCTTCGACAGAGGCAGAGTATCGGGCTGCTTGTGGTGCTGCTTGTGAGGTTGTATGGCTGCGGAGGCTGCTAGGCGAGATCGGGTTTCCACAGAGGGAGCCCACAGTCATCCAGTGTGATAACCAGAGCTGTATAGCTATTGCTCGGAACCCGGTTTTCCATGCCCGGACCAAGCATATAGAGATACAGTATCACTTTGTATGTGAGAAGATCTTGGCGGGTGACATCTTGCTACTTTATTGTTCGACGGAGGACAATGCGGCGGACCTCTTCACGAAGTCTCTACCTCAGGCTACGCTCAGGCGGCACTCCAGCTCCCTGGGGTTGGTTTCACAGCCAGGAGCTGAGAGGGGGTGTTAGAAGTCATCTCCTGTCTATTTGTATACACCAGGGCCTCTGTTGTGGGTGTGCCCGCCCGTATATCATTTTTCCACACTCCCCGTATTTTTTCCCTATTTTTCCCATTTTTTCCTAGTGGCTGGAGGGCTGCCAAGTGATGCCAGGAGCACCCCAACGCTGGCCGACTGGACTTTCTTCAGTCGTGTGCATCTGGGCTGCTGGCCGACTTGTTCTGACCAGTCGTGGGCATCAGGCTATCCTTCTTCTCTTAAGGCTCGGTTCTCGATTGGGATCTGTCTTTAAACTTCTTCTTTTGAAATAAATCCTGGTTATCATTTTTTCTCTTGCCCTCCATCCAAGGCATGTACAAAGCCTCGGCTTGCAAAGCTTTGTCTTGGGCTTCCTCCAACAATTTCGGACCAACCATATACACTACTTGCATGAGCTTAGGTTGAAGTCCATTTAAACTGCAAGCTACCCCTCCGGGATAGAACAAACCAAGATCCAGGGTACCCTTAAGATATCGAAAAATGCGTTTGACTGCTTGCCAATGCTTTGTGCCTGGGCTGTGCATGAATTTGCTCAACAAAGACACTCCAAAAGATATGTCTGGCCTCGTGTTACACAAGTAAATAAGGCATCCCACTGCCTGGCTGTAAATGCCGGCCTCAAAAGGCTCTCCAATATCATGCATAGCAAGCCGTACACCTGGTTCTACCTGAGTAGAAATGGGCTTACATTCATCCATGTGAAACCTTTTTAGCAAACTTTTTATGTACTTAGTTTGCTGCATAACAATGCCATCATGTGTATGCATAAACTGTATGCCGAGGTATGCCGAGATAGTAGTGTAAAGGCCCCAAATCTGACATATCAAATTCAGCTTTTAAATCAGATTTGAAATCTGAAATTTGTGCTTTGCTAGTACCTGTAATGAGCATGTCATCTACATACAAGATGACTATGAGAATATCGGTATCGGTTTTCTTCACATACAATGTGCTTTCAGCTGGACTATTCTCATAACCTTGGCTGGTTAGATGAGCATGTATCTTATCATACCAAGCTCTTGGAGCTTGCTTTAACCCATACAATGCTTTGTGCAACCTGCATACTTTATGTTCCTCACCAGGAACTACAAAACCAATGGGCTGATTTACATATACTTCCTCTTGTAAATCCCCATTTAAGAATGCAATTTTGATATCCAATTGATGCACTTTCCATCCTTTATGGGCAGCCAATGCAATCACTGATCTTATTGTGGTCATTCTCGAAGTAGGAGCAAAAGTCTCTTCATAATCTATTCCCTTTTTCTGGGAGTAGCCTTTTGCCACAAGTCTTGCTTTGTACCTGTCAATAGTACCATCAGACTTTCTTTTGACTTTGTACACCCACTTTGTTCCAATTACATGCTTGCCTTTAGGCAATTCCACAAGATCCCATGTATCGTTCTTCATGATAGAAGAAATTTCAGCTTGCATAGCTTGCAACCAATGCTCATTCTCATGTGCTTCTTCATAAGAAGAAGGCTCTTCTAAATCAAAGAGACCACCCATTGCGAATGCAGACTCCCCACGATGTACATTCAAACCTTGGCTAGAACTAGCCCTTGTTCTACCTGTGAGTGGAGCTGCAAGTTTGCTTTCTTGCAAAGTTTTCAACAACCATCTTGGCACTGACTTGGCTGTGTCTTGGCTGTTTGCTCTTCCCTGACAAGATCTTCCACTTCTTCCATAGAAGGGGGCTCAATGGCTGGCTGGTCCACATGTTCTACATGTGGATTTTCTTGTGTAGGGGCTGGCTGATCTGAATCCCCCCTAATTGCAATGGGTAAAAGTCCATCAAACATGTCCTGTAAGCCTGTATCATTGCTTCTATACAAGCTGTACATGGGCTGTTCTGAATTTTCAGCAAATACCACATCTCTACTGACAAAAATCCTTCGTGCAGTTGGATTATAAAGACGGTATCCTTTGCTTTCATTGCTGTAGCCCACAAAATGCATTTAATTCCTTTGTCATCAAGCTTTGTTCGGAGTTGTTCTGGCACATGTGCATATGCCAAACACCCAATGTACGCATATAATCCACTGTTGGCTTTCGGCTATACCAAGCCTCAAATGGTGTTATGGTTTTCAAAGCTTTTGTTGGACACTTGTTGAACACGTGAGCTGCACACATTATAGCTTCCATCCAAAATTTGTGAGGCAACTTTTGTGCTTTCACCATGTATCTTGCCATCTCCATGAGAGATCTATTTTTCCTTTCAGCTACACCATTCTGTTGCGGTGTATAAGGCACAGTACATTGGTGTTTGATGCCCTTTTGAAGCATATAATCTTTGAATGCATTTGACATGTATTCTCCACCTCTATCTGAGCGAAGTGTTTGGACTTTACATGCACACATATTTTCAGCCATTGCTACAAAGTGTCGAAAGCATGTAAACACATCTGCTTTCGCTTTCAAAGGGTAAGCCCAAGCAAACCTGGAGTAGTCATCAATGAATGTGACGAAGTAAAGATGCCCCCCTATGGATGGTGTCCGCATTGGACCACATACATCACTATGTATGAGCTATAATTTACTTTCGGCTCTAACAGCTCCATCTTTGGGGAATGGTTTTCGTTGCATCTTTCCCAAAATACACCCCACATACATGTCTTGGTGAAGACTCAAGAGGCGGCATATTATCAACCATATGATGCTTCTGCAAAAGCATCAAACTCTGAAAATTTACATGCCCAAAACGAGCATGCCATAGCTCTGCATCATGCATAGCAGGAGTGTGGGCAGCCACTGTAGTTGCATCATAAGTGTGCTTGTCATAGCTGTCCAGCTTATACAAGCCTTTGTATCGTGTTCCAGAAGTGACTATTTCATAACCCTTTGATGGGTCTTTTACCAAACATTTCCCATCTTCAAATTCAACCTTTAAACCTTGGTCGTTTATGGCTGAGACGGAGAGCAGATTTTTCTTTATCCCTGGAACATACAATACATTTTTCATACATATATTGGCACCATTGGCTACAATAAGTATGACATTACCAATTCCCTTTACTGGATATGTGGTATCATCTGCACATGATACAGTGCAGCCTTTTGAAGCATAAACCAAGTGCTGAAATACATCTTTGCATGAAGTGATGTGGCTCGAAGCACCACTATCAAAATACCATGATGCATTCTGTCTCTCAGATGCAATGCAAGACATATCAGTGAGACTGAAGCACTTGGTGTGTCACTAGTGCATGTGACCAAAAAAGTGTACTCTTCCTGGATTACATTAGCTGATTGATGTGCTTTGTCATCAGAAGAGTCTGCTTCTACTGCATTGCCTGCTTCTTTCCTTTTCTCTTTTGCAATCCGCTTCCTACATTCACTGATGTAGTGTCCAGGCTTATGGCAGTAGTGACATTTGCCCTTCTTTTTGGGCTTGTTTGCATCCCCTTTGTCAGACTTTAAACCACTAGAAGAGGGCTGTCCGTGACCGGCCTTGCTAGACTGTTGTCCCCCATGCCTAAAGCTCTTTGCTTTACCCTTATCCTTGGCTGTAAATGCCTTTTCTCCACCACGGTTGCTCGATAAGTTGTCTCTTGTTTGCTCTTCCTGCAAGAGTAAACCCACGAGCTCTTCAAAAGTGACGGGATCACCACCTCCTCTCATTGAGAGGTTGAGAGAGGTGTGAAAGCCCAAGTAGGAAGGCGGTAAAGAATGAAGAGTGTTGGTGACCATCTGTCTGTCTGGGATAACCTCATCAATGTTGAGGAATTGTTCCTGCAAATCTCTCACTTTGGTGAGATGATCTGCCATAGAGTCACCCTCATCCATGGAAAGAAGATCCAATTGCCTCTTCAAGTAGGCAACTCTTGCCTCGTTGCGTACCTGATACATTGCTTCCAATGTGTCCCATGCAAGCTTCGATGTCTTGCATGAACGAATGTGCGGAATAATAGTCCTTTTCACTGAAAGGGCTATCAATGACATGGCCTGTGCATCTCTAGAGTCCCATCTCTTCTGCTCTTGAGTGGGAGCAAAATCTACATCAGGAGCTCTTTGAGCACCTCCCCTTTGAGGCGTGGCTGGCTGTATGGTAAGTGGGCGTGTGTCATCACCACACACGATGCCCCAAAGCCCTTTGGCTACCAGCAAATTACGGATCATGAAACTCCAGAGGGAGTAGTTAGATCCATCCAGCTTGTCCTCCTGGGTGAGCACACCAAATACATCTGTAGCATTTTGTGCCATGTCAACAAAGTATAACTTCAAGCAAACCAAGCACCAATGTGCAGTGCCAGGCAACCAAATGTCCTGTGCAAATGTATGCCTGCAAACCAAAGCAAGTGTAAACCTGCACCAAATTGTCCAATTACAAACAAAGTGTATACATACGCGACAAATCGCAACTGTAATGCCCAATTAAATGCTCCAATCAAAAAATCCCCAATTCTGATGCACTCCAATCGCTTCAATGTGCATCTAATTGGCCAATTTTCACAAAAGCCCCAAATTTCTGCAAATGTAAGAGGTTCAATTTGCCGATTTTGACCTCAATTTTGAAAACCCCCAAATTTCTGCAAATGAGAGACGGGCGCTCAGCAGACACAAACGAGCACGGCGCTGTTGAACAGTCGGGACCCGTTGGCGGCGAACGAAGGCGACGAGGCACTCGTGGGCTAGCACGCTCGGAGGTCAGAGCAGACGGCGCGAGCTGCGTGCAGAGGAGACGGACGGAGGAGCAGCTACCTTCAGGTCGGATCGGAACACGGCGGCGACAGGTGGGAGGCGAGCTGCAGGCCGGAACGGAACGGGAGAGGGCGGGTGGCCAGGACAACCCTTCTGTGAGCGGCCGGTCAGGAGCGCCGCCGGATGCCGGAGTAGAGGCGGTGCCACCCGCGAGGCTGGGCGGAGGAGGTGGGCTCCCCACTAGTGCCACCCGTTTTTGGCGGCCGGACGATGGAGCAACGACGGACCTGTCGGATGGACGACGACGGAAAAACACAGCGTCGACGAAAAAACGCAGGCGACGGACGGAACGTCAGTTTTCGGCAGGATTTCTTCCAGCTGCAGATTTCCAGGGCCAGCTCCCAGCTCTGATACCAAATGTTGGGTGTTGGACTCACACACTCACACACACAAACCTGCACATTAGGGTTAGGTGCAGGGTAGAGAAGCTCAGAAATGAGAGAGAGAGAGAGAGAGCCAAAAGTGTGGTATCCACAAAATGCAAGTCAACCCTTGCATGTGTGCCACATCCATATAATATAGAAGTACAAAATATTATATGTTAAGAGTGTCCTTTCACACTTGATGTCCAAGGGGAAAAACCACATGGGAAAAAGTGCCCTTGGTTAAGCCCTGTTCACACATAGCACTACCATACGTGAGCATATGCCTATAATGATTAATCTTCCAGGCTTGAACATGTGAATATACATCACACCTCATTTTTGGCCAATAAAAGGACCGTTCTAATTTCTCAAAGGTACTGTTGATACCCCTAAGTCCTCCAACTAAGGAGTCATGGGCATCATGAAGAAGAGCTGCTCGCTTTTCTCGAATGATACAGAGACGGTTCTTGTAGAACAACCAACCGTTCTGTACTGAATAGTGACCAGGCTCCGAATTGAGGGCCAAACTATACTGAGTACCTAACTCAGGGGAGTCGACATATTAGTCTTTCATGCTATCTGAGTCCTTCCCCGTGATTTCAAGAATGGTAGATTCATGGACTGCCTGGATACTGGCCTTTCGACTAAGAGCATCTGCCTACTGGGTTATGCTTACCAGTAATGTATTCAATCATTCCTCCTAACTGTTGGAAGAGTTGACTCCACCTGGCCTGCCGATCACTCCACTAGGCACTTGGCATGGTTTGAAGCCACTTAAGTGCCTGTTGGTCTGTTTTGACTATGAAAACCTGTCCATAAAGAAAAGGCTTCCAATGTTTGAGCGCTGTGATCACACCCAAAAGCTCTTTGTCATATACCGGTTGCAAGCATGACTACGAACTCGTAGTGACCACGCTCTATCCGGAAAGCTATTTTTGGAATGTCAGCTTCAAAAATGCGGACCCGATGGTAACCCCTCTTGAGGTCGAAAATTTTAGCACCGTCTAAACGCTCCAAAATGTACTCAATCCTTGGCATAGGAAACTTATTCTTAATGGTGAGTTTATTTAATGCCATGTAGTCTACACAGGCGTGCAAACTTGTCCTTCTTTTGGACAAATAGGATGGGTGCAACAAATGGTGAGGAAGAATGCTGAACAAATCCGACTCGGAGGAGCTCAGATAACTGTCTTTCTAGCTCACCCTCATAAGTCTTGGAAAGACGATACGAAAACCTGCTAGGAGGTTCTGATCCACGGACCAAATCAATATGATGGTCCTCAGGACGGAATGGAGGGAGACTGGGCAGAAGATCGTCCCTATGCATAATGTCCTAACGTTTGGACAGGAGGTCTGCTAACTGTGGGACAGAAGATGAGATGGATGCTACCGATGAGGTAGAGGCTGTTTGAGCACGAAATCAAGTAGTGCTCCTTCTACTCCCTTGCGGATAGCTCGTCGGGCCTGGAGGTGCAAAATCAATGGGATGCCGAGAATGCTTCTATCCCCACGAATCATAACGGGCTCAAGAAAACCTATACAGATAGTAAAAGTGTCTTGCCCCCAATCGGGAATAGGCTCATATTGGCAAAACCACTGGATTCGTAAGATCATGTCACACCCCAAAAGAGGCAAGACAATGAAATCTCGTTGGAATGAGGCCTTCTGTACTTCAAAGGAAAATCGCTATGCCTTCTGAGAAATGTGGGTGCAAAGACCAGGTGTGAACCCATCCACATCCAGATGATAGGGTACTAATGTGCAGCTCATCTTGTTAGCCAACTGGGGAGAAATAGTGTCTTCAGAACTGCCCATGTCGAATAGGACTACAAACTGTTGGCCCTTGGCAGAGCCATAAGCTTGGATGAGGCTTTTCTGTGCAGTATCGCTCTCACCCTCCTGCTTAGCATCAAATACCACGGATGGCATAGGATGCATATAGAAGGTAAAAGTTAAACCGCATTGGTGGTAGTAGGCGGGACTGGAGAAGCTGGGGATGCTGTGGCAACTTGGCAGAAGGGGCTTTGGCGGCTAGTTCCACTTGCCATTTGTGGCAATCCTTCTTACCATGCCCTATGATGTGATAGAAAATACATCTATTTTCTTATTGGTATTTCTTTTGTTCCTCTGGAGGAAGATAACCTCGAGTAATGCATGCCTTAGTCTTTTTATCGGGGGTTTTCTTAGGCTTAGATTCTTTATCCTTCTTACCCCCTGAACTGGAGCTATTATCGTCGTCCTTCTTAGCATCTTTAGAAGATGTCTTAGCATCTTTAGAAGATGTATTACCTTTCCCTAGCTGTGCAGTAGATTGTTGCTGCCTGCTGGGGTTTGGTATTGAACTGGGAGGATGACTGTTTGGGCTTGCCTCCGTTCATCTTCATTTCTTCATTCTGAGCGAGAGTCAAAGCCCAGTCATATGTACTGGGTTCAAAGTTACAACTGTGAACCGGATGTTGGGATCCAATCCACGAATGAATTGCTCCATCTTGGCCTGCGCAGATAGCCCTATCTGCTGTGCTAAAGTAATAATCTTTCCGGAAAATTGAAGCAATGGCGACCCATTCTGTCTGAGTCCATAGAACTCATCTGCCAGACCGGTCATATACTGGGGCAAGAGAAATCTGGTCTTCAGGTCATGAAAAAACGTATCCCAGCTAAAAGCTATGACACCTGTGGTCTGGTCTGTGTGAAGATTAGACCAATGCTGCCACCAAGTGACTGCCTCACCTGTGAGATGTGGAGCCGCTACCTGGACTCTATCCTGAGGATCTGTGATCCTAGCTAATGGAAAATGAGCAGTAAATTGATGAATGAACTGATTAACTGCTAAATGATCACACTTACCATCATACTTACTAAAATTTGGTTGACTTCGAATGACGGTAATTGATGCTCCTAGATGGTGGCACCTGAGGCGGAGGAAGCTGAAGAGAGGTGCTGGTATCTAAGATGAATGGCCTCCTTTTCCCTTTGGTACTCCAGTAACATACGTTCTTGATCGAGCTCTCATTGGTGCTCCAAGCGACGAGTTCAGCCTGACGCCGGTCTTCGTCGATCCTGCGTTGGGCTTCCTCTCAGTCCCGTCTTTCTGCTTTTTCTTGTTGTTTTCTTGCTTCTACTTTTGCTTTTTCTTCTCTCCGTCTGGCCTCGTCTTCTCTTCTTTGTTGTTCCATCTGAAAGAAGAGGGAGATGTGGTCGGGGACTGCTGGAGACAGAGGAGGACGTGCTGCTGTTGTCTCCAAGAGTCAGAGACGCTCCATGAGCAGTTGGTTTTGAGCTCTAAGAAGAGCTATGGTGTCTGCAATAGTCGGAAGAGCAAGGTCTCCTTCGGGGGAGACGTCTTCCGGCTAATGGATACTCTCCTTTGTAGACATGATACTGAAGTCGATGGTCGTGCCAGAACGCAATCTGACCATCCAAGGATGCCCTTGTAACACGCGGAAGCTTCAGAGAAAAATCGGTAACTTCAATACTCAGAATTCAGCACTCTTTTCGCGACAGAAATTAACGCACAAACTGAAAGGAGATGTGCAGAAAATAGAGAGAAAGAAAGAAAGAAAGAAAGATTTTATTAACGTCTTCCAAAAGACCGAACTTGGCCTATGAGACAAATCGGAGTACCTATATGGGGTATCCTCTGTCATCTGAACAAAATGAAAAAGTACTGAACAAAAAAGCTAAGTCTGGGTGTGCAAGGGATGGAACTCTACTACTAGGAGAATGCAAAGCTATATGCATGGAGTATACAATCATGATATGCAACCTAGCTAGCTCCATCCTGTACCATACTGGGGGTATAAATTGGTACACATCAGTGAAGGGGGTGTCCACAGCTCCCTGAAGAACATGCCTCGGTGTGCTCTGAAGCGAGCCAGTCGCTCCGCACCCTCTTTGTGAAACTGAGCTCTGATCTCTGTCATCTCTCTCTGGTATAGGCGTGGTGTCCGAAAGCCAGGTGTCCTCTGTCTCCTGCGGGCTCTAAGTGTCTCTGCTCTCTGGAGAGTAATTCCCTGCTGTGTAGGGGCTGGGAGGGGGATGGATCTCTGAAAACATGTTGAATCTGTGTCTGTCGCCCCCCCTCTCGAGCTGTCTGAGCCTGTAATAATGTCTCTCTGTGGCGCTGTATGTCTAGAATGTATCTCCCCAGTATGCGTTGGTCTGCTGCCTCAAAGATCTGGCGTAGGGAATGTGGCTCTCTGAATAAAATGGGATATCTCTCTCTGATGGCTGTATATGCTCTGCATCTGCATACATAATGCTCCTCACTCTCCACCTCCTCTCTGCACAATCTGCATACCCTCTCCTCTCGGGGGATCCGTGCTGCTCTACCAGTCTCAATCTCCAATCGGTGTGATGAAACTCTAAGCTGACCAATAGCCACTCGAGAGCCGTGTGGTAAAAAGCCCTCCATGTATCTAGGCCTCTCTATAAATCCATCATCAGTGATACTCATGAAGTGATCTCTGTAGTAAAGCATCTTCAGTGGAAGAGGCTATGTAGGCGATATCCATGTCTCTCGTGTATAGAGCTGCCATAGATCCTGTCTCAATACTCTGTTCCTCTCACTATGAGAGAGACGGATATGTGGTGCATCCCTGTCATACTGGAATGGTGGTAGATGATCCATGTCTAGGCCATGCTGTGAGAACCAATGTGTGACCTGTGCATACCATGATCCTCTGTCTCCTGCCTCAACCAGCTGTCTAGATGCCTCAAAAGCTCTGTATGACAATCTGTCCTGTGGCATCTCTCTGAATCTGTCTAGCAGGCATATAGTCTGAAATATGGCCTCTACCATCATAGGAGGCGCAGCAAACTCTGCTCGGATAATGTCATGAGGTACTGACGGTTTGCTGCGTATCATGCGTGCCATCATGAGGGCCTGTGGTCTCTCTATCTGTGTCCACCAATGGGTAGCAAGGCCTGGCGCCCATACCGCTGCTCCATACATCAATGCCGGTGTGACTAATGTGTCAAATAGCCACCCCTTCGTCCAGGGCTCCTGAAAATGCGCCTGGTGGCACTGTCTCTCTAGCATAGCCAATGCTGCATATCCCCGTGTCAATCTAGCTCTGGCTGCTGAACCCATGGTGAAGCGTGTGGCTGCTGCAGAGAAGGTAACCCCTAGGTACACGTATGATGTCACCACCTCCACCTGGCATCCTGCGAGAGTGAATGTCAGCTGACTCCTGCCCTGTCTCGATGTATGAAAGACCATAACCTTGGTTTTCCAAAGGTTCACAGTAAGACCCCTCTGTGTGCAGAAATCATCGAGTGCATGTAGATGCTGCTGTAGACCACCTGGAGACTCAGACACTAATACAATATCATCACCATAGAGCATAATATGTGCTGAGGTACCTGCTAAATCAACTCCATCTCCGCCTCCCCGTGTAATGAAGTCAGCCACCTCATCAATGTATAACTTAAATAGGGTGGGGGAAAGTGGGCATCCTTGCTTCACACCAATGGTGCTAGCAATACTCTCGGACATACCTCCTGGACATCTGACTCGCCCAAAAACCTGCTCATATAATGCATAGATGCCCCATGTCATATCTGTTGGTATGCCAAGAGACTACAGGCGCTGAAAGAGCCTCTCTCATGGTACTGTGTCAAATGCCTTGCGGAAATCCACAAAGCAGCAATAGAGCTTTCTCTTCCTCACTCTGGCCTGATCAATCATACATCTCAAAGTGAATACATGGTCAGTGGTAGAGAAAGCTCTCCTGAAGCCCGCCTGCCCTGATGAGCGTAAACCTGCTCGCTTAGCATATAAGCTAAGCCCTAGCTCCAGCACTGCACCATAGAGTTTGGCCAGCACGTGGCCAACCATAACCGTCCTGTAGTTGCTCGGATCGAGCATATCCCCTGTTTTGTGAATCGGCACAATGGTGTGCATCGTCCACTCCGCAGGCAAACCCTCTGCTAGTGCCCTGTTAAACAGGTGTGCAAGAAAAGAAGCTAAAGAATCTACTGCATATATGAGATGCTCACCCTACAGGCCCATATGGTCGACGGCCCGTCCATGCTGTAGGCGGCGGATAGCTTCCTGTACCATCGAGTGGGTAAAGAAGCTAGCTGTGGTAGGTCGAGGCTCCTGTGGCTGAGGTATAGGTGGCTGCTGCTGTGGGGCATGGTATAGGCCCTCTGCATATGTGTGCCATGTCTGTGGGTCTGCAATAGGTGTCGGGGTCCGGGGCTCTCTGAAGTGCCGCCATGAGACAGGGGTATCTCTACTCATGAAGAAATGAAAGATCTCTAGCTCCTGTATCTCTGCGAAGGCCCGCCTTTTGCGGCGAGTAAGTCTCCTCATCTCTCTCCTCGACTCCTGCTCTGTGATGGCTCCCAAGGCTCTCTGCATGCGGAGCCGTGAGTATAGGGCTCTGCACTCGTCATCATACCATCTGTTCTTGGGCATAGTCCCAGGTCTCGCACGCTCTCCTGAGTGTACACGATGTGGGAAGCTCTGTAATGCAGCCGTGTGTAGGAGTGATGCCAGCTGGGCTGTAATGGTATCCATAGGTGCCAGGGGATCCATAAGTAGGAGCCCATCCTCTACTCTGCCAGTGTATATGTCTGCCATGTCATGTGTGAAGTAGATGGTAGTGTGTGGCGTCGGTATGTGGGGGGCTGGTGATACTGGTGATCCGGCTAGTGAAAATGCCAAGTATGTATGATCTGCCCCAATAGGACGAGGTGGAATGGAGAATGAGCCGTGTATGACCCCCATGTGGGAAGCATGTCAGCCCTCCTGATCCCAGCCACTGTAGCATCCCGTTATAAATAACGAGACGATGCCTTGCTCCCAACTCTAGTAAGTGGTCCCCATAATGTCCTCTGTCTGGTCCAGTGTCCTCTGATGCCCGACTAGCCCCTATCTCCTCTAGATCCACAAGGTGGAGGATCTCCATGTCATCATAGTCATACACCTCACACTGTCTGCTCTGTGTGTGGGCATTGAAGTCGCCCGTAAGAAATACTTCCCCTAGTGTAGAATAATTTACTTATAAACAATCCTAGTTATGTACCGGCTCTACCCTCCATATGGGGAGTGCTCTACCCACTTAATGGGAATTGGCATAGGTATGTTTATTGAATTCCACCATAGGATAGTTACAATCCTCAACAAAAGGAACATCCCTATTGCCAATGATTTTCTTGGTAAGAGGATTTTAGAGATGGTAACCTTTGCTTTCTACACTATATCCAATAAAATTGCATTTCACTGCCTTATCATAAGCTTAGTCAAGATCTAAGATGGCACAAGTACATATGTCAAACAACAAAAGACACGCATGTGTTCAACCCTAGGTTTCTTGAGCATTTCCCCTTGCAACAAACAGGGATCAGTAGGCCAAATATACCGAGCATTAACAAACCATCAAACATGACTGAGGAATTGGCATAGGTATATTTATTGAATTCCATCATAGGATAGTTACAATCCTCAGCAAAAGGAACATCCCTATTGCCAATGATTTTCTTGGTAAGAGGATTTTAGAGCTGGTAACCTTTGCTTTCTCACTATACCAATAAAATTGCATTTCACTGCCATATCATAAGCTTAGTCAAGATCTGAGATGGCACAAGTACATATGTCAAACAACTAAAGACACGCATGTGTTCAACCTTGGGTTTTCTGTTGAACCAAGCTTTTTAAGGAGTGATTGTCTTTAAAGCTTTAGTGGGGCACCTGTTTAATTCATAGGTAGCACAAAGAGCTACTTCCATCTAAACTTATGTGGAGCCTGCTAACCTTTAACCATGCATCTAACCATCTCCATGAGAGGCTTGTTTCTTCTCTCAGTAACACCATTTTGAGGTGGTGTATAAGGAGCTGTGCATTGATGCTTAATGCCTTTTTGTGCTATACAGATATTTCCCCCCTCTATCTGTACGGAGGGTTTGGACTTTTAAACCCATTTCATTCTTAACCAAAGCAAGAAAGTGTTAAAAATGGAAAAAAAAAGTCTGATTTTGCTTTCATGGGGTAAGATCAGTCATTTATCCCAAAGACAAAGTCCGCATTGGACCACACACATCACTATGTATGAGCTGTAATTTGTGGTCAGCTGCATTCTTTGGGAAAGGTTGGCGAGAGAGTTTTCCAAGTATATCCTTCACAAACATATTTGCGTGGGGAGTCAAGTTGACGCTATTTATATGGACCCAATGAGCCAGTCGGCTGGCTACAGAGCTGGCCGACTGCTCATGTCTACAATAAATGCATAAATAATGTATATATTGCTGAAAATGATGGAAAAAAATACCAAGAAATTCCTAGTAAATATCCTGATAAATACTAGATGATATCTGGGGTTTCTGCAATGGTCTAGATGCAATGAATGAATGATGTGCAATATGCAGAATGCTTTCTAATGCAAACCCTAAGGTTTCTACTGACTGTACATGCATGAATGCATCTCTTCAAGTGGGTTAAGGGACTTAGACTAACTGACTGACTGTCTAAGGCTGAGGACAACCTACGTAGCTCGTGCCTGACTTATCTTGGACTGAGGTTTACAATGGGGTCACGGCGTATTACTTGGCTCTTGGGGAGAGAGAGAGAGAGAGAGAGAGAGAGAGAATACACAGTATTGGGTCCCAAATACCCTCTGCAGGGCCCCCACCACAAATGGGGTATTTGCTTTATTAGAATGATGTAAATCTGAAAATAAAGACTGAATCTTGACCTACAATGTTCACCTTGGTTAAAGCACTTCCCTTGGCTGTCCTGGCTCTTGGAACGCGACAACCCTTCGTGAATAATGACATAACCCTCCGTTTCCACGGCCGTTTCTCGTTTCCCAAGTGATGTTGTCACAAGAAACAGCCGTTTCCACCCCTAAAAACTCGTTTCCCCGTTTCCATTCCTCAAACGTTTCCATTCTCGCTTCTCGTTCTGGTGACTATGAATCAAACTAAATTCAAGGCTAGTCTTTTTATACCTCCTCTTGGTGCTGGTCGACTGTCCCAAACAGGGTAGGCCTCCTGAAAATACTCATAACTAGACATAAAGAGACTCGCCATCCATGCACACATGCTGGGTTGCCCCAACACTGGCTGTGTGGGCTGCCCCACACCTAGCCAATGGGCTGGCCAGGGCCCTGGGCCTATCGGCTGCCTGGCCAGAGCCCCTAGGGCTGGCTGACAGCCTTCCCAGCCCATGCTAGGGCTGGTGGGCACAGCATGGAGCCCTCCTGACCCCTTGAGGTGGTTCTAAACCTCCCCCATGCCCACTACATGACCACTAAGCCCTATTATGGGGTAGCCTTATAGGCTGGCCCCCTTTCCTACATGCATCTACAGATGTCCGGCACCCAATCACAAACCAAAGGGATCGTTCCAAAGGGAGACTCACAATACGGACTAGCACTGCTTCATGTGCAGGACAAAGAACACCTAACCTCGGACGTATAGAGTGGAACCCTGGCTGACTCGTCCCGCACTGGACTCACATGGGACTAATTTCCACTCCAGGTCCTACACCTTCTTGTTCAGATATGTCTACGTGGCATCCAAGTGCGGGATGCACGTGACAGTTAGTTCATTAGGATTAGCATTAATCATGTGTTTAAAGCTTCCGTTGTTAGCACTCATTTCAAGTTTAACTACCAATCATTTCAATGACATTCTTGGTAAAAGGATCATGTTGAAAACTTGATTTAGATGATTTGCTATGATCTTCCTCCATCCATACCACCACTAATCAGTTCACTTCAGACTCCTATTAGAAAAGTTTTTTTTGACATTTTCAATGACAAAGAAAATGGTCTCATCGATCACATCAATCCCTCCTGTTATACTGGAGATAATGGATCAGTCATCCATGATTTATTTTGGCCCATGCAGCTCTCCGTACGAGGCAATGACCTTCTAGAGGCTACCCCAAAATGTGCAGAAGTCCACCTAAAATACCTATCGTTTGTAAACAATGGAAAACAATCTCTAAAAAGTTCTACAAATTTGTTGAAGTGTGGCATGCCGTGTAGGGATCTACCATTTTTAATTCTTTGGATGCATCTAGTGTCCCAAACTTGACCATTAGCATCAAAGTGGTTTTACAGCATGAAAAGCCTTACATTGAGGCGTGTCCAAAACATTTCTTGTCGCAACCCCTGCAATCTACCACTCTTGCTGCCTATGCTGTAATCTGCTCATAAATAAACCAAATTTAGACATTAACATTAACAAAAGAAGAGATCACTAAGTATGCTTGATCGTGATTAGACTAAGACTATCAAACTCTTTAAGGACAATTCATCAAGCAAAGAAAAACATAAGCTATGCTGAATCATGATTAGGCTGAGACTATCAAACACTTTGAGGAGACTTTAATGAGGAAAGAGAAAATTACTATGTTTAAGCATGATTAGGCTAAGACAATCCAACTCTTGTAAGGACAAATTAACAAGAAAGAGAAAAATGAGCTTATCTTTAACAATTATTTGACAAGCAAAGAAACCTGCATTTTGAAAGGTTTGTGATCGAGAAATGTTATGAGGTGACCTAGCGGTGTGGGTTTATGGCCGGGAAGAGGGAGGTCCTGAGTTCAAATCCTGGCAGGCTTCTCGGCATGATGAATGAGCATTCTATCACCAAAGGTCATAAGGCCACCCCCACTTCATACCTTGTGTAAAACATAACCCAAGCTAAAATGTATGTAAAGCAAAAATAGATTAAATCCAGAGGGGATTGTTGGGAAAAATCAAGTGACAGCCATCTCGGGGGGGAGCCAGTTTCGATGTCCATGGTCCCAAAACCTTAGAAATCCTTATAATAACAAGCCTAAGAGTGCATCTTAGGGTAAATTCAAGCAATGTAAAAACCAGGCCGAGGTGCAGGAATCTACGCCTATGCAAAAGGAAGAGTGCTTCTTTCTTACTTACCCGTTGCGAGTTCAAGCGATCGCCGCACTATGAGGAAGTAGAAAACTGCAGCATATACCAGGAGGAACACGAGCTCCACGCGTTTCCACAGGCTTGCCATGGTGCTTTCTTTCCTGCGACCCCCTCTTGTCGCCGTCGGCATGCCTTAAACCTTCGACTACACGTTCTGCATTTCATATATGGTTCGGGGTGCTTACGCATGAACATACAAGTGAATGGTAAAAAATTCAATTAGTGCTTGAAAAACATCTCATAGGGCAAGAGACTCCATCCGAGTGTGTAAACCCGGATCAAGCGACTTTTCAGCAAATGTTGATGATATTGTACGGCTTTCCTGTGAAACGAATAGGTCAGATGGTTTAGACCAACCAGGGAAACAAGATCGAGATTGCAAAGCCACCCCCCTTCGTGGCCTAGCATTTAAGGATTGGGACAGATTGCACCTTCACCCCTCGGATTGGGTTGGAAGCGGGTTGCACCTCTCGGATTGGGTTGAAACGCTATTCCTTCTCTTGGCTTTTCTGGTTCTAACTACGCATGTTTAAGGGTTTATCCCTGAAAATTCAAAAACTAACTGTATTCTCCGGCTGGATCCTGAATCCTAATGAACAAAGATCCCCTGATTCGTCAGAACCGTTAGAACCGTCAAACACTACGAGCTCAAAAGCTGCAACCCCATCAGAAACGTTTCCTAAAGGTAAGCCACCCTCTGGTTCGTCAACCGTTAGAACCTTCAACTTGGCCAGAAATGGGTACGGGTCCTAAAGACCTGTTCGATATGCCTTCTGCTTCAAACAAAACACCCCCAACTGATAGAGGGCCGGGTCCTAATGATACGCCTTCAGGTTCGTCAGAACCCACTAAAGAATCTAATGATAAGAGAGACATGCAAGGCTCGTCAGAGCCGGACAGAGGACCATTAACACCACAATCAAGCACTAACGATGCAACCTCGTCTAAATCGAGTACTAATCTCTTTTCCACTCTTGTTTACTTACCTAAAGTAATGGAAAAAACTCAATCAATCTTCGGGCGAAACTTGGCCATCTCGGATATATGGCGTTATTCATCACTAATGGGTTTACCCCTGATAGGCTTAATAGTACGTTTTTGGGTTCAATCTCTCCATAATCAGGAATCTGTCTCTTACTTTCGCTTTTCAACGTTAGAAAAAGTCTCGGAAGAGTAAGTAGTGGAGTGTAAGGATCTCACCATTGCTAGTCAAGGGTCAATATGAGTCAAGTTTTTGTTTCTCGAGCTAGTCAAGGGTTTGAAAAACAAGTTCTCACCATTGCTAGTCAAGGGTCAATATGAGTCAAGTTTTTGTTTCTCGAGCTAGGGTCACGAGCGAGCAAGCTCGTTCTGAGACTCAAACAGAGAAACGCTTTTGTCATTAGCTTCATCAGTCTCAGGGACGGTTTCACTACTTCCTTAAGGCATTGTCTTGAAAGACCCATGAGTTGGGCATAAAACAATTGATTTGGGCTCAAAATACAATACTTGTTATCTATGGTGTAAAGGATGCAAAGGAGCAAGTAAGAAATGTTATGTGCAAGATGTAAAAGGGGCTGCATTAACAATTGATTTGGGCTTAAAATACAATACTTGTTATCCATAATGGTGTAAAGGATGCAAAGGAGCAAGTAAGAAATGTTATGTGCAAGATGTAAAACTTTAGAAAGAGGATTAAGTACAAGGGTTCATCTAATTGTTGATGGCACCCAAGATAAGTACACATTGCAAAAAATGCTTATAACAAGGTTAAAGACAATGATGCTTATGTGTCTAAGCTAATATTTGATGAATTAGGAGCTAGAGGATAGAATAAATTATAAGTGACGTGGGCATAAAAATTTACCTTTTGGACAAATTTATAGGTCAATCTCTCTACATTCTAATAAACCTTAAATGCTTAACTTTACTTTGTGATGAGCTCTTCCTCTTCTCTTTTACTCTTGTGGGTGCTTCTCTCTACTCTTTGGGTGGCATGATCTCGTGGAATTGTTGGTTTTCATGGTGCATGTGAGTATTTAAGCTCTTATGTGAGCTCTTGCTATGGTGGTTTTTCGTTAATTTGTGGTGATACTTAAGATTTGAGATTCATGCTAGTAGGAGAACCTTACATAGGTTTTTCTTTGGTGAAGTTTCAAACTCTTGTTTGAAATTCCATTTGAAATTCCAATCTAGAGTGGAGTGAAGCTTGAGTATGCATGGGAAGGCAATGGAAGTATGAAGATGAGAGACAAATAAGCATGAGAGAGGAAGAGGATGTGTTAATAGGAGAATGGGATTGGAAGCATTTCTTATTTATCTCACAATGGTAGAGAACTCTTCCATTGTCTACCACCACCTAGTGTAGTTGGCGGAGCTTCAAAGCCTTAAGGTACGAACTTGGGTTTGAATCTCGTTGCTCTATGGTCGTGGGTGCAACATTTCAAAACGAGGCAAGAGGAGGGCCTTCTCATGGGGGTGTAAAGAGGTATAAATCTCCTAATATGCTTCCCTTTGTGTGGATTAGAGAAGGAGCTAAGCACAAGGAATCTTGGGCCCATGTAGAAGAAGGAAGGAGGAGGACAAAGCAGACTAGGCAGCCTCCACCATAATAATAAAAAATTGGATCTAAGGAGGACTAAAGCATAAGTATAATTAAGAATACTCAATGATAAGCATAAACAAAATATCATAATAATAAAAAATTGGATCTAAGGAGGACTAAAGCATAAGTATAATTAAGAATACTCAATGATAAGCATAAACAAAATATCATAATTTCTTGCAAACCAAATCACTAAAGTGAGATCAATGTACATCATTTTATATCTTTAAATGTGAGCATGTAGATCAATTATTTCCTCCATGATTAAATATCCTAAATTCTCTTACCTTGATTCACTTCTAAGGATCACTTTTAGCACTCCATGATATCACCTTCTACATAGTTAAGATGGTCTAGTATGTTATCCACACCCTTGTGGATCAAGCTACTCATCTATTTGACCACATGTAGTTAATAAAAGCAATGTTGTACCAAGGCAAAATAATCGCACCATATTAGAACTCTAGTATACACAATAAGCTAGCAAATTGTATAGGCCTCTATCATGGACCTTAAGAACCGTGCACCCATAGAGCACCATATTAAAAATCATTGATAAAAGATGGACTCACATGACCAACAAAGGTGTACAAAGTCAAGGCACAAAATGTTGTGAATGAAAAAGGAGTCAATGTAATGTAAGTTAATGACAATGATGTTGCTAAAGTGATGAAATTTAATTTAATTTTAATCATCTAAATATGCTCCTACCAGAGCCAAAAATGCATTACTCTCATCCCCCATGTGAATACGATTTTTTGTGAGAGCTTTAGTGTAAAAAAGCTATATTTATGAAAGCAAGGAAGTAAGGGTTAAGGGTTCTTGACCTTGCACATGGTATCAGAGCTCACCTCTTGCGGATGTGGGGAAATTATCTTGTGGGTGTGGTTATTTTCTTCTCAATTAAGACTAGGCACTTTAATCTCTATGTGAGAGTCATTTACTTCATGACTAATCTCTGATCTAAGTGGCATAATGGATGTACTTCACTTTTTGCAATACCTAAAAAACTTGTAAGGTTTTTTCCCTTTATATAAAAGAATCTTAGCCTTTGGGTAATAGCCAATAGAGTTTCTTTTATCCAATGGATAAAGAAACTTAACCTTTTTTGTCCCTTAGCCTTTAGCCTTGTAATTGTCCTTGAGGTAGATGTGATTCACTTTTTACAAAATCTTCAAGCTTTTTCCCCTTCACATAAAAGAAAGTTTTAATTTGTTGTGAAGCTTCATAAATTGCTCAAGACCTCTTATGCTTGCACCAAAATTTGCTTTTTTTTCCTTTTTCTTCACAAACTCCCATGCTCAAATTCTCCCTTGAATTTTCCTATGCTCTAATATCACTGTTAAAGGATCTTGTAAATGAACATTTATCTTACCCATTTTAAATAGTAGAATCCAAAAATTGTGAATGGAATATTAGATCTTGCACTAAGCATAGATAAAACACATAAGATAATAATCAATAACACAAGATTGGGAACAATCCCCCTCGGATGTGTGTGGCTTTCTCTCCCACACATAGTATTTAAATCATATTCTGAAAAATAGCCATTCGAGCCATTAATAGAGTATTTTTCCAAAATAAAGCTTTTCTTATACAAATTAACCTTTTTCCAATGTCTAAGGTATCAAAAATATTATAACCTTTGCCAATAACTATGTACAATGAGCCTAATCATAATAAACCAAGACACCTACGTAGGAGTTCACGTCCAATGCCTATTATTGTCATCCTCATAATCATACAATCCAAAAATGTTAGGTCTTAATTAAATTGGAATCACTCAACAAAATAATACTAACATATGGTAGTAATTAATTGGACTCGCTCATAACCAACTACTATCATATGAATACGAAATTGTTTAGACTCACTCAACAAATCCTCTCTCACATATGTGGTACACGCAACGCAACCACCTAAATCCATGCCAGCATATATTCAACATCAAGTATTAAAAAAACTCACCCATGATACTGAGCTAAATACAATAACACAATATGCACCCTTAGTGCACCATATAGAGAGAGTACATGTCAAGCATATATTTAACATCAAATATTAAATAGAATCACCATATAGAGAGAGTACATGTCAAGCATATATTTAACATCAAATATTAAATAGAATCACCCATGATACCAAGCTGAATACAAAGACACACTATGCACCTCGAGTGCACCATACAGAGAGAGTACATGTCACATGTAACAACCAAGTCATTGAAGATATGTTCGAAGCTTATCATACCCAAGAACCTCATAAGTGGTTTAAGGTTTTTCACTTAGTGGAATATGCCTACAATGCCTTTCACCATCGTAGTCTTGGTATGTCCCCCTTCAAGGCTCTCTATGGGTAGGATTGTGTAACTCCTCTTACTTGGCCATGTCATGTTGAAGACTCAGAGATCACATGGTGTGTAGGAGTAGGAGACTGTATAGAGTGTGATGGTGACTCAAAGTGAGTGTCTGAGAGTAAAAGTGCAAGAATTATTGGCATGAGTACTTCTTTTATTAATTTGAAATAAAAGTGCAAGGGGCTTTTTATATCTTTGGCTAAATTAAAGGTCTAAATCATAGGAGATTCTACCTAAAAGGTACTGACATCACTGCTTAGTGGGCTATTTAGGACAAACACATACACACACATAAAGGATGGACACAAGGTGGACTACAAACATAAAGGGCGAACTAGAAACCCAGCAAACCCCCCTTCGGAGTAAGCGAGGTGTTATGTGGGTAGCCTTCATATACATGATTATTTGGACTGAAGATTGTACACGTGATAGAAAAGATCACAATGTACCAAAACCTAAAACTCTCATGTCAAGCGTGATAGGATCTTGACCACACATGAAATTTCTCAGCTCCCAAAACTAGCCCCCCCCTTACTCTATACAGAGACTAGTTTGACATCATATCAGATTTCATCTCGCTGATTCTGACAACTAATTCAAACAGCTCTGAGAGCTGACTAAGACATCTGATTTAATGTTTGGATTTCGTCAAACAACTGATTTCGTATTCGTATTCCATCAACTACTGATTCACCATTCAGATTCCATCAACAATTGATTCAGCATTCGAATTCCATGAAAGTAAACCCAGCCAAAAAGAAAACCTGGCCAAGAAAGTTGGCAAAGTCGGCAAGCTCTAATGCACAGGAAGTATAGAGTCACATAGGGCTTCATGCCATTCTAAGCTTCACAAGGGCTAATTATTTACAAGGCCTTGGTAGGGTATCTAATTAACACATAGACACATACCTGCCTTCAACTAGAAAACATGATGAGGAAAATCTATTTTTTCTATCAGTCTCACCATTTTTCTAAGGTGTATAAGGCACCTTACCATGTATTGATGTTTTTTACCTCTTTTAGCCATATATGTATAAAACTCCTTTGACATATATCCCCCCTCCCCCTCTTGATTTGTATGAAGGGTGCTAACTTTATAAGTGTCTAGACACATTTTCAACCAAAGAAACAAATTGTCTAAAGTATGTAAAAACCTCTAACTTTACCTTTAATAGATACACCTAAGTGTAAATGAAATAGTCATCAATTTAATGTCACACGGAAGAGACATCCCTTAATCGATGGTGTCCTTTTATAGGGCCACATATATCACTATGTATAAGATGTAATTTATTGGCATCCCTCAATCGATGGTGCCCTCATAGGACCACATATATCACTATGTATAAGATGTAATTTATGGGCATCCCTCAATCGATGGTGCCCTCGTAGGACCACATATATCCTTTTATAGGGCCACATATATCACTATGTATAAGATGTAATTTATGGGCATCCCTCAATCGATGGTGCCCTCATAGGACCACATATATCACTATGTATAAGATGTAATTTATGGGCATCCCTTATTGACCCATCTTCCGAGAACGATGCCTGTTGTTACATCTTACCCAAAATATACCCCTCATATACATGTTTAACAGGGGCTTCAAGTTGTGGAAAATCTGACATCATCTCTTACCTTTCAAGGTACAACAAACAACCAAAATTCAAGTGTTCAATGTGGGCATGCCATAGAGATTTCTCTCTCTTCCACATCATAGATAAGAGAGCGACAAAAGATAATATTAAAATATTGACTTCGTCTCTCTTTTGTAAACTCTCTGGGACCACATTTGGCAAGGGGTTAGTTTGGATATTTATAGGGTTGTCAACGAAGGGGTGTTGATTATAGAAGTTTCATTACATAAGACAGTTACCTTGAGTTCCAGAGATTTCTTGGAGGAAGTGGTTTTCATGAGGCCTGTAAGAGTGTTGACTAAGAACTTGATGCAAGGGATTCCCTATTGATTTATGACTTCTTCTTTAGCATTAGGAAAGATCTGCACCTAAAAAGGACTGTCTAGGAGCTTTCTCTCTCTTCCACCTACGTAAGAGAGACAAAATCTAATATTAAAATATGGACTTTATTTCTCTTTTGTAGACTCTCTCGGACCACATTTTATAATATTACTAACCAAACCTAGGGAAAAATGTAACTTCTGATGCTACTGACATTCTATCTTAAATATGTCAAGTTTGAAAATTTTATATAATCTAGCTTAGTATTTTAAGTTTTTGGTAGTTTGAAAAATTCTATGAGTATTCTTTGATTGCAAGGTTTATTTTCAATAATCATATTTTTTTTTTGTGTGTTTGAAATACTATCAACTTCATAGTATGAATTTCTAGTTTTCCTCCTTTTTCTGTGGTGGGCAGCACTCTTTCTTTTTCCTCCATTCTCATATTAATGGTGATAGATGTTCCCAAACGATAGAGATTAGAGTAGAAAAAAAGGAGTAAAGATGAAGAGTGTGTTGGTTTTCTGATGCCACAAAGTTGGAACCAAAAAAGAGCTAAAACCAAAAATCATCTTCATTGATGTGTCATATCATGGCAAGTTCAGAGAAAAAAACAAAGTTATGAAAGTCAATATTGTATATTTTTCATAATCTTATAGATTCCATTTTTCCATAATCTTATAGATTTAAATTTTATGTTTTGTTAAAGATTTTAATAAAATATTTGTTTAATGATATGTAATATATTAATGATTTTATCAATGTTTTAAGGTAAAAAGTTCTTTTTTATGATCCAATGTTTTTGATTATTATAGCTAATTTTGGGTCAATGTTGTTATGAATTACTTATGTATACAAGTGATTTCAATTGAGTTTTAAGATACACAACGTAAGAAAAGAGATATTCACCTTTAACTTGATGCTGAGTATGCACCTATGGATAAGAGGAAAGAGGTTGCCTTGATGATGTAGAATGAACAATAATGCAAGAGAAGAGAGATGCAAGGAAAAAGCATGTGGATTTATGGGTAGAGGGATCCATATATCCAATTGATCCTATATCAGAATGGCCCCCTCTGTCGTCAGGATTAACCTCCTTTATCAAGTATATATGTGATGGTTATGTAGGTCTCTTAGGTTATACAAGAAGGCTTGCCAACTAAGCACATTATATTTACACATTAGCCCAAGGTATATTGGCAAGTACGAGAGTAATGATAACATGACTCCCAAACTTGCTTGCACTGATGAAGAATCACATATACCAAAATTAAAACTTTTTGAAGACCATTTATGAGCATGGACTCGAGACTAGATGACCCGACATGCAAAGAGGGCAGCTCCAAGGTTCTCTATGACATTCTCTTCGCATGATAAGGTACCCATAGAATGAAACAGACTAAACGCACAAATTAAAGTGCCCCATAGACCCCCCAAAAAAATGCCATACCTTATCCACCATTAAGTGGAATGAGTATGCCCTCCATTTTGCATTTTTTGCCTTTCCCCCAAGAGAATCAAACTAGTAAGCAAAGACAACGGAGTAGAGAGGTAAATCTTTCCACACCTTGCATTTTGGTGGGCCTACAACCCTGATGCCGGCCAACAAGAAGTCTTCCCATGCCCCTTCAAGATCATGCAAAGCTCGGACCATCCATTTGGCACTAAGTCTCTCCTAGCAGGCCAATGCTCCTTGCTTGTTTAGGTAGACAACAAACTTTCCATTTGACTTTGGTTGCTTTCCTTTATTTTCCATTTTCCCATAGCACAAGTTGTACTTGCGAACAACGTGAGAAGTAAATGACACTAGTGATGAGGATTCTGTTCAAGACAATGATCTTTCCTCCAAAAAAGAGAACATAACCACACCCACAATAGCTATTTGAGTGATCACCCTGCTTTGGATAAAATGAATGAATACTAATCAATTGGCTATAACATGGACGAAGGCTTCGAAAGAAATATGCATGTCCACAAATACAGCATAAAGCTTTCAACAACGGAAAGTTCAGGTTATTTCCCAAACTTAACAAAAGCCATGTCTCCATGAGAGTCTAGTCACAACGCTTCAAATCATAACGCCATCATGCATAGCATAGACAACATGACATGGCATACCCGCTCACGTCATCAATACCCAGTGTAAGTGCAGGTTCACGCATTAAAATGTCACTGTAGTAGACAAATCTTCATTTACAAACCCTCGAACTGTGTTTTTATCACAGGTGTGAAAGGCAGACATGATGAAGGTTAGCAATAAAGAGCACCCACACACAGCCACAGTAGTTGATTCAGCCATTGCACTCCTTCAGATAGAAAGAATTCACACGGAGTTTAAACTAGCTGGCTGCAAAGTGGACAAAACATACAGAATTGAGATATATATAATTTGATTTACAAGTGTTTCAACATATACAACAAAGAGAAGCTCAATGTACTATATACTCCTCTGAACCATTCTAAGCATGTCTTGTTGCATGAGCAAATCCCCATAGCTGAAAAATACGAGAAAAAAGCTTAGTACTACAATAGTTTTGAGAAAAACTTGTCAAATAAACAGCACAAAGTGGGGGAAACTTCACCTCTACATTCGCAATAGAGAATTCCATTGAGGCTGCCAAGCAGTAATTGCCAAATGTGTCACAAGCACCACTAGATCCATTCAATCTGTGTCATAATGGCAGTAAGTAATCTCTCTCTCTCTCTCTCTCTCTCTCTCTCTCTCTCCATGATGAATTTCCATGGACGGCTTTGTATCACCTCAGTGAGAGAGCTATGTTTACATTTTGTTTCTGGTTTTATTTTCCATTCCATGTCATTGAGGATGACATATGATGAGCCCTACTGGTTTTCCTGGACTCGTTACCCTTTGTTTTTTTGGTTTCCATGTTTATGTTTTTCATCAGTTTACACATGGAACATATGTAACACTTTTAGTCTCATAGACCCATTGGTTCATTAGTATATAGTTCTCTTTGCGTAGCTTAGCTTAGCCTCCTGTTCCCTGCTGAGCATAACCCCCATCACCGAATCAGGGGGTGAGGGAAGGACCCATCTCATTGAGAGCTCCATCAGTCGTAACATCAGGTGGATTTTATCAGCTCCAACGCCAATGCTTAGACTACTTGAAGGTTGCCATCCATGAGAGTCACACCCAATTACTACAGAATGGCCATCGTCTATACAGGAGTCACGAGTCAAATCCAGTTGCAGCGGCAATCACACAAGCAGCAGGAGTTCTATTGGCTTATGATCATTGGAGTCCCCAATCAAGTCTGTTCTGCGGTGCCTTTCGGCCTGGCCCATGCAACAAAGGATGAAGCAGCACGAAGCCCTGTTGCCAGGGTCATATTTGGTCAGTCAAGTCCCCAATAAGTCTGGTCTGCGCTGCCTTTCGGCATCTGACCCAAGATCTGCTAGCCCACTGGTCCACACAAGTTGCAACAAAGGATGGGTGAGTAAGTATTTGTGTCCACTCATGAAGCAGCTGCAGCAGCAGTTACCCAGTTGAAAGAAGAATGGCAAGCCAATTAACTTTAGGGTTAGGTGCAGGGTAGAATAGCTCACACACAGAAATGAGAGAAAGAGCCAAATGTGTGGTACCCACAAAATGCAAGTCAACACTTGCATGTGTGCCACATCCATATAGTATAGAAGTACAAAATATTATATGTTAGAGTGTCCTTTCACACTTGATGTCCAAGGGGAAAAACCACATGGGAAAAAAAGCCCTTGGTTAAGCCCTGTTCACACATAGCACTACCGTAAGTGAGCATATGCCTACAAAGAATGCCTCTTATATGATCAAAGAGGGGTATCTCATGAAGGATAACTACCTATGTGTTAGGTCAAACATAAGGCAAAAGGTCCTTGACGAGTGCCATGCTCCTCCATATGCAGAACAGAGGTATAATGCCTACTACGCACATGATTGAGTGTTACTTCTTTTGGCCAAGAATGCGCAAAGATACAGAGGCATATGTACGTGCATGTATCACTTGCCAGAAAGTCATGTTTGACGCGCAAAAGGCTCTTGGTTTTCTTAAGTCTTTGCCTATTCCCTTACAGCCATGGAAAAGTATTGCAATGGATTTTATCATGGATTTGCCTTATACTCAGCAAGGCCATGATGCTATTTGGACCATCATTGACAGGTTTACCAAGCAAGCACACTTCTTGCCAGTCAAGAAGACCATTAAGCCTAAGCATATGGTCAAGATATCTGTGGCACAAGTGTTAGAACACCATGGTATGCCTAAATCCATTGTGGGGGATAGAGATCCGAGGACTACAAGCCTCTTTTGGAGAGCTCAGTTTGACAATATGGACACTAAACTAAACTTCCTGTTGGCTTTTCACCCCCAAACGGATGGGCAAAGTGAGGCTGCAAATACAGGTGTGTTGGATCTTCTCAAATGCTATGTTGTAGATCAGAAAACAGCTTGGAAAAAGTATCTATTGCTGGTAGAGTTTGCATACATCAACAATGCATGCATCCACAAGAAAGACCCCGTTTGAAATTGTTTATGGCAAAGTGATATTGCCACCCATCCTACGCACTAAGGATGAGGTCTTTGCAGCTGATGAGTATGTCAGAGATCTTGATGTTGCCTTTGCACAAATGCGGACAGCTATTGCTCATTCATAAGATAAGCATATTAGGGATGCCGACAAGCATACAAGAGAGGTGGACATCAAAGAGAATGATTGGGTATTGCTAAAATTTGAGAGAGCAAGACTCTATAAGAGGCCACAAAAGGAGGAAGCATGCCCTAAGCTCTCTACCAAGTATTACAGACCTTTTAAGGTGATCAAGCAGATTAATGACATTGCTTTCCGGCTTGCATTGCTTGATCATTAGAGGATTCACAATGCCTTTCATGTGAGTCTATTGCGTAAGTATGTCGGACCAGAGCCAGAAAAGTATGTCAAAGAAGAGTTGCCAGAGATTAATGAGCTAGAGGAAGTTCTTCAACTTGAATAGATTGTGTTTCACACGTAGAGCAAGCTACCTGCCAGTAAGCTTTCCAGGAGATACCTTGTGAAGTTCAAAAACTATTTGCCTATCAACGCAAAATGGGTTGATGAAGACTACTTCAAATATTATCCACAGCTTCTTTAGGCGTAGTTGGAGGCTTTTTAGTTGTGATCAACTGTTTAGAAGCCGGGAGGGATGTCACCATTTGGCCGCCCAAGTGGTCTTCCCTATTTCGTGCTAAGGTACGGGAGTCCAAGGAGCTTCGTGTCGCCCCTACTGAGACCAAGACTCGCGTCACCTACGGGAGGCCAGGACTCGTGTCACCTACAGGAGGCCAGGCCTAGTGTCACCTATAGTGTGGCCGAGATGTGGAACCCACTGTCAAGGATCCTACTTTAGACTTCCCACTAAGCCAGTTCCGTGCTTGAGAAGACCTACTATTTACAAGTTCAAGAACGGGAGATATATCCATTGCATGATGCACGTGCACACATCTCTGCTGGCTTGAAATTGATTTGCACACGACTTGGTTCGTGTGACTGCCTGCTATGACGTGTCCAAGTCCAGGCAACGGCGGACATCCACTCGTGAACCGTGTGGATGCCCTATCTTCTGATTGAGTTTATGGCATGTGAACATGTGATAAGTATCATTTCTAACGGTTAACCTTATTTATATTTACAAAGGTTTTATAACGTTAGGAGTTCACACTCACTTTAAATACCGGGCCGCCCGTTGGCCAGTACCCCGGGCCCAATCCCATAACTATTCTCCAACTAGCCTGGTGAGCACCCTCACCTCCTTTCTCATCCACATGAGGCCATTTTAATGGCTTGTGTAGTGCCCACTCTATACTTAAGGGCACTACCATGTGGCAAGAGGGGATTGAACCCCTTCCACCTACTTTCCTTCACGACTCTCTCTCTCATGTTATCACACATTTGGTGGTTGATGCACCGCTCCCTTGCTCTTTATCTGAACATCAACTAGCTTCAATGTGTACCTGTTGTGCTGTAGGCACCTTTGTAGCCACCAACTGTACTTGTACTTGACTGTGTACCTACTGTACCTTGCAAGTACATGCTAAAACCCTAATGGTACCTACAAGTTAAGTGTACCTTCAAGAACATGATGAAACCCTAATTGTACCTACAAGTACAAGGTGAAAATCCTAATGTCTATGCAAGTACATATTGATTATCATCCAACATCTACAGTACCAAATGTACATTCTATGAACCGGCACCGAGTGTACCTATTTGAGTACCTAATATTGACACCGCGTACCAGTACTTGTTTGTGTACTTGTACCAAGGAGGCTTGAACCACGGTCTCTACGAGGGTGTGAGCCAGGCTCTACTACGAGAGCACATGTTTGTGCGCGAACTTGAAATGACAATTTCGCATTCACTTCCCTCCAGGTGTATGAGACTAGCGGCTAGGCAATTCAGATTCATTCCACGAGTTCGACATCAAAAAACTACTTTAACACACTTCTGTTTGGGTAACTTGTCTTCATACTTGCATTGCATTGGATTATCTGGCTGGCAAGCCCCTAGAACTTTATACAGATTTAAATCCTCCAATAATATACTTCACTCTTGAGGGATGGTTGGCTCGTTTGAGGACCCAATGAAGGTGTACTGTGCAGTGCTTGTCTCTTTTGCAAATTATCTTATGCAATGATGTATCAGTGTAGTTTCAATCAATGACGTGGCACCCACCCCGTCACCCACGAGATTCTTGCAACTCTTGGCTTGCTCTCCGAGGTTCTAATTATCAAGGTTAGTGGCGTGATTCGATAGGGTTAGGGGAGCCTTGGGATTAGAAGAAAGCAAGCTAATACGGACGGCCAAGGTCATTATTAATAAATCCATGTCAACTAGCTATTTATAACAGGATGGTTATTTATAGCAACAGTGGGCACTATATAAGTGAAACATGGGTTATTGTTGTTATAACCTCACTATTGGTTAGAGTTCGACATAGACTCCAGCCACACATGTGGCAGAGCATAGTTCGGCATGCCAAAGGCCTCTATAGGGCAAATTGGCATGGCTCTCTCGGGGCATTGGCCCCTCGCTAGGGGGTGGCTCAAAGCATAGAACCTACAGTTGGGAGGTGAGCTAGCATGCACCCCTCTTAGGGGGTTGTTTAATCACTTGTGTTGTGTGTTTGGAGATTCATAGGGTTGTAAGACTTGGTACCAAAGCAACCTAAACGCAAAAGGTATCGTAATGCACAGAAGAAGGTCTTCGTAAGCCTTTCCATTTTTGCTTTCCATGGATTAAGAACCAGGTATTGTTGGAGAACAAGCCTTATCCAAGTACAAAAGGATAAAGGCGTGTTAACTGTTGGGGTAAACGCATTATGCCCACCCTTGTAGTTTGTACAAGCCCATAAGTTTTATAGTACATAGTACACTTAGTACTTTTAATGTACTACGTGCACTATGTGTACTAGTGCAAATATACATGTGTGATAGGGGAGTCACACACTCATACTTTGTGAGTTGACTTATCCCCACACGTCTCTCTCTCTCTCTCTCTCTCTCTCTCTTCTTCTCTGTGTGTGTCTCCCACATGAAACCCTAACTCTCTCCCTTCAACTGGTATCAGAGCACTGCGTGTGGTCTTGAGACAGCAGGTCGTTGCAGTCCAGAGAAGGTCACGTGTGTGTAAGGAAGGCGTTGCAGTTTTTTGGCAGAGCCTGGAGAAGAAGCGCAAGAAGTCAACGTGTAGGGCAGGTGTGTGCTGGTTCTCATGTGCTAGGCGCAATCTGTGTGTGCAGTGGGCAGCGACTGTGTGTCCCTGCGTTGAAACCAGTGTGTCCCTGCGTTGGGCAGCGACTATGTGTCCCTGCGTTGAACCAGTCGCAGGCAGGTGGGCGAATAAGCACACGCAGGCAGGTGGGCGGATATGCGCATGCAGGCAGGCGGCTATGCATACTCAGGCGAACACGTAAAAGCAGCTCCAGTTTGCGATCGCCGTTTTCAAAGAAAGCGTGGCAGCAGTATCCGTCGCTTACGTTTACGTGTCCCCGTGGAGGTCCCGTCGCCCACTACCTTGCCTGCACCTGTGGCCGCTGTGCCCACCATTGCCAGCTGTGACTATCACTGCCTCCTGTGGCTCTTGCAGCAACCCACCTATGCCTTGTTGCACTGACTGTAGAAGCCCGACCAACAAGCCATCTGATGCCTCTGGACCCGATGTCTTCTGCACCAGTTTTCAGACAATAGCCGTACAGCACACGAATAGAGCATCCGTACCTGCACAGTAGCAGCAAATTTGACGCCCCCCCTTTTCTGCAAAAGAAATCAGCTGATTTCAGAGGTATTTGCTTCAATTTTGGGATTTGCATGTCCATTTTCATCAATTGAGCAGGTACAGGTCCAAATGGCTCAAATTTTGAGCAAAATTAGCAACATTGGGTGACATTGGTCACATTCCGGGTCAATTTGCAAGAAATTGGATGTCAACATTTGGGGCTTTTGATGTAATTGTGCCATTGGGCATTCATACATGCTGTATGATGTGAGCAATCTCACATTCGGGGCAAAATTGCAAGAAATTGGAGTGCAAATCAAAGGGCTTTTGTGCCAATTGAGTTGTTTTGCATACAGGCACTGGCATTTGATGCTTTGGGCAATGTGTTGATGCCTGTCAAGCACTCAATGTGTCAGTAAATCAAAGGGCTTTTATGTATTGGATGTATATGTGGCCAGGGGTAAGCATTGTGAAGACTCTGGATGCCTTCATGTGCATTAATGTACCATTCATGATCAGAAATTGATCTTGAATCAAGGGGCTTTTCAAGATTTTGTGCTTGTTGAGCTTGGCAAAGCAGCAGGGAAGACTTTTATGCCTTGAACCCTCAGTAATCACTTGCAGTCAAGGGGCTTTTGCCTAATTTCTGTCCGGGACTGTTGTATGCAGTGGTGGGGACTGTCAAGGTCTGATTTTCACTCATTTGGATAGCCAGGAGAGCATTTATTGCTACTGTACTTGTTGGTACAGATTTGGTACAACTTTGTACAAGTTTTGGCATGGCTGTACATTGATTTGAGTGAAGAAAAGGCTCATTTTCAGCTGCTGTACTTGCCGGTACAGATTTGGTACATCATTGGTGAGCACTTAGTACTGTTGTACAGTATTTTGGAAGGGGAACAGAGCACATCTAAGGTGCTGTCCTAAATCTGCAGCAACCAGATTTTGGTGATTTTATCACATTCAGTGGGAAGAGAGTTGCATTCGTGCTTCCGCAGTGGGAGATAAACTTTGGGAGAACAACTGCGAGCACTTTGTGTGCTTTTGGTGCAGTGTTTGCACATCTTGCAGGGAGTCAGGCATTGACTGTGTCAAAGGTTGCATATTGCTATGGCAACCACAGGTGAGAGCTCTTCATTGCTTCACATCAAAAAGCTTGAAGGCTCACATAATTATGACATTTGGCAACCCAGTGCTATAATGTGTTGCTCCAAAAGAAGCAGCACAAGCCCATCAAAGAAAGGGGTGTAATGCCCGCTTCTCTTACTGTGGGAAGATATGGATGAGCTGGCAAGATCCACCATCATGTTGTCTGTGTCAGACACTTTAGTTTTTAGCATACGTGAAAAGACAGCTTGGGGAATGTGGCAAAGATTGCAGGACTTGTATGCCCAGCAAAGTGCCTCAAGCAAAGTGTATTGGTTGAAGAAACTCATAGGTCTTCAAATGAAGGAAGGGGCGTCTATGACAGCCCATCTAAATGAGTTTAATGGTGCTGTCAGCCAGATCATCAATCAAAAGTTGGCAATGGACGATGAATTCAAAGCCACCTTTCTCTTGTACACTTTGCCAGAGAGTTGGAACACATTCAGGACAGCCACTAGCAATTCAAATGCTATGCTGTCATATGCAGATGTGGAGGGTGCTCTCCTTCAAGAGGAGATGAACAGGAAGAACAACTCTCTTGGAAAGTCCAATGCAATGAATGCACGTGGGAGATCCCAGCAAAGGGGTAAAAGCCAAGAACGGGAAAGGAGCAAGTCCCGCTCCAAAAAGGACTTGGAATGCCATTATTGTGGCAAGAAGGGACATTTCAAAAAGCAATGCTACAAATGGAAGAATAATCAAAAGGAAAAGGGCAAAGGAAAAGACAAAGACAAAGATGAAGCCAAAGATGCAAAGCCAAAGGGCAAAAGTGGAGTCAAGATTGAAGAAGTCAATGTGTCACATGCAGGTGACAGTGAGGATGAAGTCCTATTCATGTCTTCACTTGATGCCCATTCACTCCTTGCAGGAGATGGTCATGGTATGCACTCGTGGATCATTGATTCAGGTGCCTCCTTTCATGTCACAGGTTGCAAAGACTTGTTTGTCAGGTATACTGTTGGCAATGAAGGAGTAGTTTATTTGGGTGACAACCATGCATGCCAGATTCTTGGCAGAGGTGATGTGAGGCTTGTGTTTTCAGATGGCTCACAGCTTATGCTCCATGATGTAAGGCATGTGCCTGAGATCAAGAAGAACCTGTTTTCTACTGGACAGCTTGATGATGCTGGTTATGTTACCACATTTGGTGGTGGAAAGTGGAAGATTAGTAAGGGCTCACTGGTTGTTGCCAAAGGCTCTAAGGTGGACACTCTTTACTTCATGCATGCTGGTGTTTGTCACCATGCTAATGTAAATGCAACCGAGCTGCCGGAAATCTCTGTGTGACATAGCCGGTTGGGACACATGAGTGTCAAAGGAATGGAGCAATTGTCTCGTTTTGGTTACTTGCCTTCTCTAAAGTTCTCAAGTTTTCAGTTTTGTGAGCATTGTATATATGGCAGGCAACTCCAGTGCCCCCACAAGAAAGCTCTTGGACAGAAAGATGCTCAGTTAGAGCTTGTGCATACAGATGTATGTGAGATGCCTCAGCTTTCTTTGGGAGGTGCAAAATATTGTGTCTTTTATTGATGATGCCACACGCAAGGTGTGGGTTTATCCACTTCGTTTGAAGAGTGATACATTCTCAGTGTTTGAGAAGTTTGTTGCTCATGTTGAGAGTCAAACTGGCAAAACACTGAAGGCTTTGCGTTCCGACAATGGTGGAGAGTATATGTCCAAACAGTTTCAGGACTTTTGTGATGCTAAAGGCATCAAGAGAGAGCTCTCTACTCCTTATGATCCTCCACAAAACGGGACAGCAGAGAGGATGGACAGGACCATTCAGGAGAAGGTCCGTTCTATGTTGTCACATGCTGCATTACCTCATGGTTTTTGGGCTGAAGCTGTTATGACAACCGTTCATCTTATCAACAGGTCACGTAACACGAGGCTTGGTGGGAAAGTGCCAGAGGAAGTATGGACAGGGAAGCCTCCGTCCTACAAGCACTTGAGTGTTTGGTTGCGTTGCGTACGTGCACATACGCAGGGAAATATGCACCAAACTTGATCCTAAGTCTCACAAATGCATATTCCTAGGATATGGTGACAGAGGCGAAATGGGATACAGACTTTGGGATCCAGTGAATAGAAAGATTATACGCAGCAATGATGTCATTTTTTATGAAACATGCATGTATAAGGAGCCTGCAAGGCGACAGGAGCCTGGCAGAGTCATCTTTAATGATGATGGACATCATGGACAACAACCAAGGGCTGTAAATCAGCCATTACAGCAACAAAACCAGCCCTTAAATGGTGCTGAAAATGGTCCAAATGGACAGCCAGAGATGGCAGAAGATATCCCTATGGATATCCCACAGTTAGAGGAGATACCGGGCATGATCTTTCAACCTTATGGCATGGAACAGGAGCCACCAATAGGTGATATGCAGGCTGGACAGCAACCTGCAAATGATGGTCATTGGGTACGGAGATCCACAAGACCCTCAAGACCCCCTAACAGGTTTGTTCCAGGGGTTGACTACTTGATGCTCACTGACTGTGGGGAGCCCTCATGTTATAAGGAGGCTTTACATAGGGCAGACAACGCTCTTTGGGAGCGTGCTATGAAGTCAGAGATGGATTCTCTGCACAAAAATGGAACATGGAAGTTGGTGCATTTGCCTACAGGCAAGAAGGTTTTGCGATGCAAGTGGGTTTACAGGCTCAAAGTTGCACCTGATGCAAAGCCAAGATACAAAGCCAGGTTAGTGGCTAAGGGCTTCAAGCAGGAATATGGTGTGGGCTTTGATGAGATCTTCTCTCCAGTGGTCAAAATGACCACACTTAGAGTTGTATTAGCTTTGGTTGCTCATGATGATCTGGATTTGATTCAGATGGATGTGAAGACTGCTTTTCTTCACGGTGATCTCCATGAGGAGATATATATGCAACAGCCAGAGGGTTATGCAGTGAATGGAAAGGAGAAGCTTGTATGCAGCTGAAAAAGAGTCTTTATGGGCTCAAACAGGCACCAAGGGAATGGTATCATAAATTTGATACATTCATGAAATCCCAGGATTTCACGAGGAGTGACATAGATCACTGCTTATACACCAAGAAAGCTTTGGATGGCAGTCTATTGATCCTCATCTTGTATGAGGATGATATGCTGATTGCCGGGAAATCTCGTAAAGAGATGGATGCCTTGAAGAAGAGGCTGCATCAGACCTTTGATATGAAGGATTTGGGTGATGCAAATCACATTTTGGGTATGCGGATACTTCGGGACAGAAATCAGCATGTGTTGTATTTGTCTCAGAAGGAATACATTGGCAAAGTTTTGCAGAGGTTCAATATGGAAGGGGGGAAGAAGACTAGTACTCCTTTGCCTCCATATGTGAAACTCAATGCTATGGACAGCCCACAGTCGGATAGTGATAGGGCTGATATGGCCAAGATTCCGTATGCTTCAGCTTGTGGCAGTCTCATGTATGCCATGGTTGCTACCAGGCCAGACATTGCATTTGCAATGGGAGTGGTTACTAGATACATGGCCAAACCTGGCAAGAAGCATTGGGAAGCAATGAAAGGTATCATGAGATACCTGAAGGGTACACAAGATATGTGTATCTACTTTGGCAAACAGGATGCATTAGTGCATGGTTACACGGATTCAGATTATGCTGGTCATCCAGATAACCGGAAGTCTACTACCGGTTATGTGTTTACATTCACAGGAGGTGCTGTATCATGGATATCCAGGATGCAGAAGTGCACTGCCTTATCTACTACAGAGGCCGAGTATATTGCAACCACAGAGGCTTGCAAGGAGGCATTATGGCTATCTCGGTTAGTGGTTGATTTGGGTTATACAGGGGATATTCCATTGTTGCATTGTGACAGTCAGAGTGCCATCCAGTTGGCAAAGAACCCTGTCTTTCATGCAAAGACGAAGCATGTGGATGTGAAGTATCACTTCATCAGAGAGGTGATAGAGAACGAGCTGATTCAGCTTGTCAAGATTCATACGGATGACAACCCGGCTGATCTGTTGACAAAGAGTTTGCCTCCAGAGCGGTTTGCTCATTGCAGACACTTGATGGGCATTGGATGAGGCCAGTTTCAGCCTTGATATGGCCTTGTATATTATCATGTACATGCTGATTTTTCTTTTCCTTCATTTAAGGGCACTTTGCCTTTAAGTGGAAGGTTGTTGGGGTAAAGGCATTATGCCCACCCTTGTAGTGTGTACAAGCCCATAAGTTTTATAGTACATAGTACACTTAGTACTTTTAATGTACTAAGTGCACTATGTGTACTGGTGCAAATATACATGTGTGATAGGGGAGTCACACACTCATACTTTGTGAGTTGACTTATCCCCACACATCTCTCTCTCTCTCTCTCTCTTCTTCTCTGTGTGTGTCTCCCACATGAAACCCTAACTCTCTCCCTTCATTAACAACCTCTAAAAGGCTTTATGTGTATGTGTGTGTGAACCCACTCTTAGAGTGTGGTTCACTAAAATATCTAGATATTATATTTGTAATGACCTAGGCAATAATGTCATACAGGAGAGGCTCTAAGCCTATAAAAGCATTGTACTCTCCCTTACTTCTCCCTATTCATCAAATGCCATAGCCATGTTTAGTATTCTCTACACTTTTGTGCTAAGGTTGATTTGATGCATTCTCGTTGAAGATATCTCTACGCCATGCCTAAGTTTTCATCTCAAGAAACAGTTTATGCTTTTTAGGGTTCTGCTTACATGATAGGTTACATGGATTCCGAGAGTGGAGAAAGATGTGAGAATCACATGTTTAAATGTGCAGAGAACCTTTATGAAGCCCTAATTTTTCTTAGGTTTAACGCTCATCTGGGCTGCGTTTTTTGCTTAGCTATCTATCCTTGACACGTACTATCTACGTGTAGGCAAGGGTTGAGTTTGCTACCCTAAAACTGTGGGGGAGGGCTGTTACAACGTATGCACAGTGGTTTTGTGGGCAGCAAGACGGGTATGATGTGAAAAAACATGACATGCCGGCTTCCTCCAGAGCAGCAACAGGATGGATGATGCGCAGCAGAAATGCAAGATGCCATTTGGTATGATAGTTGAGTTGTGTTGTGGATCTATGCTAGAGTTGATATGGTAGAGCTTGTTGCACTTTAAGACTCAATGTCCTATCGGGATTCAGCTCTTGGGATTGGTAGTAAGCAATTGGATCTTTGTAGCAAGGTCTACAAGAGGAGTCTTACACTAGCCTAGGTGAGAGGCAATAAGCTTGAGTAGATGCTATGAATGGATGTCCGGATCCAAGGATTCGCTTACATATGCTTGTCTACTTGGGCATTCATGAGGACGAGAATTGAACAATAGGGAAGTATGTTACGTCCCGATAGGCCTGTTGGGGTTTCGGACCCCTCGTGTGTAACCACATGTATGTGACGGTCTCGTATGTGTACCCACTTGTGTCCATATGCATAATGCCCCCAAAGGGTTAAATGTATGTGTGCGTCCACCCTATGTATTATTCATGTATATGTGTGTGAGAACACCTGCCTAGGAGTGAACACCCCTTATATCTGGATAAGATAAGTGTACCATGTGTCCTATGTTTATTTGTGTGTGTGATTTGATATGGGTCAAAAGATAAGGCTTATGCCTATAGAAGCATTGTACTTGATTGAAACTATACAACATCACATCATTTGAGTCGTGCAAATCATCTCTCACTAAGAGCTTTTGTTTCTCTCTCCTCTCTCTTACTCCTTTGCAGAAATGTACACCTTCGATCCCCCTTAGCTAGGCTCTGTACTGTGCATCTCTAAGCATCTCTAAGCCTTCATTCGGTATCATGGCCTGCTTTGCCGCCTGCTCTTTGCCTCTCTTTTTCTTTTTGCTACCAATCGACGACTTGCTGTTGTTCACTATTGTGTGCCGCCTTTCGCATCACTTGGCCGCCCCCATCACTGTTGTTTGTACATTGTTGTTGTCAGTTCACCAACGAAGCAATAACAGCGCCATCTGTCGTCTCTAGTTGCCACCTCATGTGCGCCATCAGCTGCTCATCACCTCTCTACCACAGCCGCCTGTAGCCGCTGCTCCTTGTCTCATGACCAACTGAGCACAGCCGCCTCCACCTAGCTAGGTCTTCTTCGTCGCAACCCGTTTTCAGAATTTGCCTGCACCTGCTATGCAGCCCATCACCCACTATCACTTCCACGAACACTCCATCGCCTGCAGAGCCCAAGGTGTGAACACCCCTTAAATCTAGATAAGGTAAGTGTGCCATGTGTCTTGTATTTATTTGTGCATGTGATTGCCTATAAAAGCATTGTACTTGATTGAAATTATTCAACATCACATCATTTGAGTTGAGCAAATCATCTCTCACTACGAGCTTTTGTCTCTCTCTCTCTCTCTCTCTCTCTTTGCAGCAATAGACATTGTTGATCCACCTTAGCTAAGCTCTGTACTGTGCATCTCTGAGCCTTCAAGGCATAGGGTTAGGGCTAGGGGCGTGGACTAATCCTGGTTAGGGTTAGGGCTTAGTTGGGGCATGGGGACCTGGAGATACCAGTACACACATGGGATAGGGGTGCAAGCAGGATGAGGTCTAATTTGGCTAATAGCCTAGGGCTAATAATGGCTAAAAGCTTATAAATAAAGCAAGGGCAATAATAGCTAGACTATTGCTATGTAAGTGACCTTGGGAGCATTTATGAGTTATAGAGGTATCCAGGTGATAGACAAGAGGGCTACCAAGGGCGTGCAAGACCTCACGGCCATGGAGCTGCAAGATGGGTGGTTTTGGCTAATGGTATGGGAGGTGGGGCAATCGGTACCAAGCAGGCTTGCAGCAATCAGACCTCAGGCTCGAACCCACTGCAAAGCTGGCTGACTAGGCTAAAAAGCTGGTCATGGGTTGTAAAACCCCTTTGAAGGGTTCGTAGGCTGGGCACCCCTCACTAAACCACCAGTGTTCCTTGTTGGCCAAAGCCCATCCATTTCCCCCTTCTTGGTTGGCCATTGAGCTGCCCACAACCATCCCAACCACTTTAGCCTTTGTGTTACTAGTACCATATTCCCATGGGTTCGGACACACCAAGGACACATCTTATCTAAACATTTGAAACAGACAGGTGTCCGTCCACCCAACCCATGAGTCTAATAAGTGTGCGAAACTGGCACAACTGACATGTAAAGGACGTGTGCAGTGGACTCTGACCACCCCTACGCGGTACACCGGCAACTTGTCCCTGGACAAGGGCTAACAAAATGTCCCTGTGTCCAGCCTTAGGGCCTTGCACTTGTCCTATATAGTCATTCTGTTAGCCCTTGTCCCTGGACAAGGGCTAACAAAACGCCCAGTGTCTGGCCTTAGGGCCTTGCACTTGTCCTATATAGTCATGTCCATGGCATCCAAGTGCGGGATGCACGTGACATGACTAGGCTGAGAATTGTGCCATGTCTAAAGCATGCTTTTGGTAAGACCACCCTACACTGGCAGGTTTTCGGCAACAATAGTTGGGATGCTTATTGAAGAGGCCAAACATGAACAAAGAGACGTTTATGGCTGCTTACTGAATTTTCCCAAAGCTTTTGATACAGTCCCTTCAACCAGGCTGATTGGCATGCTGAGGCAGATAGAGGTGGAGGAAGAAGTCATATAGGGAATTGTAGCACTACATGAATCGGTCACAGGCCAAGTCTGAATAAAGCAGGGACTCTCAGAGGAGGTCCGTAGTATTGTCAGGGTCATACAGGGATGCTTGCAGCCTTGCTCTCACGCCCACTTTTTTGGACTCTATATCAATGAACATAAAAGTATTTTGCATACATTAAGTTTTCATAAAAGCAATTTAAGTCAAATCTGTAAACTTACAAATCCTCATCAAGATGAAGTGCAAAGTGGCCACCTCCTCCCAAAGAGATTGCATCGTTCATGCACAAAAGGTAGTACCTGTTTGCACCTAGAATTCACATTGATTAAGATATTAGCATCTATTTTTTTCTACAGTTAACCGACTACAAAAGCATTACAGCAGTCAAAAGTTCCAGAAAATATTTTCTCACACCCATCACATCAATCCAGTTCTCAGGCTAATAAACAATGGAATTATCTAGAAATGCAAAATTGAAACTCTTAGGATAAAGTACCGTGCTGCCCAGCAGGGTGGCATAAGTTTGAACCCTGACACTCACATACACACCCACACACACGTGCACACATGCATATATCCATATAGTAACTGTCAAAAGCAAACAAAAAATGGTTTTGCTAACAGTGATTCCAATCTTTAAAGGCAAATTGACTTGAACTTGCATGGAAGCTTGGCATGTAGTTCCTCAAATTTCTACACGTGTAGATGAAAAAAAAATTCCTATACAGTGGCATCCTGAAAATTGTGTCTAGATCTGATCTATATCAGACAACTGCTTCTTCCACCCCGATCACACTAAGTCGGTGAGGCAACAAACAACATCATGAACTCCTGGACAAATACCGCTTATAGCAATCAGTGAGTCCAGCACAGTGTCACTCCCCGCTATTGTAGATCAAGGCCTAAGTATAGAACACCACGAAAAACAGCATGGGCAGCAGCATCACATCCATGCAGGCATAAAAGTTCTGCAATGTAGGGCAGCAAGGCTGGATTGGGGGTGAGGTCTGCCAACCATGGTGCCTATGTAGTGCAAAAGCAGGAGTATATCAACCTGGATCGACTGACAATGCCACATCTCGGATTCATCAAACTCATAGCTGAGCATTCACCTTGATTTATTCATTTTTTAATGATAGGCATGCTGTATTACCTGTGGCTCTGAAAATGTGTGGTTTTTCATGAACATTTGTGAAGACAAACATGTCGTTAGTTCCCTGCATATACAGTATAGCATGTATTAGCAACTTACTAACATATAACAGAGCACACACATCCATTTAATGGCAAACTGAGACGTAAGAAACTTGCCAGATATTTCCTTTTAGATGTGGGTTTCAAAGGTGCTGTCATAAGCCCACCAAATGTAGCCCCATGAAAATCCCCAGCCACCTAAAAATAATTTCAAATTTCCTTTAGACCAGAAAAATAGGCAGGCTGTAAGGCAAAATTTTACAGAATATGTTGCCATTAAGAGATCTACACACTCCCACACAGGAATCCAGAGATGGCATTAATAAAAACACCAATTTTGAAAGCACCTCCCCTAGCACATACTTGACTAGACTTTACTGCATTAATTAGTTCCATGACTTTACTGACTTTACTAATTAATGCAAGCAATGGAGTCAGTTCTTGCTCATTAATAATAATTCCTGTGCACCACAGCTCGTCACTTGGGAGACCCTGCAACGGATGCATCAGCTGTCCAGGCCCTGTCATTGGCAGTTGCAGACTCAGCTTGGGCTGTTTCATCTGTTCACATAAACCAATGCCGGCTAATGGGTGCATCAGCTGTCCAGGCCCCGTCATTAGCAGTTGCAGACTCAACTTGGATTGTTTCATCTGTTAACATCCACCATTGTGACTAGCTCCATCAGGCTACACAGATGCTGCAGTTCTGTACAAAGAGGCTGTACAAATGCACCAGAGCTGTTTGAACCTACAGCTGCCAGAGATCGTATGATACCAATTCCCTAGAATTAACCCATCGAGGATCTAAATCTTCCCAGTGACTCTGTCATTCTTTCTTAGGTCACCTCCGCAGGCATAACAAGCTGTAAATTCTCCATGCAGGGAAAAAAATTTGATTTAGCATTCACATGTCCAGACTCCAATCGTCATATTTACAAGTGTTTGGCATGCAATAGGAGATATGAAGCAGCTGTGGTCCTTCACAAACACACAAGCCCACGCAGGCACCCATACACACAAAATCCACACATGACCAGGGCTACCCAACATTGGTCAACCCCAGCTGCCCACTTGGCCTGCCTAAAAGCACCCAACGTGACTTCCTTTGCCACCAATCACTTCCAACCCTACAAGCTACCTTCTTGGATCTAGCAGCTTAATGTTTTGTAACCGACTGCCACCCCAGATACTGCTGACATAAGCTGCTCCTTTACGGCACACCCCTTTGAGAATGGCCTGCACGCAAAACCTTTGTATCTGTACATAGAATGCATCACACCAGTCTACATGAAGATCACTTTATGCAAAGAATGGACATTCAGTAGACTTGAAGAACCTAGTCTTTGTGCCAACACTGAACAGCCCTACCTCTAATGTGAATCTCTACTCAAAAAACGGCCTCTACTATAGTGTTATAGTGTTCAAAACAATACAGCCAGTCTTAATCACTAATGAGTTCCAAGATGCCCAATCATGTGAACTAACATTCCATGTAATCATGTGTCCCATGCCATCAAGCCATGTAGACTGGCCCTCTAAGTCAACAATATTCATGCATGCAAAACTACCCCAACCAAATGCAACTTACAAGATGACCTAAAGTGATGATCATCCATGTGGATACACAACAACCAACATCATGGGAATGATGTTCATGACCTGATGTACGATCCCATGTATGTCTCCCATGTGTATCCATGTTATGTCATCTTGCAAATGCATGTCAAGGTATACATGTTCTAGCTCCCATGCTATAAATTATTGAAAACTGCCTAAAGGAAGCTGAGCCACGGATGAATTAAATAATGTTATACCCATCATGTGATATACTAGGTGAAAGTAGATATGTTATCACTTCGTGAAAACCTCTCTGCAATACAAGCATACGTTGTGTTTATATCGACACCTTTAACAGTAAAAGTCATATCTCCCATGTTGATCTTCTGCAACATACCAAAGACATGTTTTAGCTTCGGTGGACACTCTTGGTTACAGCCTATCTTCAAAGGATCTCCAAAAATAATACATATCTTATTTTTATGCATAATGCTAAAAGAGGACTTCCTACCATATTCTAGGATTAGACATCCTATGCAAAAAGAATGATTTTCATCATATTCATGAGAAATAAATTTTTTGTAATTACGCATAATTAATTGATTGGTCATCAATGTACATCAAACAACTCAACTTAAGTTAGATGATTCTAGCTTATTCTTTCAACACTCGCCCTTAAGCCTAAATCCACCCAGGCCACATCGGCTCTAAATTGCTCAAACTTTATCCTAGGGAAGTGCCTTAGTGAAGATGTCTTCCACTTGACTATTTGTATGCACATATCCATATCTTAGGTCTACATCACCTACACCCACCTTCTCTCTTGTAAAATGATAGTAGACCTCTATGTGCTTTGTCCTACAATAAAACACAAGGTTATTTACAAGCTTAATACTAGACATCTTGTCACACAACAATGTATATACTCACTTACGCAATAAACCTAGTTATGAAACCATACGTGACTGGAGAGATCAAAAATGATATACAATAAACTCTTAGACATGCAAATATGAAGCCCATGCTATGTTCTATTACCCTATGTTTCTTGATCGCATGTATGCCCACCCTCATCGCTGCCTAAAAATAGCATGTTTATACGCAATGCATATCCAAATATAGTGACCACCTTCTGGTTAGCTGTAAGATGCCCAACCATATGAACATGCATCCCCTCATGTGCCAAGGGTGTTGCCTATGTCCAATACTAACTCCCTATCCTATGCAACCATGTGTCCCATGTCATCTAGTCATTCATGCATGCAGAACTGCCCAAACCAACCATTAACAACTTACTAGTTAACCTAAAATGATGACCATCCATGTAGATACAGATCAACCAACATCATAAGATTGATGTCCATTACCTGTTGAACCATGCTATGTATGTCTCCCATGTGTATCTATATTATGTCATCATGCAAATGGATGTCTAAGCTATGGAACTGATGAAAACCGTCTAAAGGAAATTCAGCCGTAAATGGATCAGATGATGTCATACCCATCATGTGGCATCCTAGGGTGAAAGTAGACATGGAAGTTACTTAGCCATGTCACCATCTCATGTGTATCATCAAAGGACATCGAACAACTTGCCTAATGTTAAATGATTTCAACAAACAGGGACCATCATGGTTGTAACATGGGCCAAAGCAAAAAAAAACAAAAACAAAAAAAAAAACTTGGCCAAACAGTGCCTAGAGAAGATACATGCAATTATGATTGGTCTCAAGGTGACCTGGGAATTGGAAATAGAACGAAGATTGAGCTATATCTTATCATGTAAATAGGCATGACCCATGATACAAAAGCATAGATGTACCAGTAAGAAGGGTTCCGAGAGTGCAGAGCTCTTCCGATAAAGTGTTCGTAGTGAAATACCATGCTTCGCTGTGCTGCCCTTAACAAACAACATTATAAAGCATTAATATGGCATCCTATTGTATAAACATAGGAGTAATAGAAATCAAAACCCCCAC